>NC_032014.1:3883598-4072637 GCF_001865875.1 Lupinus angustifolius | reverse complement strand
TATATATATATATATATATATCGAGTCAGTTCATGAACCAAACGAGTCAAACTATATCCAATTCAAGTTTGACTCGTTTATTTAACGGACTTATTTAATTCATGAATCAAGTTTATTGAGCTAAATAACGAATCGAGTTTCAAACAAATACCAAGTTGGTTCGGTTCATTTGTCAGCTCTAATGCCAAGTAATTACTCAAGTATCTAAAACATGATATGTTAATATGTGGGTTACTAATAATTTCTCCATACAAAGTTATCCATCTGGTATTGGGTCATCTATAAAAAAAATGTAGATAGTTATGGCCTAAAACTTACAAATCCAAATCATATACTCTTTGATTAACAAGATGTTGATCTAGTAGTGTAAGATTTTATTAGATCCTATAAAGACCAAAATGTCAAATATTCGATTTTTGGTAACGACATTTGTTGGGATGAGCAATTACACACCTCGAAATAGATTAATTTCTTACCCAAGAAAATGTGACAACAAAAAAAAAGAAGAAGAGAAGTTAATAAACTTAATTTTTGAAAGTGGTAGATAAGTGGTGACTTTACCTCTTCAGCAATTTCACCAGCTCTAACGTAAGCCTTTCTAATTTTTGCAATAAGGCCAATTGTGACGTATGCATAAAGACCTCCAGCTAGTGCAATCAAGGGAACAATTGAAAGTGTCACTAAACTGATTTGCCACACTCTCACAAACCCAATAGTAAAGCCTGCTACGAATCGGCTTATGTAGTGCATGAAGTTTCCTACCTGCAAGTTCCACCAATTATCAAATATCATATACCTTTTACTGAACTAAGCCAGTTAATAGAGAAGTTAAGAGCATGTTTAGGATGATAAAAGAAGCAATTGTAGGCCTTGTGACAAATTTATTGACATTGCATAACGAGAACATGTTGGGGGCTATCCATGTTTAAAATTATAAGGTAAGACAAAATAAAATAAAAACGTGAATCTTAAATTAGAAGAGATCATCATGTTTAGATGTTATTATTTAGTTAACTAATGTGATGCATTTATATGTATTGGATAAAATGTAATTTGTTTTTAACTAATGTGATGCATTGAAGGTTTTAATTGAATCCAATGGATCTTTTTGCAAGTTTATTTTTTAGAGAAAGGAAAACTAATGTTTGATATTCTCTTCACAATCCTGAATTTTTTATTTCCTACCTTACTCTATGATAATCAACTCGTAAATGCATATTTAGACTTATAAATTCTATAATGAGACCTTAACAATTCAACTCAAAATACTTTCCACAATATTTTTTTTTAGTATTATAAGATTATAATCTTCACTTGAATTAATATTGCTCATTGCAAATTTCAATAACAAAGATAGCCAAAACTTTTAAAGGAGATATTTGTCATTTTGAAACAAAACCACAAAACCAGGTCCATTTTCACATGATTGTCAAATGACTTAAAAAGAACATAGGTACAACCGCTCAACTACTGAAGCGGCTTTTATAGCTTTTATACATTCTGCTTTTGGGGACATGTTTTCAGACTCATAATAATAATAATTACGTATTTACATCCACCGCTGTAGTTTTTCCTGTAGCACATGCATCTAGTCAGCAGAAAGTGCAAATCCCCACCCAACGTATAAATGCAACCCAATGCATTAAATCCACACTGGTCGGTTTTCTTAAAATATTTAATGACTGTGTCAGAAGAAAAAACACTGTATTTCTAGTCAAAACCAGAAAATCAGAACAAGTGTCAACGGGTAAAATAATGCTGCTGCGTCAAACTGATTTGATTAAATTCTTAACCTCGGTATTTACTTTCTAGCTATGGAATTTGGTATCAAGAAGTTGAGAAATAGTAGGGAAAATGTATTTTGTTTATTTTTTAATTATTTTATTAAAAATATTTAAAATTAGGATCATTTAGATTTATGTTTTACCATCTTCATCCATTCTTAGACCTTCCATGTGATTCTAAGAAAAGTTATTCAATGGAAAGTCATCATAAATTTTTATACTGATACCGGCACCATAATTGAGTTTGATGAAAACCTGCAACAACAATTTCTGAAATTCCAAGTATAATTGGGTCAAAAATGAGTTTAGTTCTAAAATATTGTAAAATAATATATTTCACTACTAAATTTTTCCACAAATATTCATATATGTTATAATATGATAATTGATTTACAATTTATTAATGACATATTCTAAGGTTTAGAGGATTTTTACGAGAATTTAATAAGAGGACTCAAAATATGAAGAAGAAACATCTATTGGCTTTAAATCATTTAATGGATTAAATTTTGCATAACACTTTTTTCAAAAAAAGATAAAAACCATCTTTATATATTTGTCTCAGAGACGAATCCACTTTAAAAAAAACACATTAAAAGGATATCTGTGCAAATAGACCGAAAAAATTTGTGCCTTTATAGATATATTATTATGCAATCATTATTTTAACTTTTTTATGTTATAGATAAAACTAGTATACATTGCAAAAACTTTTTCTAAATAGCGGATAAGATTTCCCCATAGAATTTGAAGTTGGTAAATAAAGGATTTGCCAATGTCATAATAATGATAATAGAAGATTTTGTTGAGATCAGAAATGGATCAAAGAATGAACATCCAAGAAGATCTTAAAATGCACATGCATACCTTCTCAGAAAGTGCATCTTGAACAATGATAATGTCACTTGTAATTGCAGAAATGACCTCTCCTGTTGATGCCTCTGTATCAAATAGGCTTATATCTTGATTCAACATTGCCCTTAGATAAGCCATTCTCATTTTTGCTGCTTGTCTTTCCCCAGTATGCATCCAACAAGCTACCTCTATAGAATCATTACAATCATATAGTACTGGTAAATAAGGTTAACAAATCAACTTTGTTTAATTAAGATGATTTTTTTACTTTGGAGTGGTAACAAAAAATAATTACATACCTGTCCAAGATGAAAACAATATTGCTATACTTAGATACACAAAATCCAAGGAGTACTGCAAAATTGGCAAACAACATTACTACATTAACATTATGAAGCTAACAGAATAGATTAAAAAAAGTACTGAAACTCCAAAATATCCTTCAATTCAGTAGCATTATTTGATGGATCTTATTAAATTCAATCCAATTTTCCTTTTAAAAAGGGGATGAAGAGAACAACACCGAAAGTTATATATTAATGCAATTACAATTTACAAACCTTGGCAACTTGGGGTGAAGCTTCTTTAGGAAAAAGGTAAGCCAGACCTATGACATTGATCAACTTTCCAAAGAAGATGAAGAAAACTGGAACAGAAGCACCATGAACACAGGCCCCAAGAGATCCAATAGCCATTAAGACACAATCATAAAAATCAGCAAAAGAGAACAGCTTTAACAAAGGAACCTTATGCTCCTTTTTTCTCTCCCCTTCCTTAGCATTATTCCCGGCCAAGTCACCAGAGAATGCACCCCTGTTTGACATGCTGGCCTGAAAAAAAAGAGAATAAGGAGAGAAAAAAGAGTCCTTAAGTGAATGAAAAAAGCACTAAAAGTGCCTGCAAAACTTCAAGGTATGGTTCCAAAGCAAGTTAAAGTGATAATGTGAAGTAGTAGTAGTTGTTGTTGTTGTACAAGGGAAAAAGAGAGAGGTGGTGGGTACTTTGTGGTTGTGATTGTAATGAAGGGATTAAAGTGGATTTGGAGGTGGTGGATGGGTCATAATATACGGTGAAAATGATGGAATATTTATTAGCAAGAAAGATAAGAAGGTATGTTCAAGTTTAAGCCAATAAGTTATAAACAAGATTGGATTTTGAGTTTGTTTTTGTGTATGATATGATGGTTAAGGATCTTTCTCTCTAACTTGTGATAGTACTTAGTCACTTGTGACTTGTGAGCTGTGACATTTTAAGCTAGCACTGGAATACGAGTACATACACTCATTCTCCTTCTGTTTCTCTCTCTGCATTGAATTGCATTGAGAGAGTTGTTGGACATTGCTATAAGCATATAGATGACTTTTTTTACACCCAATTTGACACCACGGGTAACCCACACTATATTTATGTAATGAAGATAGATATTATCTTATATACTATGTTACTCAAATAACTTAACTTATATACAGGTAGACTCGGTCACTTGGGGAATTGAAAGGGATTTGGTTGACTATATCATTCAACTCAATCCATCCAATTTGTTTGTAAGTTGAATTTTGATAAAAAATAAATGAAAATATAAGATTTTAAAGTCATAATATGTATATTTTGAAATATAATCATCTTTAGTATTAGATATGAGAGTTATGTTTTTGTTGTTAATTTTAAGAGTAAAATTGTCATTTCATTGTAAAATAAAATAATTAAAATATCATTATACTTTATTTTTTCTTTGGTTTACACATCACTTCCATAACTTTTAAATCTTTATTTTTACTTTATTCCTCTTCAAACCCCAAATGATAAATGTATCCTAAGGATTCATAAGTAGGACTAGTCTAATATACTTTTGAGTTAAAGTGCATTAATCCAAATGATGAGTTGCTGGGATCATACATTCAATTAATGAAATGTAATAAAAAATTAGTCTAAATTGATTGACCTTAAACTTTAATAAACAAAATACACATTGGAGGATCTCTGTTTGGTATAAGAAATATGAAATCAGTCTCACTTTTGAAATGTGGTTTATGTTTCCGTTTTCAGAAATTAATATATCCTCCACGAGCTTCCTCCAAGATTTTTCCAGTAATAATAAGAGAGAGAGAGAGAGTTTAAACTTTTTTATATTATTTTATTAGAAATAACTAAAAGCTGAATCTTCCATATATTATGATTTAGCAGAATGTTTACTCCTATTTAGGATCTTATCCATTAAACTTGTGTTGAAACTCACATGATTAATTGAGTCCATAAAAAAATTATCTGTTATGGGAGGAAGGAAATACCTTTTTTGCTGGGCATTAGCAGAATTTAACTGTCATGAACCAAACTAGGACGAGGTTGGACATGATAAAAATTGAATAATATAATAAATGTGCAAGCGTTCTTCCCATCTATTTTGCACCAATTTAATAATAACAAGTAATGTTATATATTTACACATCGCTTTAATTTATATCTTCTGTATATTTTTTATAAATGAAAATTTTATTAAAAAAAGTACCAAATTACAGTCAGAGAAAAACAAATATACTAGAAAAACAGCAAGAGAATATGTAGTGTACAGTTATACACAAAAAAAACATTATCTTATTTCATTTTACCCTTTGTTTTTTGTTTTACTAGCTGATTCGAAAGTAGAGAAAGCTTCGTTTGGGTCCAGTTTCCCTAAACATTCTTTCATTTCCTCCACCAAACCATTTAGCTGCATTTTTGCTTCATTAGTTGATTAATTAACTTTGTATATTTCTTCCCAAACAATCCATGTATGCCATTAAAGCATTGCTTACATGATCTTGGCTTATATAATTACCTCCATCCAACTAATACAACAATGAATCCTTTTGTAAATAATTTTTCTATCCAACAATTTAAATAACTTAATAACGTTTTTAAGGCTTTGCAATATCAATCATTATCTTAATATTTATGAGAAGGCTCCTCAATCAATAATTTTTCGTGGTATTTAATTTTTTTAGGAAAAAGGTTGGAAATCTTTCTTCTTTCATTCACCTTCAATACTAAGATATGTCACACATACATCAAAGGAAATCAATCTTCAAACATTGACAACTTTATGTGTTTAATGCATAATATTGTTTCAAATCCAAAGATATCAATCATGAAACTTGAATTAATCTTAAGGTACTCAAATTTTACGCATTACACAATATTTTAATATAGTGAATTAATAATTGTCATAAGTTTCATGTAAGGTATTTCATCTAGTCCATTTTATAAGTAAAATTGACTAAATTCATACATAGTAGGGAATTCAGTTAAAAGGCAATTAATTGTTTCAATTTCATAAAAAACATACAAATAATTATAATTGTTATTCACCATATGTTATATGAGATTTTTTTCAATTCACAGTGATATTAAAATTATGTAAGTATAGTCAACTTTGCTTATACTTGAAACTAAAAAAAATGTTGGTGTTTTTGCTTGTAATTGACACCAAATGGAATAAAAATTAAAGTACATTATTAGATGATCATAACATAGGTATGGGTAAATGTACTACAATTAAAGGTATCTTAAAATAAAGCCAATAAAATTAGTTTATGCATGATTGACATTAAATTGCACGTACAAACTTTATAAAAACATAAAAATTAAGATTAATAAAAAAATCGTGTACACCTTATAAATGTGTTATGTTAGTCATGAGCAATACTGGAATTTAAAACTTAAATTCTTATAGGTCACTTGGTTTTATCTTTAACTTTTTTCTATACACAACATGGATCAAGTCGCTAATACCTCTTCCACACAAATGAGTGTATGATAAAGATTGAACCCCTAACGTTATAATTAAGAAACTCATAAATAATATATCAATTGTGTTGGACCTTATTATTAGTTTAAATCAAATCATTAGACTTTAATTATCTCCTAACAATTGGGGAATACCGAATACAGTATTCCATTTAATAGGCTTGCTATTAACAACAAAATGTTATTCTATACCCATAGATAGGGTCATGTAACAAGGAAATATTTGTCTTACAAATCTAAGTTTATTAGTACTCTCTCGGTGTAAAAAAATACATTATTTTTAAGGCAAGAATACATTTTTTTACATATTACAGACATTAACCTTTTGTTTCGCCGTGTAGAATGTGAATTTACCATTTGGAATTTTCAAATTTCTTACCCATGTTGACTTTATTAAAGACATTTTAATGACCCATTATTGTTTTTTATTAGTTCTCTTGGTGTAATTAACACGTCAGATTTAAGACAAAACTACATTTTTACTTCATATATTTATTATCCTTTTCCCATTCGCATGTGGAATTTGAATTTGCCATTTGAAATATTTCAAATTTGTTACACGGTTGACTTTATTAACAACACTTTCATGACCGAAAAAATGCTTTTAAGCATTATTTTATCTTATATTTTATAGGTCCACGACACGTGTATACTCCAGAATATATTATTTTGGAATAATAACAAAACGTGAGTGATTTTGATATCTCATTTTTTTAATAGTTCAAGGTAAATAAATAAAACGACCATAAAGCTTAGGAACATGCTAAAATTGTATAGGGAGAGACGATTTCTTTGTTGTATACCAAAAAACATGATTTATTCGTTGACTTTTCTCAGATACTATTCCACTTTGTCATTTATATTATACCATTCTACTGTGACAGTTGACTTCATTTTGTAGCTAATATCTCCTATCATCTTTTATTTTCAATTATTACTTATTTTTTCACCTCCCATTCCGTACTTTTCTAGTTAAGTTCCTCTCTCAATGGTCCAATATTAAATATTAGGAGAAGATGGTTATTTTAATTTTAAATATAAATTTTTTATTAAAAATAATTTAAAACAATAGTCGTTAAATATTTTTTGTCATGTGTTATAATCCTTATCCAATATTAAATTCTACCATAAGAATCCATATCCTACATTTTCTTACAACTATTTTACACTAACTTCTCTTCTTCCTACTTTAAAATAGATCAATAGTATTAGGCCGTATTTTCCTTTTCTTTTTCCTCATCATAGAAAAAAACAAAATTTAATGTTCAATGATTAATTTAATATTATAGATGTATATTGCAATTTAGTAATGATTTGGTCTAAATTAGATGTATTTTTTTTCATCAATCGGAAACAATGTTGCTAAATCAAGTAGAACCATTAGGAGCGATAAAATTCTCCATATATAATGCAAAGTTTGCAAATAGTCGAACTCGAAACCTCCACATAAGTTAAAACAACTACCTACCAGGTGATTAATATGAGCAAATATACCATTCTTAATTAAGTTATCTCAAGGTACACAGTGTGGGGCTAAAATCATGAAAATGGAATTAAGTGTTTAGTAATTTAAAAGCTGACAGAGGGACATGACACGTTAGGAATTGAAGTTGGATATTGATGTCCTTATTCCTTAGTAAACTTAGTAGATCAGAAACTGTAACTGCATGGTGTGATCAAGAACATGAAAATGATGATAATAGCAATAATTATTGAATAATGAATATACAAAAACGGTTGAGAAATGGAAAGTAGGGCAAGCATTAGTGGTTGGCAAACTTTAATAGCTGAGAAGCAACCAAGAAATTGATGCTAGCAAAATGCAGTTGTGGAAACTGATTGAAACGAGCTGTCTCACTACCAAAATAACCAATCTGTTCTAAAGTAATATTACTATATATTAATGATACTCTTTCCCTATTGTCGAGAGGAAATGTATATACCGATAACGTATGAGTTTTATATACTGATATTATATCAATCATCATTCATATCTAATTATTATTATTCTTCAAAAAATAATAATATAAATGAATGATGAATAATCTATTGACTACAATTCATACTTTCGATTATCAAAATATAGAAAAGGTAATTAATTAATTTCTTTTTACCTTCTTTCCGATTCCAAACACAAGATTCAGGACATTCTTTCTTAGAAGAAATAGAGAACAATGCACAAGTCTTCACTTGGCTGAAGGAAGCTAAGAAGAAAGTTCCCAAACTGAGCATTAATTAATTAACTGATGTATGCAAACTTCTTGTAGAGAATGTGCAGCATCTAGCTACTTTAGCATCGCCATCATTTAGTTACATGACCCTATCATGTGCTGAAGATTATTATTATGATGTGATTTGAAGAAATAGCTTTGCTGCTAATAAACCTTCTTAAACTCATGAGTTTATAGATATTTTTTAATTTGAGAAGACAGTTCAATCACTATCAAAGGCCAAAGTCTGGCTAATAAATCTCCAAATATTCAACAACTAAACAAGTCTATTCGTTGATTGGATCTACCGGTATGAATTTATGACAACTAAGTGATAAACCACATACTTAGGCTCCACTAAACCATTTCTATATGTCACAATTTTCCCCCCTATTAAGATAGTGATTTCATTATTATCTTTATTTTTAGATAATATCTTTTTTATATTACTACTAAAGTGATTAGTTTATAAAATTTGTAGGTAGTATAAATTTTTATTCGACTATATTATTGTAGATGAAAGGACATGAATATTATATTGGGAAAATCCTAATTTTTTAAATAAATGTGGCAAAAGTTTTCTTAAAATTTAACGCATATAAATTAATATTATTATTTTTCATATTTTAGTATTAAAGTTTCATATAATTAGATTTTTCATGCCCACGTTTTTCTCTCCATAGATCCATAAAATGTCATGGTGGGGCCCGTTATGTTCCTTCGATCACCATAATGTGACAACTATTATATACTTATATACTAGGGAATAATGTATCTCCTTGTGTGAGGAGATAATTCCTCTCCTTAAAGCAATTGCATAGTGACATATGTTTCTTTCTATTTTTTCATATCTTATTTTTATGAATAATAATTTTTTTCTATCATTAGGAAAATGCACTTCCATTTCTCATTCATTTACTCACAACACCTCCTTCTCTTTCTCTCTCAAATATATATATTCTCTCACAAATATGCATATTCTCTCACAAATATGCATATTCTTTCTTCTCTTTATTTGTGGTTGCAACATAAAGGTTTTTGAATCCTTTAAAGTTCAGACTGGGATAATTAATGTTCACGTGATTGCTGATGGATGAATAATTGTTAAAAGTTGAAACCACACTTTGATTTTGTCAAAGAAAGGAATAATGCTGTAAAAAATATATACACAACTCATGGCATAATCACATAAAATGAATTGTAGATATATGCATTCTCATAAGTTGAGAGACTGTTTTTAAATTTGAATTTGTCATGTACTGTGTGTGGTTATTTGATATTATCATATGAACAAGAAGTATGAAGTTATGTTGTGAATATTTGTATATGATTAATGATAATGTAAACGATCTTACTTTCATCAATTTGATTACTCATATTCCCTATAGTCATCGTCTATATTTTACTCACAATCACAATTCAGACATTTCTTGTTTGGTGAAGATCCAACTCAAAATCAAGCTTAGATTAAAATAGCACCAATGAAACAATTGAATCAATTAAACCTCCAAATAATCTTCTCCAATAAAAAAAATAAACTATCAGTTCAACATAGCACTAATCAAACCATGAAGTCAAGATTGCAGTGAAGGAAAAATGGCAATGGGGCTGCACAATGTAGCAGATGATGCACCCTCAGTCTCAGCCTTACACCACCAGTCGTGGACAATTCTCTCTGTCACATAAACCAAATCTCTCTTTTTGGACTAATTTTGGTATGGTGTGAAGTACTAAAATGAAATAAACAAGACTTAAAGGAGTTAACTGGAAATAACACCACCAAACTTATTGCAACATGTAAGTTCAAGAGAGATAAATAGAAGATTTGTGAGAGAATACGCAAATTTGTGAGAGAATATGCATATTTGAGAGAGAGAAAGATAAGAATGAGGTGTTGTGAGTGAATGAATGAGAAGGGAAAGTGCATTTTTCTCTAGGTGAATGTGGGTGAATGAATGGACAACCTAAGAGTGAAGGAGATGGTATGAAACTCTTAGTTTCTGGTGAGAGAAGAAAATCATTATTCATAAAAACAAAATATAAGAAAATAGAAAGAAAATAAAAAATATAAAAATAAAGGGACATGTGTCATTGTACAATTGGGGTAAGGATGAGAGTTATCTCCTTACACTAGGAGATAAGTTATGAACAAGGATCGTCTGTCCTTTACTTTTCCTGTCTCGGTGTCCCTGGCCAATCAGTATTTGCAAACAAATGAAAAATAATCCTTCAATTTAATCTTATTTTATAAAAATAATTTATTAAATGCATGTGTCTAAATATAAGTAGTTGGAACATGATTGAGGACACCAATTTGAGACAGATGATCCCCATCTAATAAGTTATTCCCTATATACAAATCTTCCTGGATATAGTTCAAAAAACTTCCTAGAATATCCATTATGTCATTAGAAATATTTTATTAAAGATTACGTGGCAGCTTGTTTCCAACCAAAAAAAATTGTCCAATAATATAAGGTTTTATTAAATCATCATATATTAAAAGACACTCACACATTTTGAATGAACTAGTTTAGATAAAGTGAAGGAATACTCATGATTATACAAAAAAAATGTAAATAACTTAAGTGATTATATTTATAAAAAAATTGTTTTAGTTGATATACATTTAATACCAATAAGCATGGGAGATCAGAGATATTTATAGTAAGTTACCATTTTAGGTAAAATAGGAAGAAGGGAAGGCCTCCGGGACAAGGGAAAACTACACTTTGTTTGTCGAAAAAATGGAGTAGTTGATAGGGATGTGTAGGCGTGGTTAATACGACACATGGTGCAGATATTGTCAATCTGTAAGAGAAGGGAAGCAAGAGCAATTACGACTAACAAAAGTACTTATATGAGACATATGTATATGGAGACAAATGTCATAAAAATATTCTTACCAGTCAATCAGTATCATAGGTAGTGTTTTGGTAGTAAGAGAAATTTTTGCATGGAGATACATATGTCAAGTCATTTTTAAAAACAAGTGTAATTATACTTTTTAATCTTTCATTTCTACTAAATTTTTAATGTGAATGATTTCTTCTTCATATTTTATTTTCTTGTCTCATTGATATAAATATAAATGATTTATAAAAATATCTTTAATCCAACATGAGAACCATCTCATTAAAAATATGGGTAAGTTAGATAAGGGTAGTACCTTAAGTAATCTTAAATATTAGTTGCACTATTTTTTTAATCAGAACTCGACTATAAATCTGAAGATAATTATACCCTAAATATCTATTGATACATGAAATGATTAGATGTAAATATTTTGTTAATCATGTATATATCAATATTGTGAAACTTGAACCGAACATTAAATTGGAAGAGATCATGTAACATATTTCCATTTTTTTGGACTGGAGTAAAACATGACATTTGAGTAATGTTCCACTTTTTATTTTAAGTACATTGTTCAATTCACTTTCTAGGTTATTCTGCTTTAACTGATATTAAAGTAATCAAACTGAAATTTCTCCAGACCAAAGCGTTCTAATCACTTATTCGGTTAAGACTATAAATCATAACCGTTTTTCAATTCGATCAACAATTAGACTGTTTGATTCAACCGATCCTGACAACTTTAGTATATAAGATAAAAATTTAGAATACCAACAAAAGTTTGAGTAAAAACAAATCATTATTATTACATAATTGAAGAGACAAACATACAAATACAAACATTAGCATTGGGAAAGGTTAAGTCAAGACTCCACCATAAATATTATGTGAGTCTAATTTTTGAACCTGAACCTATATTTGATTAAACTCAACCATATTCTAGTCAAACCAGTTGAGTACGTAAGGTCATATACTATTGAAAATGTAACATTATTATCTAAGAATGTGAGAATTGTTGGTGTAGCATAAACGATCCTTGTGCAATTTGGTGACAAACAATCAAATAAATGACATAAAATAAATAAAAAAGAAAAAGACAAAAACATTTGATATTAGAGTTTGATCAATTATGAATACATCCCGAATGACTACCAAAATATTATCATAGAATAATGATTATAATTAAACTCTAGCACATCCGAAACTCTCAATGTCCATTGAGTATTTCATACTCTATTTCATACTCTATTTCATTTCAATATTAGGTAATATGAGAAAAAGTTAATAGAAAAGTGTTATATAATTAAAAATAATTTTTTTTAAAAACACAAGATAATATTTTATATTATCAGATAAAGCTGATTAGTTATAGACGAGGACACAATCATTTTTGAAATAGAATCCTACTTGATAGTTGAGAATCCAAAGAAGCCTATGTAATTGGCGGAGGCCAATCCAACAAGAATTTCTCTCGATAATATAACGGGCTTTAAAAGCCCAAGGCGAGAAAATAAATAAGGCCCACAAGTTAGTTGGTGTTAATATGTTTTTGACTTTATTTTTAAAAAATCAATGTTAGTGGTTTGCCCAAACCTACATGCCTGAGATTGGTGGAAAACAAGAGCAGGAAGATCCCAATTGAAGGCACGATCATCATCATCATCATGAGAGGTAGTAGGAGAGAGCATCGCCCCCATGTTCATCATCATAATCATGATGATAACACATCATCATCATCATCATCTTCCACTTTTCCTTCTCAGCGTAGTAGAGGCGGTGGAAGAAAACAAGGCCATCACCATGGCCATGCTTCACAACCCAAATTACGCTTTGTTAAGAAGTCCGAAATCCTTCCATCTTCTTCTGTTTCAAACTCTGATAACTCTTGTCTCACCGAACAACTTGCCTCCGTAAACATCTCCAACCAAGACAAAGACGATAGAAACAATAATAATCATGTCTCTGATGATGCGTGTTCGAGCAAGACCAAGGAGGAAGGGGATTTTAATGATATGGATGATAACATATTTTCCCTGAGTAGTAGACTTGATAAGTTACTCTCTCGGATGGAACAACCTCAATTGTCCGAGGAACAGCTCAGAGACAATGACATATCCCAGCAAAATGAGGTGCTCATTCATTACAAATGTTTTCTGTGTCTATAAATCATGTTTGGGATTATGGTTTTCGTTTACGTTCACAAAATAGGTTAAATTTGCTGTAGATCCATATCTACAATCACTCTATTTACTTGAACTTGTCATATTATTAATCTGCAATTATGAGAATGTTTATTTAATGATTGAACTCACTTAACAACATGGGATTGGGATTAGCTGATTAAGTATTCGACAAAAAGTTGGTATTGTGGAAAAGATGGTAGAATCTCGTGGTTCAGATGTTTGTGGTTAAGGCTGGTAGAAGCTTCGGTGGAAAGAGTAGATTGCAGAGTAGCTCAATTGCTAAAAAGCCAGGAAGACCCAAAAAAACTATAGTCAAAACAATTCAGAAATATTGTGTCAACTGTTTGTTTATAGACATGATTTACAATAGAATAATATCACATATTCACATAGCTGATTAAACAAGATGGGATTAGGAATGAGTGAATTAGAGAGAGATTGGGCAACACCTATTATAGAAAAGAGGATAGTGTCTCGACCTAAGTGGTTTGGCCGTTTTTGGAGCAAACCTGTAGAAGCAAGAGAGCAGAGAAAATGTAAGGTAGTCTAATCACTAGAGACCGAGGAGGACCAACAAAGCCTATAAATGAAATCGTTGAGAAAGATTCAGATGTCAACAATGGTTTGTCTATATAGTAGTTACATGTCTCTTATTTAATCTACGTACCATGTACACCGATTACCAAATTCGCTGTACTGCAACCATGTATTGGGTTGTCATAAAGAAAGTCTTGTAATAATAATTTAAAAATGACAAATTACATACCAGGTAACTATGCTATAGACATGATTTATGATTGGACATTATGCATCATTTGATTCATGTAGTTGACCCATCTAATGCGGAAGGCTTGGTTGTTTTATATGTTGGCAGTGGCTGTACACTTCTCTTCTTGACTCATTGAAGTTTCTCTTGTACAGTTACTTGTGGTGGAATCAATTTATGGAGAAAACGTTTTCATCCTTGACGCCTGGAAAGACCACCACTGTTTTCAGGTTTTGCACTAAGCTAATAACATATTTTTGCCAAACTTTTCTTTTTTGTTTACTACAGTGCTAATTGTTTGAAACCTAAAAATGACTCTGTTTTTTTATGCCTCAGATACACATAAACATTGAAGTTTTGGGTGAGATTGCCATCACTGCTAAGATGAACTCTTCTAATGAACTCGAGACTGTAAGCAAGAATTTAGATGACTTCTTATACTCTTTCAAAGTCAAATATCTTCCACCGATTGTGTTGACCTGTTTATTACCAAAGTCATACCCTAGCCACCAACCCCCCATATTTACAATCTCTGTTCAGTGGTTGGAATCTTCAAAAATTTCTAGTCTATGCTCCACGTTGGATTCCATTTGGGAAGAACAAGAAGGCCAAGAAGTAATTTACCAGTGGGTAGAATGGTTACATAATTCTTCTCTTTCTCACTTGGGATTTGATAAAGAAATCAAACTAGGTCCTTATGGTGTGAATCATGTCAGAGATGACCGAGTTGTTTCAGGAACTTCATCCCCCGATTTTGACATTCCTTTGTTACAAAATTATAACAATCAGAAACACCATGAGAGCTTCCTCAAAGAATTGCATCAATGCCAGATTTGCTTTAGTGAATATGCAGGTAATATCCTATTTATGCTTGACAAACATCATTTATATGCATCAATAAATAATTAAATATCTTTGAGTATTTAGTACAGAATTCTGATTACTTTTAAGCCCCTCACCTTATTAGAAATTTGTTGGAAAGAAAGTTGACTTGGTCTTGTATGAAGATGCAACTAATTTTGAATTTTGACTCACAACATACTACCACAAAAGAGTAGCCTTCTCTTGTCAGCATGTATGTTTCATCACCATTGTTCAGAAGCACTTTTTAAAAAAATTATTTGGTGTTGCAATGCTAGGTGCTATGCTGCTATACGAGTATAACTTTGTCTGGTTAGGTTATTTAGTACATTACTTTTATTTTGGTGGTATCACAGCCAAAAGTAATGTGCTTGCAGCATCCAGACAAAACTCATTCCTCCATTCCCCCCTTCAAAGTACATTCTTCTCAAAGTTTTAAACCTATGCAGTTATTCTGAGTAACCTGTGATAACTTATATTGTAGTAGGCTAATATGAAATCATTGTTCATTTTGTTAAATGAATCCACGTGTTTGGCTTGTTTAAGTTTATGCTATTTCAAGCTTGATATTGCTTTGGATGGATCATATATCATATTAAATTCCTTTTCAGTCTTGAACTGATTACTAAATTGGATCTAAACTCCCTGTCTATTCTATATTCCTTTGCCCCTTATGGATTTTATATTCCTTTACATAGAAGGTATTACTTATATATTGTCTTCTAAAAAAATACGATTTATGATAGAGCATTATGTAGCCAACCCACCTAGTGGGATTTGAGGATTTGAGGCTTGGTTGTTATTTGTTTATGTAGAAAACATTATGCTATTCAGCCTGAGCTAATCCAATTATGAGGAACCTCTTTCTATTCATCATCCCATTCTAGACTTAGATGGCACCTTCTATGAAGGATCCACCTAGAAAAGAAGTTTAATACTGATGAATGGACAATTATGCCTAGGAGTCTAATGCTCTCTGAATATACTGCTTTTGCCTATCTTTGAAGGTCTACAATAATTAATTCGAATTTTAAGCACAGCCTGCAAATCTTCAATTATGAGATTAGCATGTCTACTTGCATCTTTGAAAATTATGATACGCCTCTTTATATGTGAAACTTGATTCTATTTTTTCTGTGCTTATTTTAATAGAATAGATATTGAACATATTTTCTTTGCCTGGCACTTTATCTACCAAAACTGAGAAGTGTTAACTTTCTTTATCATGTAATAGGTACTGAGTTTCGGCAGTTACCATGTAAGCATTTTTTTTGCTTGAAATGCTTGCAGACCTTTACTCAGATGCATGTAAAAGAAGGTACCATTAGCAGTCTTCAGTGTCCAGAAGCAAAATGTCCAGTTATGATTCCACCTGGCCTTTTAAAACTCTTGCTTGATGACAATGAGTATGAACGCTGGGAATCCATGATGTTGGAGAAAACACTTGCATCAATGTCTGATGTTGTTTATTGTCCAAGGTGTGAAACACCTTGTATAGAGGATGAAGACCAGCATGCTCAATGCTCAAAATGCTTTTTTAGCTTTTGTACCCTTTGCAGCGAACGGCGTCATGTTGGCATTGTATGCATGACGCTAGATATGAAGCTTCAGATTCTGCAGGTATGATATTTGGATCAATAATTGAACATTTAGTTTAGCTGGTTCTTTAGAGTTTAGACTGTGTCAATATTTATTTTTCTGTTTTTTTGGGCAAAAAAACTACATTTTAAAGGAAGATAGAGATTTGAGTTCCAATAGCTTAAGTACCAGCTCAATTTTTTTCTCTGATTGTGTCATTGCTCTAAGATTGTGAAGAATGTTCTGACTTTTGTGCTATGTTCTGCCTCTGTAACGGTAAATTTAGATCGATATTCATCCATGTACTGAATGGTTCAATGCTTTTAATTTCCAGACTTCAAAGTACATATACATGACTTCATATCTTTTCTAACATTTCAATTAGGATGGTCCACCAGTTATAAATTTATAATTGTGAAATTTTCTAGTTAGTTGACATCCAACCATGTGCTGAAATGCTTTCATATATTGTACTTTGTTGGCCTTATCATTGTTTTGATGTGAGTTCAGTCAGTTGCTATAATTTGAAATTGACATGGTTTTTTGCAGTAATTTATTTTAGCCAAAAAAATGCTTCTAGCTTCCTGATTTCTGTCCTTATTACAGGACCGTCAAAATTCATCTAACTTAAAGGAAGATCAAAAGCGTAGGGAACGCGAAAAGATCAATGAAATGCTCAGTATGAAAGAAATACATCGTGATTCCAAGTTGTGCCCCTCTTGTGACATGGCAATTTCTCGAACTGAAGGTTGTAACAAAATGGTATGCGGTAATTGTGGAGAATATTTCTGTTACCGCTGCAACAAAGCAATTGATAAATCAGATCCATACGGACATTTCAGGTTTTTGGCTTTTTAAAACACCACATAAATTCTTTTTTTTTATTGGTTTGAACCTGCACAAGATTCCAATTTACAGAATTCATTAAGAACTTACTTTTTCCAATTTAAGGGATGGAGCATGCGAATTGTTCCCACAAGAAATGATTGAGAACTGGCAAGAGCGTATAAATCATCGGCAGGTGGTTGGACAATTACAGGCTGAACTCTTTCCTCAAAGTGGTCGGGCATGTCCTAATTGTCGTCAATTTAATGCGAAGGTGTGTCAAGCTTCCTGCCTCTTCTTGTATAAGTATGGCATGAAATTATCTGTCTCCTGTCTGGATTCAATGAATTTAATGATTGTCGAGTTACTGGGTTCATAGAGTATATGCCTTCACTTCATTATCCTGTGATGGAGCTTTGGTGAACTCAATCTATTTTCATCTTCATATCTACTAAAAAGTGACCTAGTTTTTAGAATGTAATACTGGGAAATGCTAATCAGGGCCCTAAAGTTGTGATTAAGGATTCAAAATTAGAGAATATGCATTGGTTATTGGTGCTTGCAGGTGAGCCTCAAGGTAACGGTAAGTTTGCTTGCATCTATGACATGGAGGTCATAGATTCAAATCTTGGAAACAACATCTTCGCTTGTGAGGTTTACTGCATACATCTACCATCCCCTAACTTTACTAGGTGTGAGGCTCTTGCACCGCGCTGCCCTTTGAGTGGTGCATGCAATACTTCAGAATTCAAACATTGTATTTTATAATTTTTAAAAATCCATGTTTGGATTGTTCAGTGCCTCTGAGGGCAATGGTTATGCAGCATGGCCCTAATTAAGAGAAGACTATCATTGCTCTAGTTCCTTGTTTTCTTTCTGTCCCAGAGTTCAAAGAAGTCTTTACTTTATTTATCTACGCATGTTTGTCAATCAAAGTAGAAGTCGTCAGGTCATAAGCATAGGGCAAAAGTTACATAACTTCTGTCCAGTGTTAAGGCTGATATACATTCGCAAAAAACTTTATTGAAGTTTTGTATGAAACCCTATAGCAATAACTTTTGAAAACCTAAACCTATGATTTGCTCCAACTAAACAATCCCCTCACCACTAGCAAACTTTCAGTGGCTATTGTTCCATGGCTTAGGCCATTGACACTTACTAACTAATGATTATCTTTTTTAAAGATTGTGAGTGGTGAATGAAGAGCATAGAGAGAAAATTAGAAGTGACAGTAGCCTCACACTCACATTTATTGCGATCCACTGTTAAGCAAGCTTCTACTTGGCAGCTCTGAAATAGACTTGCCCCAAATTCATCAGTTGAAAGATTATTACGCTATCATAACTAACAATATATTCCCGTTTTGAATTCTTCAACAGATTGGAAACAATAATCACATCTTTTGCTGGGCATGCCAAAGTCATTACTGCTATTTATGCAACGAGGTTGTCAGGCGTGGTACTAAGCATTATGGACCAAAGGGCTGCAAACAACATTCTGAGGGATAGCAGCAGCACAGCCTTATCTTCTGGATGTTTTTTTATTCTTTTATCGACACTGAATTACAGGGTATTCCACATTGATAAAGCAATCATGATTCAATATAAAGGTGGAAGCCATGTCCAAAATATCCAGTGAGTATCAATTGTATTCTTAGACAAAATAAAGCAAATATGAGGAGGATGTGTTTAATCATATCCAAACTATGGAAGAGTAAGAGTCAATAAGATTTTTTCTTTTGGGGTGAAAGCATTCTCTTTCATAAAAATTGTAATGTTATGTTGGTTGCATGGAAAGTTTCCTATATCTGACTTATCACGGAGGGTATGGCGCATGAGGTTTTAAAAGAAAACCCAGAACAACATGCCCTTAGACATTACAAACAGTGCCGAAGAGCGAACCAAAAAAGATGATAGAGAGAAAATACTTCAAAATCAATATGAAGTAGACAGGGAAACCTGAAACCCATACATAATTCCAGCTTTTAAAAATAGTTGTGCAAAATTTAAAGCAGTGGGGTAAAACAAATCTCTTATCTTAATGAACAGACTCAATAAGATATCGTGCTTAATTAATAGTTTATATGTTTAGGGTCAATCTTCTAACCTCAAAACCAAGGCACAGTATACCACATTTATATTAAGAAAAGGGAACTCAGTATGGTTGCATTTAGGCTTGGAAAGGATCGGCCTCCAATATACCCATCCT
Source organism: Lupinus angustifolius (assembly GCF_001865875.1). Taxonomy (NCBI): domain Eukaryota; kingdom Viridiplantae; phylum Streptophyta; class Magnoliopsida; order Fabales; family Fabaceae; genus Lupinus; species Lupinus angustifolius. Next base: position 4,052,728 of record NC_032014.1, on the reverse strand, counting down.
GAACAGAAGGCACCATAGCTCAAACATACCAACTGAGTTTTAGATTCCATATGACCATTGCTTTTAACATATAAATCATGTGTTTGGGTTACCAACCACATTGCATACCATCCACTTCATCCATACGACTTGCGTCTTATCCCTGATTTATAATTCTCCCAACAAAAAATCATTGAGGACACTAGGGTCTCATTCAATTTAAAATTGCAGAATAAAAATTCATTGAGGCAATTAGAGGCTTATACAGATTTAACATTCGTAAGGCAACTCGAGTCTCGTATAGATTTAGAACTTATCAAGGCAACTAAGTATCATCCAGATTTAAAAATCCATCAAGCCAACTAGGATCCCATCTGGAATTAAAATCCATCAAGCCAACTAAGGTCAAAGGCACCATCTGATCTCACATAATGAATAAAGAATCTTTCTTATATTGTCACTATTCAGTTTTCACCGTAAATTCAATTAATCAAATCCAACATTCTTGATAAGAGCAACATGCAAATTATACCGGACAGACGAATTTGCATATTAGAATTTCCCAAGAAAATAGTTTAAATTGCCTCAAAAACATCTTTTCGGGTCTTGGAACAGTGTTTTTTCTTCTTCTCAAAAGGCCCAAATAAGTGAAGAATAATATAAAAGAAAAGGAAGTCATCATCACAGTCCTTGGCACTAACAGATAAGGACACCAACGCCAATAAATGAGTTTCTCAAAACCTTTACTCAACAAAACAAAGAAGACAAAAAGAAAATAAAACTCCTAAAATTGTCAAGTTTCTGAGGCATAAAAAGTAGATAATATAACATCAAGAAACCCCAAGAAAAGGATAAAAACATACCCTTATATGGTTTGATTCCAAACCCAAGTTTCATCATGTAAATCCTAGTTAAAGGCTTCACCTTTTTATAATTTCTATATGCTGAACAGAAAAAGAGACAACAGAGAAAAGCCACAACGCAAGATAGAACTTCAAATCAGATGAGTTAAACTTAAAGAGTGTGTTCTGTCAACAAAGATGCCACTTTCATGAAATCAATAACATAATTTGAAAATGGGTAAAGAAAAAAATGAGAAGTGGCTGTTATAAAGAAGAAGAAGAAGAAGAAGAGAAGAGGAAGATGTGACGATGATAAAAGGGTCGGAACACGCCACAAATCTTCATCTCCAAATCACTCTCACTATCACGAAGATGGTTAATTACGCATGTGTGTGAGAGAGAGAAAATGAGATTCTCTCTATCTCCCTCCAACAAAAGAGAGAAAACAACTACAGAACTACCTCTGTGGCTACACTGAACAGTGTTTTATACTTAAGCTTAGCGTAAAGCTCACGCACAGGCCTCGTTTTTGTTTGGGCCTTGTTTTAATCTTATATAAGCTGAAGGTAAATTTCACGCACAATTTGGGCCTCATTAAATTGTTCATATTTTTTTAAAATATATTCATTATAATTATAGAAATTCTTTTAGACTGTAATATTTATACATGTAAATATTTATACAAAATTAATACTAGTGTGTACAGGCATTTCATGTCTGCCAGTGAATATTGTGTGATACTACATATTCAATTTTTATATATTTCATTTTTTTAAATTAAAATGTATTTTTATGTTCAGTGTACTTTATATTATATTTTTTGTGTGTTTACGATAATGTTTAATTTAAGGTGAGATATGTTGTTAATTAATGTATTCGTGCTAGTTGCTTAGGATTATATAGTTTTTTTGTAAAAATTAAATAATATTAAGGGCAATATAGGAAATGAAAATTACACCATTAGAGAACTTATTTCAAATTTTGACTTTGTATATAGTATAGATATAGATATCATTCATTATTCATTTGAATTACTTTTTAAAAAGTTAATAATTGATGGATATAAATGATAGATAATAATATGATAAAGTATCTAAAAGTATATATTTTTTCTCCTTTTTTAATCTTATTATGTAAAAGATCATAACTCATTGCATAATATAATCTGACCTTAATGGGAAAGCTAACCCTATGGAACAAACGTATTTATCTTAAGGTTATATCTGATAACACGACGCTAATTGGTGAAAAAAACGTTCAACAAAAATAATGTGATGGGCACACCAATTTTACATTATGAACATCATATATAAGATAAAATAAAGTTTTTAGATAGATTGAAATATGAGAAAAAGTATATATCATAGTATAAGAATTTTTTATATTATTCATCATTTATTTTTAATTCTTAAATAAAAGTTGCAAATAAATGATACATTGATTATGTATAAATCTTTATGTTATAAATATATCGACTTTACATTCTTGAAATATTACTAATTTTTTTGTAATACCAATGATATTTTTCTCTAAAAGAAACTGATCATTTTTTGGTGTATGACTGCCCTTCCCAATAAGTGACATTTCTAATATTCAAATATTTGACCTTTTAGTTATTTTGCAGATCTAATATGACATTACGCTACTAGATCAACATCTTATTGGTGAAATATTGCTAGGTTTGAAGTGATTGATTTAATACTTTAATTCTTCATTACCAATAAATACATTGTGAAATAATTAAAAAATACATAGTCAATAAATATCTTAAATTTAAAATTATATATATAGTTAAATGTTATTAAATACTAAATAATTAACCTCAAAACCATAAACTATTTTTTTGACAATGATTGTGAAATGCAACTAGTTCAATGGGTCTTGCACATCGGTAAAGCAATCACGATTTCATGCGAAGTTGGAAGTTATATATTAAAATGTGGAGTGAGAGTCAATTGTATTTTTCGGCAAAATAAATCAAATATGAGGAGGGTGTCTTTTAAAAACAAAGATCATATCTCCAAAAAAAATAAAAGAGCTTATATCTATATTTATAATCAATTAAATCTTCTCAAATAATAAAAAATGTAGGTTTCTATTTTTATGATTTTCTTTTTAATTAAATATTATTCTTAATTGATGAAAGAGTATAAGAATGATAACAGATTGATCCATTACTTTTCACTGTATTCAACATCTTCCCTTCAAGAAAGGAAAGGGTGTCCTACAATAATCCAAGAAGACCATGACCCATTCTTTTCAATTTTTCTTTCCCTGTTTCTTCCTAGTATTAAACGAAAACACAAACAATATTAAAACACTTGGTTCAACCCTCTCTTCAATCCCCAACAATGAGGTTAAGGTTTACGCGTTTGCGACAATTCCCAATCTTTCACACCCATACACTTATCCTAATTCTAATTAAAGGAAAATAAAATCTTTTTTATATGGAAGGAGTGAAGAGCAACGGCGGAGACAGCGTTGGTACCACCCCTTCGCCGGCACCGATTCCGAATGCGAACACTCCGCCGCCATTCCTGAACAAGACGTACGACATGGTGGACGATCCTTTAACTAATTCAGTCGTGTCGTGCAGTGCAACTAACAATAGCTTCGTTCTTTGGAACCCACCCGAATTCGCTAGAGATATTTTTCCTAAACACTTCAAGCATAACAACTTCTCAAGCTTCTTTAGACAGTTAAATACCTATGTATGTTTCTTCTTTTTCTTATACTTGTGTTGTTTATGATTACTGATTACATTGCAAAAGATCTTTTTTCTTCAATTTAGGGTGTTGAACATGGGTTTGACAATAGTTGACATTAGTTTGTGGCGCTGTAATTGGTTACTATCTGTATTAGTGGAAATTCATAGCCTGTCCATAAGGCCCACAAAATGTTTCATGATATTTTGATGTTGGGTAGTAAAGAGCCAAAAATAGCTTAGTGATTAAGGGCATTGTAACGGATGAGTAGACCTACAAAATAAGATAAGGTCATGAATGAATGCATTAGAGAGAAAGTAGAGTAATCATCTATTGAGGAAAAGATGGTAAAATCTCGCCTAAAGTGGTTTGGCAATGTGCAAATAAGACTAATAGAACCCCTTTATAAGCAGAGTGGAATGGATGGGGGATAGCCTATCATGTAAGGTAGAGGTAGACCGAAAAATCTTAGGTGACATCGTTAAAATGAACTTTGATCTGAATGGCCTTTTTGAAAACTTGTTTTATAACAGAACACAATGGTTTCATTTCATCTATGTAGCCAATCTGACTTAGGGGGAAGTTCTTGCCTAAATCTCTCCTTATCGTCAATCATTTTGGTTCATTTTCAAATAAGGAAGATAATTTGGTGGCCTCAACCTTTGACGTACGGAGTTTGCTTCAGCCTTTGATTTGAACTGAAAGAGCCAGGGTGAGATTTTTTTTTGCTTCTATGCATAAAAAATGGATAAGCTTTGGAATTTAAATTTGATATCTAACCCCCCTCCATTGTATCAGCAACTAGATGGAGCAGAAGAGGGGGAATTGACAAAGAAAGCAGTTCTCAGGTTAATCAGTTACTTGACTAATAGTTTATTAATATATTATATATGAAATGTCAACTAAGCAATTTGTATAAAAAAATCTAGCTGAAGTAAGGCAGATATTAAGTTGCTGTTGTGAAGAGGGTTTTGGGATCTCCTGAAAAATTCCTACTGCTAACTTTTTTTATGCTTTGCACAAAGAAACTCGACATAATTAAATTCTATGCAGCACAAATTTTAATTCTAGTTTTGTTATGATTACTATTAGTATTATGTAAATGTTTCAATTTTGATTGGAAGAATGAAGAAGATGACATGAGGGTTAGGGCTTGCAAATAATGGACTAGGAAGATGGCAATAAGCTTTGAAACCATGTTGTGGAATTGATCAGTTGCCTAATTGCTATGGACTGCATGTTTTATGTAGTATAAGGTTGTTGTATACTTGTATTATCAGCTTTAAGCTGCACACTGAGTGTTCTTGTTATGTAGCCTCTAGTTGAACTAATCATAACTATTAGCATCAAAACACCTGAACATCAGCGGTGCAATAAGTTTTGTTCTTCCTTTGCTATGAACCAATGCATGCCATGTGCAAGTGAATCTTGTTGTTGCAGTTGTTTAAGATTCCTCTCGCTTCCTAGACTCTGTTAAGGTCTTTTTGGCTTGTCTAATATTACAATATCGCTGCAAGGTTGGTTCCAGTTGCTCCTGTGGAGCAGACCCAGGTGGCCGTAATTGGAGTTGGATGATTTTTTTGTTTCACAGCTAGACCTTCTTGCATCCTTGAGTTATATTGTTGCACAATAGTATTCTTTGTTCTTTTTTTTTTAGTTTAGCTATGCATGTCTATTTCATTGTTCTTTATAACTCAAAAGTTGTTGGGAGTGTATTTGATCTCCTCCCCCCCCCCTGGGAATTTGCAAATGAGGGCTTTTTCAGGGGTCAAAAAAGCACTTGCTTTGGAGTATTACTAGGCGAAAATTCATAGCAGTAGGGACATGTGTAGAAGTTGGTAAGTTTGGGCTAGAGGAAGAAGTTGAGAGGCTTAAAAGAGATAAAGAATTACTCATGCTTCCTAGTGAGAAAAAAAAATTCTTGTTCTTTTGTTTTAATAGTAGTGTGCTTTTTTTCTCCAAATTGTATGAAACCCTTGATATCCCTTAATCATATTAGCCTATAACAATTTAATCTTATTTGAGCTGGGAAAATAATTTTTCTGCCACTTATTTTTTCATTCATGAACTAATATCCTAAACCTTAATAATTAAGGGAATTAAATTTATTGCCACTTGAATGAACAAGGCCATAGTCCATAGTGAATTAGTGTAATATTCTCCTAATACATAAACGTTCTTTATATTTCTAGGTGAAGTATTTTAGATGAAAATTGATTTTAACATGTATGATGATGTATTGGTAGGACTCGATTATTGTCTTTTTTTTACAACACAGTGGTTTTCATTTCAATGTTTAAAACTTTTTATGTAGTTCTTATCTTTATTTTGACCTAGCACAAGGTTCTTTTTATCAAGAATAAAGATTTAATGTCTCAAATCTTGTCCAAGTCTATCTCATATCAATAATAATAAAACTAAAACAAAAATAATAATGAATATTTATATTTTTTAATTAACATAATATATTTTTTAATTAACATAATATATTTTTATTGACATAATATATTTTTATTGACATAATACATGATCTCTGTTCTTTTATCACAAGAAAAACCTAGATGGTAGAATCTCCATTCCCACTAAATAATTTTGGGTGTTCATTAAAGTGTCCCAAATTTGTAATTAAAGATTAATCCTTTTGTACACAGAACAAGCTTATTTTAACTACCTGTAAATATAATTGGTCTCTTCCAGCATACATTTTCCATAAGCAAAACAAGAATAGAACTCCAACATGTACTCGACTATTTGAACGACCTGTAAATGGCCTTCGTATCTCTTGCCTTTTATACAAACAGAACAAACATTTCTTTTTCCGGTGAAACATGAAGGCTCAGCAGCCCAGGGAACAACAGCAAACAAAAAACAAAAACCTACCCACCTCTACAATAAATTGTAGAGGCACTATCTAACAGCAATTGAATTGAACAGAACAAACATATTTGTGAAGTGAAAATCACATTATTATATGGTTTTTCCATCCATTTCGGATTGTGATCAGAATAATCTGATGCATGCAACAGGGTTCCAATCCAACAGCTCAGCACTTCTATTTCAGGCTGTCACAACATTGCATGCTTCGCAGTTGGTTATAGGCATCTCAACTAACGCAACACAAATCCTTTATGTAATCGTAATGACAACTTGAGTGACTTGATTAAACCACTTGCTAGTAATATTTTCACACTGAATCCAACATTGGCTTAGCATGCCTTTTTAAGGCTTGAAGAAAACAACTGCCAACAACCATTGATCTCTCAAAACTACAGCAATAATAAAGTACACCTATTTCTCTGCCTTGTAGAAAGACTACCAAGAGGAGCGTTTAGGCAATCAATATAGCATACATAAGTTACACATTGCAGCCTAGAAAGAGGGCCAAGAATAAATTAACAATACATTGGTCAACATAATAAATTAAAAACACATTTAAACTACTTACACTGTTAAGAATCATTTCCCCCCCTTTTTCTAAGGTTTCAACCACAAACAGCTGAAACATATGATATCTAAAATCAAACTTGGAAGTCAGAGCAGATTGAGGGAATGGTAAAGTGAAAATGTGTCTGAATATATTGCATGGAAGTAATCTTTGTTTCCATCCCTAGTCCTCCTCCTGGACTAAATACCAACAGAAGTTGTAGCAGAATAGCAATCTTCTATCCTGGCGGAAAATAAGAATACGAAGAAGGGCATAACAATTCTTATCTGCAAATCATAACCACATCTATTTGAAACTAAATAGAGATACATTGCTTTAAGGTGTGAATTCCAACTATTTTCGTAGAGTCAAATTCCAACTCTTTGAAATTTCTGTGGGCTTATGGAGATAACCACCTGCAACAGAATATTCAGCAGAAACCAAGCGTAAGTCTATCAGGCTTCAAGGCAAATGTAAGGAGGGATATTTTTCGTCTATAATCTAGGCTTCGGATCATTCTATCACCTTGAATTTTTAAAAGAACAGACGAGGTATGAATATTACAATGCAGGTGACAATCATCTTCAAAGAATAAATATTTGTTTTAATTATCATGCCAAAAGCATAACTCCATAGTCCATACATATCATGAGAAAAGCACACCAGTACTGTTATCTACATCTTTTTCCAACCACATTAAGAAGGATTTCATTGTAGTTAATTTTAACACAGTGAAGTTATGCTTTGATGATTGTCAGCTGAAGCTGGTAGCATCAATTAACATAATACAAAACCAGCGTCACTCACCAAGTAACGCAATAATGCTTATAAAATAATCTACCAAACACTGAAGTTAAAAACGATATTCTGCTAAAGGATTGAGTTATTAAGTGATATTCTGCTAACGGATTGGGTTATTAAGTGATTGATAGACTAACAACCTGGACGCGACACAAGGTGGATCCGGGAACGAGGACCTTCAAACTTCCAGTTATCTTCATCCAAAGATTTAACCTCCTTGTCAAGTGCAGCCATGAGATCCGATTTTAAAACTACAAAACAGGATATCAGAATGATGCATGATTCACGTTACCATCTCAATAAAGAATATACATAAAATGCATAAGCTGGCTACAAAACTACAGAGAAAAGGTGCCAACACTCTTCTTGAACCAAATATTCATCTTGGCCCTCCCATAGGGCCTACTAGGTTTTCTCATTAACCTCGAGCACAGCATAGCTTTTATCGGATTCATCTTAAAGAAAGTCTTGTAATAATAATGTGTATTTGACAAAAAAAAGATGATGCTAATATGAACCCTAACGAACTAGACTAGAATGCAATACGAGGCTACATGTGAGTTCAAACCTAATAAGAAAACGAAAAGGAGGAAAATCAAGAAATAATTAATTTGAATTGAAATATAAAGTTGAATATGCGATGATGGTGAAGAGAGAAGTAAACCTAGCATGGATTCATCTTTTCGCAGTTGAGTTGAGAATGAGATGGGATCAGAAGGGAAATGTAAATCGTCAAAAGTAGCGGTTGCGTTGCTACCACCGCCTCCGCCACCTACAGCTGTCGTCGTTGATAACGATGAATGAGCCGGTGATGAACTATTATTCATCATCCTAAGCCCTAAAATCGCTTTTCTTAAGAAAACGATGTTTTCAGCTTTTCTTCTGCTGAATCACTTCAAGAACCAAAATGTTTGTATTTTATTAGAAGAAACGAGCCTTGGGTATTAACGCGACACGAGCCTCACGGGTTCTTTACAGCCAGCAGGCTCACTCATGTGGTTCTTGATAGCGATTGGGCTCATAAGCACTCTTCAAAAAAAATACTTTCCATTTTCTTGAAAACTTAGTTATATCTTCTATCAAATCTTTCCAGTATTAAATGACAGAAAAACTAGCACATTCTTTTTTAAAAGATAATAATAATCTATCACCAATAATATAAGATTTTTTATATCCTATTAACAAGTCATTTATAGTATGATAAATAATATACTCAAAGTATATAAATAACTACATTAATATTGCATAAATATTAAGGTTTTTTTTTAGAAGGGTGTTCATCACTGCACTAATCTTTACCCATACCAACAATTGTTTATTGAAGGATTTGAACTTGTACACATTGATAATAATTTGATAAATAAATTTATCTGAATCTTTTGTGAAAATTGATTACGCTCTCAAGAACAAAAATTCAATTTTAATAGGACTTTTATGCTCTGTTTTTTTTATCAGTCTTTTACTCTTTTGTACTAACTTTGGTTTAAGAAAAAAAAGTAGATAATGTGAAGAAAGATAGATATAGGAAATAGAATGAATTTTTCTATCATTTAATACAAGAGGGAAATGATATTATTATTTTTGAATGTCAAAAATATTCTTAAAACTAACATAAAAATAAAAATAAAAACTTATGTGCAGTTTCGTAACTCGAATATAAAGATAAAATGTATTTTCTTTCATAACTCGAATATATATAAATGTGGTTTCATAAAAACCTTAACCTTAGTCCATATATCACTAATATCAAACCCGAACGAGTTGAAAAAACAAACTTAAACCCAGACAGGATTTCCTCTTTAACTTTCGGGTTACGTTGGAGAGGGTAACCACAACTTCGGTTTATATTGCCCCTAGAGTCTAATGATGTGATAAATCTTCTGCAGTTAATCGACAGATCATGTGATCAAATCTCACCTTCGACCCGTGAGCAAAGTTCAACGTGGGTTCTCCCTCTCTAATATGTATCATGTGTATCGATGTGTGTTGTGTTGTGCAAATAACTAACTACCGTATAAAAAATGTATAGCATCCACTATCTGGGGCAAAAAAATACCAAATGGAGGATGAATATATCCATTTTTCTCCATATGCAACATTGGATATGATAATATGAACGACCAGACTTAAAGCTCCAAGTTTAGAAAACCAACGCCACTACCCCCACACCCAAACACACAATATATGTGTGCATACCCTACATCGGGTATTTTTGTTAAAAGGAATCAGCAATCATTTACAGATACGGGAAATCCAAAGAATTAATACTTCTTTTATTAAGGAAACACGAACATAACTCACACCACAAGCACATTGTGACATATCCTTAAAACCCCAAACACCAACATAGAGACAAGAACATCATATGCCCCACACCAAAATCACAGTAAACTTGTGTGAATACCACAACATGTATTGAATCCGGTGAAATCATCAGCAAGGGGCATCCTATCTGTGGCCCAAGTATATAATGTGTTTGATCCACAACGGAATTGAGAGTCTTTGACTAAGCAGCAAGCACAATGATGACGATTAAAAGCACAATCCCAAATATCACCAAAAGCAAGCATGCCTGTAATGGTAGGAGGAAATAGAGAATATTTGATTAACAAAGAAAATATTTAAATGGATAAATAAAAGGTGTGATGAAAGATCAAGATGATAGCCATATAACAATTTACATCAACTCCCAAAAGTAGGAAATTCAACAAAAATAATCCATGTGGACATAATGGAATGATAAGGACTTTTGTCATTCCAAATTTCTTTGAATAATGTACCATGTGGCCATTCTCGTGCACCGGGCTTCCCTTTTTAATGTACTGTGTGGCCATATATATATGAGCTCAATTTGACAAGATAAATAAGCCTTCAATAAACTAATCCCACTGCTTCATCCACATATATTCAGGAAGCCTGACATCTAACTTTATGTGATGGGAGCAGGGGGGACTTGAAATAAATAATATAAATGTAAATAAGAAAACTTAAATATTACCAGAGACGAATTTGATCTTTGTGTTTTTGAAGCTTTTGCAAGTTGAGATTTTGCTTGTGCGGTTGCGACATGGGAATTCTCGATGTTGGACCCAATATCATCTACGAAATGGAAATTATTGACGTCAAATAACATGAACCAGTCCAGACAAATAAAAGGTTGAGTTAATACAAGGGTGTGTGTAATTAGCGAAAGCCAAAAACAAAAGGGTTGAAGGAAAGTTACCGATCATTGTTCCTTGCTCGTGGACAAGCACAGCAAGATCTTTGAAAATCTCATTTACTTCACCAATTTGTTGCTGGATTTCTTGAATACCTTGCTCTCTTTCATCAATGATAGCCTCATTGAAGGCAATCTCATTATCTAAGAATAATACCTCCTGTCTGCAGCGTGAATAATACAGGATCTTAGGAACTAAAATAATGCAAATGAAATGGTCTAATTTGAAACTGTTCAGTTTTTCATCAAACTTAGTGACAACAAGTGGCAGGATCCTGCCATTGATCATGTCGCCAACTCCTTTGCAGTACGAATAAAAACCTTTCCATGTCAACACATTTCAGCCTAATCGAACTTACAGATGAACAATAGGTTGAATTTAAAAAGTAACCCTCTAATAATTAAATTCATCTTAAGACATTCAACAAATTTAGTGACATAAGAAATCTGTTGCCTATATGTCGCCAACTCCATCAGACTCGCTACCAAACACAAGAGAGAGAAAAAGTACTTTGGGTATCAATTATATTCCAGCCTTATACTTTGCAAACAACTACCTCTAATAATTTATCTAAATTACATTTCAAAATATTGCTTTGTAGGATCATATTATTATAATATATCCAAACTTGATAAGGACGGTAGAACTCTTATCAGGAAAAAAGTGCGATAACCTTGTAAGAATGACAAACCACTCATTCACTATCATATCAATATGACAAGATAAATAACCTTTTGGATTCCATGAGAAGGGCACGCTGTTCAGGAGGCTTATCAGAAGTAACATCAACTTCGCTGCAAGCCAGAAAGAAAGGTCCATGTCATAACCATTGTGTCTATAAGTTATAAAAATTTGTTAGCAACGACACACTGACACCACTAGAAAGCACAATTTTTCATCAAAAGTAAAATGTTCTTCATTCTATAGACTCCGCTCACTACACAAAACTGCAGCAACATGTACGCACACACACATAAAGCCTGGTCCTCCACTGTTTTAGACTCCAAAATTAATTGATGGGTCACCTGGAAGAAAGAGTTGATTGTGGAACAAAAGGAGTATAAGCTGTTTCCCTCTCAGCTGAAAGACGCTGTGCCTTCTGAAATTCTTTCAACACTGCCTGAAAATCTTTTGCAAGCTTGGCATCTGCTATCTTCTTGTTTGCCTGCGAGTATGTGAAAGACATTGAACATTTGACGATAAAAAAAACTCAAGGACATGTCAACCAATAACTCAATATATAACTACAAAGTATACAGCTACAATAAAATGAGGTATAACATCAAACTTCACTCGAGATTTGGCTTAATTGTATCAGACATCCTTTTTGTTTCAAAGGTTACACTCACCTCTTCTAAAGTGTTCATGTAATTTCATTATCAACCTTTAGGTGAGGTAAAGTGTAAAAAAAAACATAAACCTCGAGGGAGAGGGGAGGTAAGTGTAATAATAACATAAACCTCAGGTGAGATTAGTGTACTGTTTAATGTCCTAAACAATAGAGGTGCAATTCATTTAAAAATAATCCAAAAGTGGCAGCAACCTCACGCAAAACAGAAATCGATCATATAAATAAACGCCTGGCACACAATTGAAGAAGAAAAGTTAAAACCTACATTAACATTAGAATGGTGATCAATTTCACTAGCTTCCTTAAGTTTAGCGGAAGTATCCTTCACCAATTGTCCAATATGCAATCTCGTCTTATGCCTACAAATTAATAACAGATACAATAATTATTAACCACAGAACCGAAATTCAAATAAACGCAAACAACAAGGGAGTAACAAGAATCTCTAGAGATCTCACAGCTTCTCGCGGAGTTCGGGGGTGTCCTTGGGAGTACCGAGGGTATTGACGAGCCTCTGAAAGGTGGAGACAGCGGTGTTGATCTGGAATATTCCAGAAGCCACCGCCTGTGTAGGGTCCTGCTTCCCGTTGATTAGGCTTCGCCGTGAAGCGAATGGCCTCCCAGCCTCAATGTCCTGAAAACTCATTTTTCTATGGTGCGTTAAGGGTTGGTAACCCTAAACTGGTAGGACAAATCGGAAGGGAATAGGGTTATGAGAGGCTCGGATTCACAAGGACGAAGGGGTAACGTGATAGGATGATTGTTTTTTTTGTTTACAGCGTGGAATGAATGATTGAGGATGGTGATGATAATTTGGTGAGGGTGGATTCATGGTTGCTATTCCATGCCAGCACGTTAGTCGTTGACCCTTGTACACGTGCTTTGCTAAGATAGGGCAGAGATTAAACTATTTCCTTCCTATGGGCTAATTATTTATCTTACTCTTGATTTCATATATTTTGTTGTTTAATATTGATGGAATAAATTAGAAAATCTGTTAATAAATGTTGTATTTAACTTTAAAAAAAGTATATTTACCTTTTATATCTAGTGAAGATGGAGTTTAAAAAAATCAAAAAAATAATAATATATATAAGGAGGGATTCACTTACTCCAAGAGTAAATTCAAATCATTATATATTCAAATAATTAATTACTAGGACGAGGAGTAAGTTTAAAAATTTACTCTCGGTGGATCTTCACTCTATATATATAATTATTGAGTGTGAATAGATTTAGAAAAATGTTTTCACAAAATTAAATAATTTTTTTTATATGTTTAAATATTAAAATGATAGTGTAATTGTATTTGCTAGTTGCTGATTTGCTGGTTGGTAGGTGCCGACCGGCTTTTAGAATGATTGGAAATTAAGAATAGTTTTTAAGTTTTCAACTTATAATCTTAGTTTTAGAAACATTATAAAATATGTACAAAAAAGGAACATTATAAAATTAAAATCACTTTATCTTCTTTTATTAAATATATTACTGATTTTTATTGTTGATTTCATATTTTGGTTGTTTGACAGTTGTGATTACGAAAACTCTAATATAAATTGCATTAATCAGTTTTTTTGGGAAAAAAACTCATTTAAAGGTGATTGAATTACCATGGACAACATTATGTAGTAATGGTCCTTTTGTACGGTCATTGAATTACTATTGACAACATTATTATAGTAGAGGATATAATGAAATAGGAATTATTACCGCTTGGTCTATAGATGAAAGTCACAAACATCTATACCTTAAAATTAATTTTCGGCAGAATGAAAATGATACATATGATAGAAACGTAACCATATAACGACCCTAACAAATGCATATATTTGTCTCGTAACACCATGAAGAAGGTGAAAAGAGTATATTTTACAACAGAGATGAACTATCATTGAAGATATTATTGCTTCTCATATAGAAGTTCCTATATAAATGGGAAATACATTTTAGTGTGGTGTAAACTATTGATACATTCCATATATATTAATTTTATTTAAAAGTCTACAATAATTAACATATGAGTGATAAATAATAAATTAATAGTATACAAAATTATTATATTTTTGAATGTGAAAATTATTTAAAAGACAACAGCAACTATATCTTTTATAATTGAATGTGAAATACTTGTCATCCCATGTATAGACACTAGAATATGCTCATTAGATATGTCAAATTATCTATAATATATAATTCATTCAAATTGAATGCATTCAAGTTCATTTATTAAAGTTAATAGATATAATATTGGGAACATGTACCACAAATTATGGCATTCAATGTGACACCTGTTCTGATCAGTTCAAAAAAATTAATTAAGTTAAAATTTTAATGATTAAATATTTTTCTGACCAATTACAACAAATGACACATGAAGTAACACAATTTATAAGATAGAAGATGTTATCCCTACAAACTAATGAATAATAAGATTAATAATAGATGAATTTAAACTCACTAATTATATACAATGAATATTCCTACATATGTCTATTCGGATAAATATTCATTTCATCAAAAAATATAAAGGAAACACTATGTTTGTTGATTAAGGTTAAGGATTCCACAAATAATGTGTCCAAGGAAAATGCTGTATACTCACACTAATTTACATTACTTTCTTATAAATAAAAGAATTAAAAAAAGAATATAATAAGATGATATAACATTATTATTTCATTACATGTCCCCTTTATCTAGGGGAACTTTCTTAGTTTTGACTTATGCATATTCCATGCAGGCACGTTAGTCGTTGACCTTTGATACATGCTAATTATTAAGAGATTGAACTTTTTCCTTTTGTGGGCTAATTATTAAGAGAAAAAACATATATATATATATATATATATATATATATTATTCATTTTTAATCACTATTGAATCTTAAATAAAAATAATAAAAATAAATAGTAGATGATGCACTGATTATATATAAATTGTTGTATTGTAATTATATAAATATTAATATTACACTCACTCATTAATCTCACTCTTTTTATCTCATATATTTTGTTAATATTGATGGAATAAATTAGGAAATCTATTAACAAATAAGGAAATCTATTAACAAATATTGTATTTAACTTAAAATATTTATTACATTTTATATATAGTGAAGATGGAGTGTAAAAAAAATAAAAAATTATATATATAATTATTGAGTGAGGATAGATTTAGAAAAATGTTTTCACAAAATTAAATAAAAATTATATATATATAAATATTAAAATGATATTCTAATTGTATTTGCTAGTTGGGAGTTGCAGGCAGTCTTTTGAAAAAATGATATCTAGTGAAGATGTAAAAATAAATCAAACTATGATATATTTATCAATGAGTTTCAAGTAATACATGTTTGATTTCACTTAAATAAAGTCTTCAGTTCGAGTCTTGTGGATGGATAAAATGTTCACTATAAGAGTTAGTCTTACATACATGTGGATGTTATCAGCTCAGACAAGATTGACTCCAGTATGAAGATATATGTGAGAAACCAAAAAAACTATGATATATATAATTATTGAGTGAGAATAGATTTATAAAAATGTTTTGACAAAATTAAAAAAAAAATTATATGTATAAGTATTAAAATAACATTCTAATTGTATTTGCTAGTTGGAAGGTATGGGCAGTCTCTTAGAATGTTCAGAAATTAAGAATGGCTTTTAATATGTACCAAAAAATATTATAAAATTACTTTATCTTATTTTATTAAATATATCACTGTTTTTATTGTTGAGATTCATATTTTTGTTTTTTTAAGAGTAATGATAAGGAACACTAATACAAATTGCTTCAACCCAAAAATAGTGGATGGTGATTTTCTTCAACTTTTGTTAACATTCAAAAAATTAAATGGATCAAATATCTTTCATTCAATCAATTAAAATAAATATATGGATAAATTAGAATCAATTTATTAAGTTTAGATAATTTAAAATAATTTAATAAATTTATATGAATTGATGATGGAATATCTTTCTATCTATCAATTAAATATAAATTCAAATTCTTACATTTGCTACTGATAATGCTGCCAGGAAAAAAAGACTAACAAGTAGTACAATAAAACACTACAGTGTAATTCCTATTTCTTTTTATAGTTTATAATATATCTAAGAATATAATGTCTAGACATAATTATATTGATAATATTTTTTTCTCCGAATAAAGAAGAATGTAATTTTCCATATGATTACTTATAGTTTTTATTTTCTAAATTATAAATATTTTTATGAATGATTACTTATGTTAAATATAATAATACAACAATATGTACAATTGGAAATTTGACTTCAAATGTACTCTATAATTATGAATATCACTTGGGAACCACACATATAATATCACATTGGATTACATCTTTCACATAGAAAATGTTAAATTAAAGAGAAAAAGATGTATACAGTGTGTTAGTGTAAGAACTTTTTATACTATCATTATATCATATACTATTTATTTTAAATTATCATTAACTTTTAAGTAAAATAAAAATAATATAAATGAATGATAGATGATACATTAAATGTATAAAAATGATATTGTTATTATATAAATATTACACTAAAAATTAAAATATGAAATCCTAGGACACTAAACTAATGCAGTAGTAGTTGTCTATATGAAAAATTAGATAAAATATAAAGTACTAAATTCCACAATTAAACGAAGACCGAGGCACCAAATTAGTGAAATTACCCTTTATTCAATTTCACGCGGATTCGTGCTTTGAAAAATCCTCGGCGCCCGCATGTGCGAGTCAAACCCAGGCACGTGCGTTCAGTTCCTCTAAAACCCAAATCTTACTTCACCATTTTCATCTTCTCCTTCCCTCACTCGAAGACTTGCTCCATCGACTACAGCTGAGTTTCTTGGCAGTTTCCGATCACCGGATATTCATTCTCTATGTCGGTTAGTTCTTATCACATCTCTCAATTCATATTTCATTTCTTCCATTTTTTATCGCATGATTCAGATCCCTGAAGATCCCGTTGAACGCGTATTAGGCACGGTAATTTGTCGTATATACAGATAAAAATGAGGTTTTCATGTGTTTTTTGGTACCTGATTGTTTAATTTGTGTATTATGATTGTTAACTATTGTTTAGTGTTATTTTAGGTTTAAAGGTGTAGGTAGACATAACTGTTACGTAGATGATTGCTGAAATGTTAGGATGTTATCAAGTTATTTTTTCATGATTGATACTCAGGGGATAATATCAAGCTTAAATCCAAACACACTGAGTGTAACATTACTTATGTGAATTAAGCATGATCCTATATTTTTCTTCAGAACTTGATATGAGTATAAAAATTCTCTTTAGATGCTGACCTTGTGTTTAGCTATTTTTTATGAGGGCTTCATGGAATTAAATTAATTAAAAATGATGAGAACTACAAATGGTAGATGACTTTGTTATTCTGGGTGCTTTGTTGTGGAATAATTTTATGTTTGTGTTGTAGATATATTGTTGAACTAGGGGTGTGCAAAAAATCTAGTAAACTACACTGAACCTCTAAACTGCACTGGTCCACACCATTAAAATCCAAATTATTCAAACTGGTTTACAACCCGATCCAGTTTTGTTTTAGTCAACAAGGTGTCCTGAATTATTTGTAAAATACAATTTATAGATTAGGATTATCTGAACCAAACCTTTTAAAGTTAGAAGGATAAAATAGAAGTTTTATTTATATATGTAATATCAAAAGAGAAGAATTAGGAACTTCTTGTTTTGGAATCAACAATGGAAACACCACCACCCGAAGATTGTTGCCACCGTCGCTACGTCGCTCCACAGAGTATCAATCATGAATTGACTTCGTGAGATTTGGGTAAAACTTACCCAAAAACTGGATTATTTTGGGCAATGTTTATAATATATGAAAATGTGAATTGAATTGGAAAGCCACTTTTTTGGGTTCAATCCATTTATTAAAAAAATAAAAAACAATTTGGTTCAGTTCTTGTGAACAGAATTTTTGGTTCACAATAATTTGGTTCAGTTTCTGAACTGAACAGTACAATAAACAGGCTTACTTTCAACATTACCCCCCTTTGTATTTTTTTTAACTCTAGAGACACCATAAGGGTAACTTGCTGTAATAGTAAGTTTAAATGAGAAATATGCTTTTAATTTTGCCATTTATAATGAGATTTGATAAAATCATTGTATGTAGAGCTGCGTTCTCCGAGGTTTTAGACTTGTAGTGTTTGCATTTTTTCCAGATAAAAACTGTTAAAGTCAGTAATGTTTCCTTGGGAGCAACTGAGCGAGACATTCAAGAGTTCTTTTCATTTTCTGGTGATATTGTATATGTTGAACTGAAAAGGTTAGTTACTTCATTTTTCTCTCTCACACAAACGCCTTTGTAAGTGCTTTCATTTCTATTTTTGTCATACAAATCATAACTTCATAAGTTGATATATTGACGCAGTCATGATGAAAAGTCTCAAATTGCCTATATTACCTTCAAGGATTCACAGGGAGCTGAGACTGCAGTACTGTTATCGGTAATCTGCTTACCATTGCTAAGTGCATATTTTCATTATACTCAATTTGTTTTAAATTAGTGAAGTATTTGTAACAACCAAAAAATCTTGTGTTCATCATTGAGAGTTCAAGCCTGGATTGTATGTAAATCGTCATTACCTAAAGGCTTGGCATTGGACTGAAAAATTCAACTTCATGGGAACATGATGCAGTATCAATTTGTTTTAATTTAGTAGTGTTTTGAACAACCAAAAGTCCTGTATTCATTATTGAGAGTTCAAACCTGGATTATTTGTTAATCGTCATTATCTAAAAGCTTTGACATTGGGTTGAAAAATCCTACTTCATGGGAACATAATGCAGTATCTGTGAGTTACCTAGCAAAAAAATCCATTCCAGAATTCTGGAGTGCCTCATGATTGAAACTCTTACTAGGGAGGCTTTCATTAATCTCTTCTATTGAACTATTAATTCCTATGTGGCTCTTGTTGAAAATTTCCGCTCCTCTGCCTTAGATATCAACCTCCTTTTATTGCTGGATGCCTGAAACTATTATGAAATTTTAATCCTCATTCAGCATCATATTTAATATAAATGGACTAGGGCGTGAAAGAGTTTACTATGCAAGCTTACTGATGCTAATTTGAGTTTGTGTTGCATACTTTACTAGCCACTACCTCTGTTCTATCTGGATGGAATTAATTTGATGACAATTCAATAGAATAGCCATTAGAGGTAGGGTATGTTGCCTTTACTTTGGGATGTGTGGCATGTGTCTGATTGTATCATTTATTCGGAGTACTTTTTTGATAGTATGATACAATTAACCATGTAACTATACTAATGAATTTATAACATTGTTCACAGCTTGTTCTGTTTCCTTTTTGTGAATTATTTAGTTAAGTTGCATTATATAACTAAATATGTCAGGGAGCAACAATAGTTGATTTGTCAGTCACAATAACGCTGGATCCAGATTACCAGCTTCCACCTCATGCCTTGATATCGTCTGTAAGCATTATTAAGGCCCTCTACTATTTATTGTCCATAACTAGGCTGTTTTAGTCTAACTATTGTGAGATGATTTTCAGGAAAAAGAAAGTAAAACTCCTTCTGGTTCTGAAAGTGCTTTGCAGAAGGCAGAGGATGTGGTCACAAGCATGCTAGCCAAGGGCTTTATCTTAGGAAAAGATGCTGTCAACAAAGCAAAGACTTTCGATGAGAAGCTCCAGTTGACCTCAACAGCCACAGCAAAAGTTGCATCACTTGACCAGAAAATCGGGCTTAGTGATAAACTAAGTGTTGGTGCTTCCGTCGTGAGTGATAAAGTTCGAGAAGTCGATCAAAAGTTTCAAGTTTCAGAGAAGACCAAATCAGCATTTGCAGCCGCTGAGCAGAAAGTCAGTACTGCTGGTTCTGCTATAATGAAGAATCGCTATGTGCTCACTGGGACCTCCTGGGTAACAGGTGCTTTTAACAAGGTTTCTAAGGCTGCTGGGGAAGTTGGACAGAAGACAAAAGAGAAGGTGGAGAACGAAGAAGAGCAACAGAAGCGAAAAGTGGAAGATCAGTATGCAGAGGTCCTTTCCGAGTCCCCAAAAGCAGCAGCCACAAGTGAGCAGGACTCTTCCAAGCCTGCTCCTGCTCAGGGTTTGATCCTTTGATTCACTTCTGTCTGTATTTACCTTATTTGAACACTCCTATAAATTGTTTCTATATGATCATGGACCTTTGTTTCTTTGCGGACTTTAATTGCATGTAGGAATTTGAACTGTTACATGGTTGTTTTATTTTCTTCTAAAAGATAAGCTGAACTGCCTAGGTATGAAATAATTTCTCTATACTTTCAGTGATTTATATTCTACTTTTCTTTGGACATTTCCTGAAATTAAATGAAAGAAAAGGCATTTACATAGGGATTGTAATGAAAATTCAGGGCAAATTTAACGGGTGAAACTTGATGTAACCAAGTTAGGGTTTTACCCGAGTTCAACTTTCAGGTTCGGGTTTAGTACGATTAATACTTTATCTCGAACCCGCCTCGAACCCAATCAATATATCTAAATTATAAAATTAGACAAGACACAAATACATATATATATATATATATATATATTTATTGTGAACACTCACTTTTGTCCGACTTGATTACAAAATTAAAGTGTACGAAAGTTTCAAAACAACAAGTTCGAAACAAACATATTCGAGAAATATTTCAGAACAAATTGGATTTTTTAATTCCTTACCAATTCAATTCGTGGGACTTGTTACATAATCAAAGTCATACAAACATCTTAAAACATATACCAATTGTGGAATTGTAAGTATTTTTGTTGAGATTCTTTTATGGACAATAAGCGTAACCCTATTGTATTTAATTCTCGAATTATAATCTTATCTTGTTCAGATCACACATATCCTAATACAATTCAATCATTAGACCTCATGGTCAAATCCATATCATTTATGAAAAATTCTATCTAATATACTAATATTCGTTGCAAGCACTCCAAAGTCATTACACATGCCGAATGTAATTAGTGGAATAAAACCACCCAAAAAAAACCAACAAGAATACATCAAAAACCCTTTAAAGATGTTACAACAATTTAATAGAGAAAAAGTCTTGATCATCCTCAACTT
This sequence comes from Lupinus angustifolius, assembly GCF_001865875.1. Taxonomy (NCBI): domain Eukaryota; kingdom Viridiplantae; phylum Streptophyta; class Magnoliopsida; order Fabales; family Fabaceae; genus Lupinus; species Lupinus angustifolius. The sequence goes on along the minus strand of NC_032014.1, from coordinate 4,031,271 downwards.
GCACCATACAATGGAATTAATAGAGGCATAGCAGGCCCCCTCGATCATAGGCTTTGGCAATATCATCAGCAAATCATACTGCACAATGAAGAAGTGTAGAATCAGGATTTTAAGCATAAGGGTAATATCTTTAAAACAGTGAATCAGATTCAGAACGGATGCAAAAAGAAATAAAGTGGCATCAAGTGGAACTTCACAAAGTTCTTTGTAAGCAAAGAAGGAAAAGTTGTCAAGAAATTTGCTCCAACAACCTCACCTCTAAAAAATAGAGAAAGATCTTCTGAAGCTCTTATAATCTTCTTGAATGTCAATATTTTGATCCTATGGGGTATGCTATACTCTCAAAGGACAAACGATGCTCACAGTCTGGAAGGTTATGATAACCTGCATAAAGATTCGCTAATTATTGACTGAAATGATATATGGTATCCGTTGCAAATTAAAAGGGACTGTTGACAAATTAGAAATTAATAAGGAATGACAAAAGGCAGGAGTGTTGCAAACAAACCAATCACGTGATGAATTCCAAGAGGGAAAGCACTCCTCCAAAAGTTGCATGATTCTAAATAAACCCAAATCAGAATTATTGCCATTTTCAGTTACGATCATCATAAAAACAGCACAATTATTGTTTCAGTTACATAACCAGCAGATAACCAACCAGTCCTTACAAAGACAGCAGTCTAGCAAATAAAAGGAATCCCAAACAAAAACAGTTGTGGTATTATGGCAATATTCATTAGTAGCTTCAATGCATTAATCAGAAAATCAAACAGTTTGCAGTATGTTACACTTTGGCAATTCAAGAGGCTCATATAGAGCATCAGAATGCTATATATAGCACGTCACAACACACAGGTAAGGGGGAAGAACGGAAAACAAAGAATTTAGTGAGGATATCACGCACATACATTCGGCAAAAAGAGACATACAACATAAGCAGAGATATACACTCGAGGACGCAGAGAGCATCCCAACAGTGAAAAAACAGAGGGCATTCAAAAACAGACTACACAGTGATAAAAAGCAGCAAGCATAAACATAGAAGTTTCAGAAAAGAAGATATAAGCATACACATAGCTCTATCATACATACACACATTTTTACTAAGCATCACATATAGCGCATAGAATCCGGAAACAATAACAAAACCACAATCCAGAATGCACACGCAGAGATCCAACCAAAAACATACAACATCCGTATCACTGAATAAAGCAATTCCGTAAGAATCACAGGTCATACCAGGTAATATTTTCTTATTCAGCTTCCAAACTAGTTTTCTGTCCATATACCTATTTTGTACTATCACGTTCAAACAGTTATATAGAAACACATTGGATAAAAAAAAACAACATATCATGATAATCTTAAAACAATTTTGACTAGTTTATGAATGATTGTTAGCCAAACCCTTTTGTCATAAGCCTATCTTCGAGCTACATAAGCAATAAAGAATTAAGATGACATCGCAATATATAACACGCTAGACTCTGCTAAATGCTAATCCTACGATTATCAATCCGGTGTATGTGGTCTTGTTGTTATCATTATCACTCATTATACTAAGTTACGAATCTGTATTAATCATTGACATCAATATGCGTTATATAATGGAATAGAAAACCTTTTTCAGTAACTTTGTTTCAAGAAAACCCATCAATCTTAGTCTTTTCATTTATGCAATATGTAGTGTTGATAATACTAAAATGCGAATACAAGAGCCTAAAATAAATAAATTAGAAACAACAACACATGGTTTGATATAGTGAGTTCGTTTCACAAAATGAGAGCAACATAGGCAATAAAGCAGACAGTTAAGGTTTCAACAAAAAAGGGAGGCGATTTGGTTCATTACCAAATTCTTTCGTCTCTGTCGATCCCGTGATTGAGATATTCAATTCACAACCCGATAAAATAGGTGAGGTGATGCAAGAATCATCCTCTCTGCCGGCTCGTTCGCAGCGTTGTCTCCTTCACGACAGAGACTTCCTTCGGCATTCTTCACTGCGATAATGAAAAGGTTATGAATAAGTAATAAAAGAACGAAGAAATTTTATTATTTAACCCCTTTTTCATTTATTTGATTTGTTTGTATTTACAAAATTTCCATCATCATTTTTAGATTTCATTTTTTCCTTTAACTGTTAACTAATAGTTGTATAGTGATCCTAAATTACATTAACAAAAGATATAATATAAAGGCACGTGCTAACCATAAAAATAATAACTAGAGAATAATTTCAAATCATCTCATTAAAAATGAAAACGAGAAGAAGGTCTACGACCAATACCGTCTCTAAAACTATTAGTCTCATTGAATCTAAATAATTACACATTTTTGAACAAAATTCAAATTAACCAATTCAATAAACTAATACTTCTAAAACCTACCATTGTTTTCTAAATCACTAACAATCAACCAAAGTAGCTAAACATTTTTGAACTAGAACTACGTAAGCCTTGATCCCCTTAATAGGGGTACGTAGGACCAAAGTCAATATTGTCAGGCTCAATAATAAAAAATAAAAAATATTATGTTTTACTAATTTAATTTCTAAATAAATAATTTTTAAGGGTATAAAAGTTCATTTGATTAGCGAGGGTACCGTTTTAATACGGGCGGACGGGGTGCTAGTACCTTCCCCGATCCGTAATCGACTCCCGAGCTCAGAATAATATTGACGGGGTCGCGACATATATATATATATATGTGTGTGTGTTTCGTTTGAGTTAACTGCTAACGTGAGGGGTTCAAGGATAGTAGCATTGTTTTTAATTTGCTTAATTTGGGTTTGAGTTTTGGATTTTAGGGTTGGGTAATTACAAAGTTGATCCAATCCAGTCTGGTTGTCATTTCCATTTTTACTATACTTTCATGTAGAATCATTGCTGCACAGGCTCCTTACTTTCATTTGGACAAGGTAATCTTGCATATCTCTCATTTGTTCATATATTCCTATTTTTAATGGACCATACTTATATAAACAGTATGTATGTTTCCGTCATACACTGATTTTATGAGTGACAATGATTTTAAGTCCTATTTGTTTAGTATTTAGTTTTGAGAATAATGTATCTCTTCGTATCAGTAAATAACTTATCTCCTTTGGCTAGTAAAAATATGACATGTGTGTTATTTTGTTTATTTTTAAAAATATTTTTATAGAAAATGATGAAACATGACACATATTGTGATTTCATTGGCAGGAAGAGATATCTTCTTATATAAGGATATATTACATTCCCGTTAGTTTTTCCATTTTGTCTTGCCGTTAATATTTTCGTATAACTTACTAGATACTTAATAGAAGAAAAATACAATGACTGCAATAAGTATGTTTTTCTCCTATATTGCTAGTGGCGGTGATTTTGATTGTGAAAAGGATATATATATCGAATGAGTTTTATACACATTATTTATTATTAATATTTAATTAATATTGATTTTTCAAAAATAGTAATCAAATAAGTGGTGAATGATGTAACGATTTTGTACAATTTTTTGCACTAACAGTCCATGCATAATATTTTTTTTATTTTCCATCCAAACTTAATAATAAAGATGGAAATCGAATTTATTTTCTATCCTAACTATCAATTCTAAGGAAATCTAATGGTTTACATATACTTATTAATTCAAACCATTAAATTTTCTTAAAATTGATACTTAGAATGTGAATTAAGTTTAAAAAATTTATTCTTTAAAATAAGTATATATTATCCATAAAATAATATCATGTTGATTATCCATAAGATATTATCCATATTCACGAGCTCCTTGGGCCGAGCGCCTCCTCGTCGACGTGTGACCTACTTTCTTTGTTTTGTTGTTTCTTACCTGTATTACCGCATTAGAGGTAATTCTGTCCGAGTTAGTAACATCTACATGTACGTACGTGATGTTAACTCTCTCAGTGAACATTTTTATCTATAAGACTCGAACCAAAATTTTTGCTTAAGGGAAATTAAACATGTACCACTTGAATCAACACCATTGGTACCTACTTTCTTTGTTTAGTAGCACTAAACTACTCATTAGAATTGTTGCTGAGCACCGCAACGTAAAGTCATGGTGGGCAAAGTTGGTTTTGGATGATGCCAGTGAATTTTGAAAGGGAAAGAAAATAGATATTTAAATTATTTAGGGAGTATGACAAGGTAATCCGCTAATAATGGTAGCTTAATCGCTACGCAACAACAATGGTCAAAGTATATAACCTCACTAACAAAGAAAGGAAAACCAAAAAAATAGAATATTGTATGCTTTGCGCCAATATTTGTTTGCCACTTGGATTGTGTATATATACACACAATTATATGTAACTTAAGATTTGGACAGGGTTTAAAAAATAGTACTTATCTTTTTAGGCCTTACAATTACAATGGTAGAATCGAGCTAATGTTATTAGGAAATACAAATCAATTTCTTACTCAAATGAATCGAGCTTCATTTAAAAATATATCCAATTTAATAATATCTTTTGAAAATATCATTCATCATTAAACTTCCGGCCACCCTCTTGATTTCAGTGAAGTGTCATATGTTACTTTAATTTTAGTCACACAAAGTTAATAGGCTAGGTCAATTTCGACTAAGATATGATAATAATAGACTTAATTCCTGAACTTAATAATGCATAAGAATGATCCACTTGTTGGCATTCAATTGTAAGTAGGTCATTAAGCATTGCATGCAAAACAAAGATTAAACTATGACATACCTCAAATTAACTAGCTTGAAAGAAGTCATACACGAACGTGGCCAGTATCATCCGAACTCATATTTACAAATACTATGTATAATGATAATTATGTATGTACATAACATATTAATCTGAAAAATATAAAGTAAACAATTTTTTTAAACTTGACTTGAACCTTTTAAATATATGGACTTTTTAGAATGCTTTAGCCTTGCTTTTATTTTATTTTATCAAACCAGCCAAGCTAGATCATACCTTAAGTAGGCTGAGTCAAAATCCATGGAAGGCCAAACTACTATATTTCTACCCCTTTTAGGATAGTGGTAAATAATATATATTATATTACGTTGTATTAATATCTTTTTGTTGGTCAATTGTTTTTCCTTATTAGAAAATCATTTATCATCTTGAGGAAGAATTAATTGATTTAAAATATCACGACTATCCATTTCATCCAGTATCATTTTTGGATACAGAACCTCAAACTCTAAATTTATATTATATTTAGATGTTAATATGACTGACAATGAACTGAACTAATTCATATTCATTTGAAACTCAATTTGTTATTTAGCTCAATAAATTTGGATTATGAACCAAATAAGCTGAAAATTGAGCTCGTTAAATAAACGAGCCGAACTTGAGTTGGATATAGTTCAACTCATTTGATTCATGAGTTGACTCGATATATATATATTAATTTTTAAGTTTATTATGAACCATACATTTTTATTTATTATTATTATAATATATATAAATAAGATTATATCTATCCATATATATATATAAAACTTTTTTGAAGTATTTTTCAAATTTTAATTAATTATTTGAGTTGTCCAAATGAACCTTTCGAACTGAACCAAACAGTTTGCAAACTTTAACCGAACCAAACTCGAGCTAAAATAATAACTCGTATCAAACTCGATTCAAGTTTCGAGCCAAGCTAACTCTTATCAAGCTTAACCGAGCTGGACTCTGGTTCGACTCGGTTCCAACCCTACCTACTAGTCTTCGTCAACTATTGAACAATCTTTATTAAGTCTTTAAATTTTATTAGGAGGGCATTAGGACAATTAATATTGATTATTATTCTATATAACATGGGAAAATCCATCAATGAAAATGAGATTGTCCGCTTTGTTTTTTTAATTTAATAATTATAAATATATAGAGCTTAAATATTTGGTATTATTTTTTGTATTTAATAATTATAAATATATAGAGCTTAAATATTTGGCATTATTGCTCGTTTGTTTCACAGAGAGACATAATTTTTAGACGTGTGTATACAAATGGCAACTATAGAATTGTCATGTCATGGTTGCTTACAATTAATGATGTAAATACTAAAGTGATAGTAACAATATCTGTTAGTATAGTTAATATATTATTTAGCATTCATTTTTATTATATTTTGAATTGTCATTAATAATTTAGCAATATATAAATGATTTAATATGTAAGTATTTTTTACACTGTTAGGAATTTATTTGCCGTTGATTTATTAATTATCATTAACTATCAAACAAAAGTAATACAAATCAATAATAAATAATATATTAACAATGTAAAAAATTTGATGAGACCAAAACTCATATATAAAACTCTTACTGTATTAACCTGAGTTATTGTTCTGTTGATAAACAGAACTTTTCACCTGATCGATGCTAATTGACATTACTCCAGGCTGGCACTGTGAACGGCATAACTAGGTCCACTACTAACTGCCCCCACACCCTACTTATCCTACGTTCACTTATTCCTTCCTTCCACCTACAGACATAGAGAGCCACATATACTACTTATAACAAAAAATTAATAAACATAAACAATTACCAGCTTGAAAATGCCTGTGCATAAATGAAAAATATAATATTAAATGGAATTTATTTTTTTATTTTCATCTGTTTCCAAACAGAAGCGATTCTGATATACATGAACTAGAAGAAGGATACTTAATGGAAGGGAGGAAACACGTGTGAAGCTCGTGCGTGTGGCGTTGCTCAGAGAGCGACTAAAATTCGGCGAGTTTTCTGTGAAGGCGTATCTGTTGCAAATTAGGAAGATTTCGGAGTGCAAAAACATCCCCTATTTTTTCATCCATGTAATGTTGCTCAATGTTTTCACTAATCTCCATCGTTGAATCTACCATTTAAAAAAAGAAAACAAAAGAGATCTATGGATATTATAAAATGCCTACATAAATCGAAAATAAGCGTGGGAAATTAATGTACCATGTACCTAAGTGATGATGTCTGAGTCGAGTGAATTGATCCAGGTCTGCAAAAAGATAAAGAACAATTTTCATTGTTATGAATTAAAGAGATATATTATTATATACAGTGATGGTGACTAGAAATGAATGAATACCTGAAGGAGAAGGAGGGTGAGAAGAGAGATAGAGGAAGAAGAAGCAAAGAAGAGTGAGGATTGGGATAAGGTGAAGGAACGTGTGAGGCGTGGGTAAAGGAAAATAGAATCGGTGAATCTTGGCAGGTTCCACCTCCTCTTCCTTGCTCCCTCCATTGTTGTAGAGCTTCGATGATGGCGAACCCAAAGACTGTCTGTGCATTGCGTTGCGGCTGAGAGATAGAGAGTGTGGGTGTTTGTATAATTGTATCACAACTTTGAAGTTGTGAAGCGAGTTTCATGATTTTGAATTTTATTCTTTTGATATGGTTTTTGGATTTAAAGTTAGAGTTTCATATTTATGTATCATAAATATAAATATAAAGTTTCTTAAAAAGTAATTATATCATTAGGATTATTTTTGTTTCAATTGAAAATAAATGATGTACTATCTATTTATAAATTTTTAAGCTGTATAAATATTATACTTTAAATTCATTATAAATGATAAAAACTGAGATACATAAATATTAAACTGTTTTTTATTTTGACATTTCCCTTTTTTACTGGAAGATTTACTCACGTGACCTTATCATTTGTCGTATCCTTGCTGCTGAATGAATTGCTTTCTTTTACTGGACCTTTTACTCTCTTTTTCGGTGTTTGAATGTTTCCTTTTACTTCACTCTTCTCAAATCTCAACCTTCCCCTTTCTCCTTTTGCCTTTAAAGCTTTTTTAATGGCTGGTTGGTGCGTTTGTTTTTCCTTCTCTATGCTTCACTTTGTTTGGGTCACCAATTGTTGATTGTTTAAAAACCTATCATACCCTCATTGATAATGTGTGGGCTAGGCCTGCCTGTTGCTCCTTGGTTTAAATAAGAAGTTTTGAGGAGTTATAAAGACCCATAAAATCCTAACAGAAAAGCCCAATCGGCTTCTAGAAAATAACGACCCAATAATTAGAGTCATCAAAGTGAATAAAAATCTTGTATGCTACTATTATGTAATGAGAAATATCCACCTCATTAAAAGTTATGACAACTTATTTGTAATGTAAGTTAATTTTATTAAGAACATGCCTATTTTAAATTTGTGATAGAGAGAATAATACATAATAGTACATATAGAATATTTGTATTCTTCATACTTTTAGGTAAATGTAGTCATCATCCAAGATGCAACCATCAAGAGTTTTACCATATGAATAAGATAAATTAAACTCAATGCACTCATCAAATCTTTATGCATCGGGCTAGATATGTATGCTTTATGACAAAAAATTCAATGCACTCATCAAATCTTATCGATGCATCAGTAATTTAGTAACTTGATGGATGCTCTAATAATTGAGTTGAATCTTGTTGGAAATGTATATGAAAAAAATTATTGAATAAAAGGGGACAAACAACATCCTTTCGTGTAATTTTAGAATTGGCAAGTCTCACTTTCCTAAAAATAACAAAGCATATCAGCTTAAATTTTTCTTTCACTAGAAAATCAGTAATTTTGTTTTGTGATTGCTATGTTAGAAAAATTAATTTTACAACTTCTGGGTATTAAACTCAAATCTTTTGTATAGCTTTAAGATACAGCTGAAAGCTGGAGGAGCAAAAGTGCAGGGCTTATGTTTTTACCAAGATTCCATGCATACATAAGCATGTTACACTTCTAAAAACAGAGAAAAAATATGTGGGGGATAATTGAAGTTGAAATTCCAACAATGACATCGAAAGCAGAAGATTACATGAATGGAATGGTTATCTGTCTTATAGGCAAGTGCCAACCAAGACATAACATATATTTAATGGCATATTTTGGATAAATGTCGTTTTGATTACGACTGATTGGACAAAAAGATTAGCCCGAGTCATGGTCTTTGCCTAACAAATAACAACACACCATGTCTGTCTCCGAAAATAGTTTGAGGCCTTTTGTGCCGATCTCAGAACAAGTTCAAGACATTCATTAATTTTTAACTTCTTTATTAAAGCCATTGCTGGTTTGCAACACTGGGTCATATTAAAGGGACAAGTGGCAAATGGCATAAGTATATAACTAAGGTCAAATCTTAGTTTTGTCAATCATTCGAAATGAGACGGCAAAAAAATATCATTATTAATTTAGTTTGACGCAAATGGCCTACATTTGACACAACCAGGGGGGTAGATTAAATGATGTATATGTATGTAAGTTGACTCCCACACCGGATTAGAATTTTGGTTATTTTAATCATGCTGTTATCAGAGATTCTAACTTATGATTCGTATAAGGACCAGTTGTTTTAAAATTTTAAGTAATTAGTATCTCTATAAAGTGATTTCCCTATTTGCTCAAAGTTTATGTAATTAGTTTAATTAATATCATCACCATATAATAATAAGTTTGTTCAAGAAAAAAGTGACCATACTTGAATAGTACGTGATTGGGCAATTCCAATATGAAGTTCGTTTTGATCAAAAGGATTTATTATGTAATCAAGCCATTTAAAAAAGTTGTAAATTGAACAAAAAAACTTCTAATTGTAAATCAATAAATAAAAAGCTAGCATGGGTGATGTGTTGAGGAATCAAGAAAATGCTTCAAGAGTGGAAGAGGAGGGATGATACAACAACAACTAACTCACCAACCGCTAGAATATTAATATGAACCATAGGTCCACTGCAAAGGCCTCAGGGGATTCTAAAAGTGAAAACGAAAACTACAGCCATAAAAAAAACAGGGAAACACCAACTTGCATGTTGTGTCGGCATAAAATTGGAACTTCAAATTTCCTCCAAAAATTTGGTTGTACCAACCGATACCGTTATAGGAATTTAATGATTTCACTCTATACTATTGAACCCTATATCCTTAAAAAATAGACAAGTTGATAAAATATATATACATACATAAAAATTTGTCAAATCTTATGTCTAAATTAGTTTATATTTTGCTTAAAATAACATACAATTAGCATAATTGATAGATAGTTACTTGCTTAAGCATACTACTAATATATAAAGTGAAATATAATTAGAAGAGATATGGTGGCAAAACCATGCTCCATGACCATAGATTGTACCTTGAGGCATTGGTACTGGAACAAAGCACAATAGAAAACATAATTGGTTCCAAGGAATAAAAGTAAGTGGGGTTAAGTAAAAGTGCTATGTCAACAGTGACCGCGCAGCCAAAGGAGCACCTCTTTAAAAAAATAATTTCTTTATCGGATGTTGCTGCAATGATAGGCTAAATGTGGACACAACATAGTTACTTATGCGACCATAAATGTTAAAGTTCAAAAGTTGAAAGCAACTTATTTCTTTTTAGCTACCCTAGGATACGTGGTGGTTTCCTTTGCCATAAATGAATATTACTCTCCATATAGCCATAAACAGAACACATCTATTTATTCTATTCCTTGTAATGTACTTTATTCCCTTTCAAAATGTATGACAGTGTTATAAATTCAATGATTTTTACACATATTATATGCGGTTTTCCCTTCCTATGGTATAATGGTAAACTATACATGGAGGAAAGCAAAGCTTTGGAGACGTGGATAACAATCAAAATACATGAGGAAGATATAGATGTTACAAGGGGCCTAGAAAAGTTGGCATCAAATTAAAATTCAAATATTTGCTCAGCCAATGGGCTCAAAATGGTAGCTTAAAAAGGTCATGTCCTATAATTGTTTTAAACCACAATCCGCCAAGGGCTTTTTTACCCTTATTTCCCCATTCTATCTAGATGTGAATGAGTAAGGACATTAGTTTGGTGTCTGTAGTTTTATTTAGACACCTCTCTCAAGTTAGGAACATAATTTACGTAGTCAAATTCTTCTCCAAATAGATTTCAAAACCTTCTTAAATAGTACGTACTTATCCATAACATGTACAATATATCATAGAATAAGATAGTAAAGGTGATCTTTATTGAAAAAGAAGTTCGTCTTAGTTCTGACTTTGAAAATGATCTCTTTCATTTCCTTGTCTGTGCCTCGTTATTTTATTGGTGGAAATGCCTTGTTTTTTCTTTTCTGGGTTTTCGGAAAGTCAATTCCCACATTTACTTTCTCTTCATTTTTCATGTTTCTTCATTGATTTATAATGAATACCGTAATATTTAACTGCGTTTTCTTGATTTCATTCCTTATAATTCTATTTGATTTGAGAGAAAATAGGAGCAAAATATATGAGAAATGGAATGAAAATAGAGGATAATTAAAGTAATTTTTTATATTATTTGGTTGTATAATAAAAAAGATAAGTAAATATATTTTCTCTCTCTTGCTCTTCCTATCCACGGTTCTTCACCCAATGAGTGAAGAAAAAATGTATCCGGTCCACATATTTCACTGCTTCTTCTAAAACTTTTTCCTAAACTATATAAGAGAAAAATCATCTTTCTCTATATCTTCTTTCCTCTAATTCTCTTTCCCCCTCATTCTGTGATACCAAATGGAACACTAAAGCTAAAGATTAAAACTTCAAAATAAAAAATGTATTGTTCGAGAATGTAAGTTTATTATAACATAATATTTAGCTTTGTAAGAAATACATATTTTATAATCCCTTTTCATGCCTCGCTTAATAATACCATGATTAACACTAGTAGGAGGAATTGGTTTCTACATTTAAATAGTGTTATGGAAGTAATTAAACAATTATATAGCTGTAGATTAATGTCTTTGCATCTTTAAGTGCGTTAGCATTCGATTATTTTTATTTTTTTTGTTACAATGAGGTCAAGTAGTATTTGTTTTTCATTACAATAATAAGGTCAAGGAGTATTTGTTTTTCATTACAATAAGGTCAACTAGTATTTCTTTTTTTTTTTATCCAATTAGGTCAAGTGGAATAACTATGCACATGGGACTTTGGTCAATATAATTGGCCTTATTAAATGCATCAACACATGATTAGCGAATATTCTTCCAAAGATTTATATACTTATCTATGGCTCATAATTGTTGTATATCAAAACATGACGTGATCGTGGGACACTAATATCATCATCATTATAGGATCTAAATTCCAATGAAAATTTTATATTATTAAGACTAGAAAGGCATCCCAACAATAATCTGACATATTATGTGAAAATTAAAAATTATTATGACAAAAAAGCAATTGACAAACATTAGAAATATAGATAATTAAACTGTTCTTTTTATTGGATGACCATATGAAACCTGAAAATATATTATATCCAAGATACCATTTTAGTCTTACTTCTTTATCAATTTATATCCTCACACTCGATTATTGTGAAAAGAGGAAAAAAATAATAGTAGAATGAAATGTGAAAAAAATTGCAAAGAATATAATAGAGAATATAATGACAATTATTTTAAATTTATATCAAATAACTTCGGACAATACCTACAAAAAAGCGTAAGTGATATCAAATGAAAGAACTCTAGGTGAATTACTTAGAACTGTTAAGGGATTTCTTTGCCTTGTTCCTTATGGAAATTTCGGTTTTGGCATTCCTGTGGGCACATATATGCCCTTTTATATACGTCTCTTTGAGCATACGCGACGAGACAAAAAGTTCAATTCTATATGTTAACAGATAATTATTGTAACTATGTTTATCTATATAATAATTCAATTTGTATAAATTAATATTCAAACATAGTCATCCAACCTTTATCATTTGTTTGCTTCCTGTTTCTTAAACAACAGCTAGGCAGAATAGGATTAGGATGAATATGGGGATCAATAAGACAATAACTCCTAGTGGGGGGTTCGTGCCCCTATCATTATTAGGTCAAAAGCCATTTCATATAATAATAGCATATAGTACTAGTTTTGAAGGACGTCATTTAATATAGAAATTATTATCCATAACATCCTTTTATTTAAAGAATAAAAAAAGAAGTTTTGAATTAAGGACATTCAATATAGAAAATATTATCCATAACTTCCTTTTAGAGGGAGAAAAGAAAGTAATATTCAATCCTTATTCACTTCACACACAGTAAAAGAAAATCCCTAAATGCAACGTACATAATAGATACATCAATAAGACAATAACGATACCTCTATTTTAAGCATCACAACCATCTTTCTTGTTGATTTATTCAAACACTATCAGATCAACCTTTTCATTTATGGACTAATATTACATATATGTTATTGTGAAGAAACAAAATTTAACTTTTATTAGAGGTGGATGTAGAACCTATATTTTAATTGGTCATGAAAATGAAACCAAATATTATTTAATTTTAATATTGGACAATTAAGTATTTTTTGTCCTATCAAAATATATGGGTCATTGATTGATACACCCAAATGGGAGAGGAGAGTATTTCCCCTACCTCTATGATCAAACTAGATATCATTAACTACGTATGAAAGAACAGGGCACGTGTCACTTCTTTCTATAAATCCCATTGGTTATTAGCATCAACCCTCTCCCAATAATTACGCTTTATTGTTCTGTGTTTTAGTGGGAGGTTCATTAGCTCTTTAGCATTCCACCAACCCCTGCAAAATCAAGACTAAGCAAAGATTCTATGTCCTTTATTAATAGACTAAGCACACTAATATTATTATTTAATTAAAAGTGAAATGGGTAGAATATAAGGTTGAGGATGAGGTGAGGTCCACAAACACCTCTAACTGACACCACGTGACACCTCATGATTCCCTGTCCAATTAACCGGCGAGAATATCTCTAATGAAGACATCGATAAACATTGATGCAATCATAGTGTTTCAGATAACCTAATTTACTTATGAATATATCTCACTTTTTTTTTAGTTTTCCTATTGGTTGGTTCTGAGGATCACCTTTGTGCAATACACTATATATGTTGTTAACTGAATTTAAACAAAATATGTTCGATAAAAATTTTAAGAGGGATGTACATTGTGAAGGTTTATCTGAGATTATATAGATTGATCTAAACAAAATATATTCAATAAAAAATTTAGTAGGTTTTACTTTCTAACAAACACCATTACACCACCATTTAATATAAATTTTCATTTAGGATGTGAAAATGAAAGGGTAGATTTTGAATTGCAATTATTATGTTTAGATTATATAAATATTTAGACGATAGAAATGGAATTCTCAATTCAATTATAATTCTATTATTTAGGCAAAAATCTAAAACTCCAATAATAATAATTTGATTTATTAAAAATTAAAATTGGTTAGAGTAATATAATAATTTTATAAAATTAGTAACAAAAAGGGTCTTGTAACTAAAGAAATTAACTTCAAAACTTTTGGTCCTCGAAGGTAAATATCTATCATTGTATCCTTTGAAAACTAATTAAATTAAGGATGTAATAATATTAATATAATAGTACATTGGTAGTGTATGAGTTTTTACGGTGTATGAGTTTTTACACCATCGTCTTGTTATTGTTTATAGTTTAGGTACACTAATTGATGTTGTTATCAAAATACGTTCATTTATTAACACGTCATGAAAAGTTAAAGTGAATGGCCCGTAATAATGATTTACAAAAAAACATAATTGTTGTCCTATTTAATAAAACTAAACCTAGTAATAAATCTCTTTAATTATTGCAAAACTTCATTAAAACTTGATGGATCTAATGCTGTATGTATGGTAGAAAAATGATATATCTTTCTACTAACTACAATAAGGTGACATATGTCAAATATGATATTTATGGGTAGAAGAATTAGGAAGAAGATCTATTAGAGAATTTTCTACTCTTTTACTGTACTTAGCTACTTGTTAGTAAATTGTTACGGTCTTTCCCAATTAGTGGCATAATTTGTAGAAGTGATTCTCATTAATTAAAACTTGTAATAATGATGTTTTAAACAATCAAGCAATAATGACAATGATTGATTCTTATAATAGTTCGGCTGAGAGAATATGTCGGTAAACATTTTCTTTGGCTACATTTCAAGAAATTTTAAAATTGAAGTTGAAGAAGGCGTTTTGGTATCACTGGGTGGGAAATGAACATGCATCTTTATCTCATTCTACAGCTTCAGAATTAAGGAATTCTCATCAAATCATGTGAGATTTTTGGTATCTTTCGTGCTTTGGAGATATTATGAGATTCCTATACATATGAGATTCTAGTATGTTTTTTATATTACAATTATGTATAACGGCAAATTTGAGCATTTTATATTTCTGAGTTAAATGTCTTTATTTTTCCAAATAACTTCTTCATGTTTCTTTTCAACTGTCTTTTATTTTTTCTGTCTGATATTTAATTTAATATTATTTATTTTTGTGAAAATAGAGTATTTTATAATTCTATAATACTACACTCACCTTTTGTTGTCCAATTCACGTGTGAGAATAGCTACAAATAAGTTAGGCATTGGGTTGGATTTCATAGCTAATTAGGGATTGATTTCTTTTTCCTTTAACAATAAGCTCAATTAATTGAAAGCTCAACTTAGTTCATTGAGATATTCAACGATTATTGTATAATTATCATGGATGTAATATATTAAAATAATGAACACGATCATTAATCCATATAACTTGATTTCTTTCGACTAATGTTCATTTTCTAAATCCAGGTTTCCTTGCTCCTATTAATTTAGGTTTTGTTTGGGAATTAAGAGAGAAAGGGAAGGAGATGGATTAAGGGTGTATTTGGGAGTACCAATTTGGAGGGGGAAGGAATAGGAGGGTTTAGGAGAGAGATTCCCTTGTTTGGGAGTTTAGTGGAGGAGAGGGGAGGCTTTTGAAGGATTTTCAAACCCCTCAAACTCGCCAAATGCCAAAATACCTAGTTCCCCCAAATTGGGGTGTTTTGGGATGAAAATAAGTCAAATTACCTAACTACCCTTACTAGTATTATTCTATAACATATAATACATAACATACTATTGATTTTTTAAAGGGGTGGGGGTAAATAGTATTTTTGTATTACATTAACCCTTCATCCTCTTCTATCTAATTCCACACTCCCAAACAAGGGAGAGGTTTAGTTGGATTTGCCCTCCATTCTCCTTCATTTCCTCCCCCTCTTTACCCTCTCATCCCTCTCCTTGCCTTTCCTTCTTAACTCCCAAACAAAACCTAAATGATTAGGAAGGGGGAGGAATGGAAGAGAAAAAGAAGGAAATTGTCTCTCTTGTTTGGGAGTATGAAATTTAGATGAAGTAGACTAAACTAAGGATAATATAGGAATATTTTTTATTTTCTCTTAAAAATGTAATTAACAATGAGAAATGAACAATAATATATAATTATATATTATTACTAAACATATTTAATTATTTTGACATTTTATCTATAAAAATCTCAAATTGTGGGAACTTTAAAAATAGATACATAAAGGGTTTTGGAGGGTTTGAGAAACCCTCCAAAACCTTCTCATCTCCTTGATCCAACTCCCAAAAAAGGGGAATCTTTTTCAAAGTCATCCCTTCCCTTCCCCTCCAAAACCTCACTCCCAAACAAGGCCTTAGTGGTTTATTTTCTAATCATCTTTATATTTTATTTTAGTTTTACTACTACATCCATTTATGTTTATTGATGTCTAAATATATATTTTTAAAATATGACAATTGATGTTTTTTTTAAACCGAGAGTGCAAGGTAGTGACGGAAATAGATTAAAAAGGAGTACAAGGAAACATAGTTACAAGTTTCTAAATCTAAAGTTAGGAAGACCTAACTTGTTTCTAGCAAAATCCTCATTAAGAAATGAAGGCAATACATTCCACCATAGATTAGACCATGATTAGTCAAATTATCTGCACATTTATTTCCTTCTCCGAAGATGTGAGAAATTTTGAAGTTCAGGTTAGCGATAGAAGTTTTACAAAACAATCCACTTAATTAACAGCTTCTAAGGAGGCGAGGTTTTGCTGTTAAAAATATCAACTACCATATTGGAGTCACACTCCAACCAAATATTAGACCATCCCTGATTAACAGCTAAATCGATAGCTATTAAAGCAGCACTGAACTCTACGAAAATGACACAATGAATACCTAAGAAAGTTGCAAAAGCTCCCACGAAATTATCATGATGATCACGGAATATCCCACCCCCACCACAATAACCAGGAGAACCATGAGTCGTACCAATTGATGTTGATTTATATGATATTTATTGTATAAATTATTAATATATTATTTATTTCTTTTCACTAATATTTTTTCACTACTTACATAACTTAGTAAAATATTGAATAAATATAAAAATGAAAAAATTACTGCATGCATAAACTAGGTGGAAACATATCAATGATTAAACTATCCTATACATCTTATAATATTAACCCTTCTAGATAAGAAAGGTAGTCATCTAAATTAAGGTAAAGTAATATGATGGGTCTACTTCACATATAAAAACCTTCTCCTAATTTTGCCATTTTTTGTCTTATTTTATGACCAACTTGGAACATGGACCATGTCACTGAAACATTCACATTGGTAGGGTCATTCACCCATTTTGGGTTATTTAACTTCCAAGGTCGCTGGGTGCTTTGGAAATATACATATCCAAAGTTTACCCTCCTTAAATACTCTGATGCTCACCCATCATCTATCCTAGCTGGTTCCTTTCACTTTTGTAGCTACCAGCAATAAATTTGGCATCACAACTCTCTGCCTCACCTCAATTATCTATTATTTAATTCCTTTCTGGTCCTATCACATCATTGTATAGATTATCACTATCTACATCCACAAATTCAATATTAAAAAAATAATCATCAACGTCATCTTAAATTTATATATCTGTATATTTTTTATATAAATTTTTATTATCTAAATGAATAAGGAACATCAAGAATATTTCATACGAGTTAGATGGGATCTTGAAATTTATATTCATTTGCTAATAAAATTCCCACATTTATGTTGAATATTTTCGTTGATCTAAATTGGCCCAATATTATTCGCACAAAAAAAAATTGATTATACCATTCCATCTTTTTTTCCTTTTTATTTTTTAATATATATTCAAATCTTACAAGTATATTAGTTTTTTCATAGACGTAACAAAATGAATCAACATCTATCGACCAAGGAGAATGGAGCGAATAACCAACTAAATAAGATTGGACATGATTAATTGTCTAAAAGGTTGATTGAAAAGACAACAATAATAAAACATAGACAAATCAATCTCCAAAACTCAATAAAACCTTATTCACGCTAAAAGCACTAATATTTACATTATGTTTGGTTTGGAGAGGAAAAATTAAGGAAAGAAAAGTTGAGTGAAGAAAATGAGTGAAAAATATGATGAATTTTTAGCTATTTGATAGGGTAGAAAATGAAAAGAAAGTGAAGAAAAAAACATAATTATAATTATTAAAAATATCACATGATGTATTGATTTACTTTTATGGGTGGATACAAGTATATTTCCAACGTAGAAATGCATATAATAATAAATTCATTTTTAATTAAATATTTTATATATTATAATTTTGTCCTTCTTTAAAATTATATATTGTATATATTTTTATTATTAATAATAAATTTTATTATAGAAAGATCATTATTATGTACCTAATAATTACTTTTATATATATTCTAATTATAAAATATATAATTATATTATTAAATTATAAAATCCATATCACAAATAGTTATTACTCTTATAGGTACTCACAAAAAGGTACTAGTATGAGTATGGAAAAGTATTATATATGTTTGGTGTGTCCAATTACTGTTCATATTTGTTTTCTTCACTATAGGAACAAAGTTGTAACAAATTAATTATTTTAACAAAATTGTAATATGATTCACACCATATTTAGTTTAAAAAGAAAAAGTGAGTGGAATAAAAGTTGATAAAAAAATGTTAATAAAAAATGACTCTTTAATTATGACATCAAAGAAATAAAATATGAAAAATAATAAATTAAGAAATGTTCAAAAACAAAAAGATAAGTCTTATTAATTTTAAGCTAAATTTTTCTTCCATTTTCACTTCATATATGAGAATAAAAAAATTTAGTGAGTCTTATTGCCTTTTTACTTCCATCCAAATGATGGAAAATAAATTTTTCCTCTACTTTTCTACCTCATCTTTTCTTTCCTTCTATTTTCATTACAACCAATCGTAGTGATTCACAAGTTGGATAGAAGCATGTGAGACCACCATACGCAAGCATATAAATATTTTATTTCTTTTAACGTATATTTATAAATATTAATTCGAGTTTTATATTCTATTTTCATTTACCCTCATAAGCATTCTAAGGCTAACAATCACACGAAGATTCAATGGACAACCCAGATTCCGACAACTCAATTATTAAAAATAATACTACATTAAAATAATCAATTAAACCTTCTTTATTTTTTACTATGGAAGTGTCAAACGCTGGTTGGTTCTGTTGTGGTCCCGAAGAAAAGGACATTTCTCTTTTTCCATTTTGTTAAAGTCACAGCACAAAAACATAAGCATACTACTAAAAAGCGAAAGGTGTTTTAAGTGATTCCGCACTGTTTATCGGGTATTTTGGTCAAATTTCCAGAAACAGAATCTTTTCACTTCCTCCTCCCAATGAAAACTCCTGGTATTACCAAAATACCCTTGCTGCTACAGACAGACTCAGCTACTTCAAACGAACATCCACAACCTGAGCTTACACGCAAAGCACGGAAGGTTCGCATTCGGACAGTGAATAATAACAAGGTTTCGTGTACCTCATGCTTACATTTATTGCGTGTCACTTACTTGAACTATTAAAAAAGTCATTTTTTGTCACTTCCTGTCAAAATATAAAATCGCATGTTTCTTCCTCTTTTGTTGTACTTGTACTAATTTCACTGTAGATGAGTTGACAAATATTGTTTTGATACTTGTTACGATAATTTAATTTATTTACTCGTGTTTTAAATTTAAGAGGTTTACTCCGTGACTTGACGGACAAAAAACACGAGTTTGATACATTTCAATTTAATTTATATGGGTGATAATATATTTGAAATTGAGGTATTTATAAAATTAACAGGTGGTTATTATAAGTGTGTTTATTCGTTTAAAAAATAAAATAAATAAATGATAGGGATGATTCCTAGCAGAGAACTAATTTTAAGAATTAAAGATAAAATATTATTGATGAATCTTGATTTAGATATTTTTCATTAATTATCCATAGCAACTTACAACCAATTAAGTACTAGAAAATGAATATACGTTGTCAATTTTCCATAAAACTTATTTTTTAATATGTACAATGAGACTAGCATTAAAAAAATCCTCAATCGGGTATTGTTTAGTAAAGGTTTTCTAATACTTCATTTCATCTTTGTTATAATAAAAGGTATAAACATACGCATATACTGTAGAAGAAGTTTGACACTGATAACAAATAGAGATCATTTTCGTTGACTGTGTTGAAATCTAATTATTAGCCCAACCTCCGAAATAACAAAAGTTCAAAAGCTCAAATAAGCCAATAGAAAAAAAGGAAAGAGAATCCCACGGGAAAACCAAAAAGGCAAAAACCATTACCGCATGTGGTTTTATTGTTTTATCATATTGCTAATATTTATTTTTTAATACTACTCTCCATCATCTTCCTTGTATATACTCACCAGATTAAGAAGAACAATTAATATGATTAATTTTATTAAATGTGTAATAATTATATATTTATATAAAATTATTCTTCATTTTTTTTTATTCTATATAAAGGATTAAAATTAATCTCTCAAAAGTTTCCTATAAATAAAGATTGAAGATAATACTATTGTCTTAGAGCATCATCATTACTAAACAACTTCTTCATTTTTATTTGTGTCTCACATATAATATCATAATTTATTATAACTCTCATGAAATAAGAATAAAATTTATATTTTATTCACAATGATAAACATAATTCTTATTCTTAGTTGGGTAACATAACCTACCACATTTTCAACCAAATATTCACTTTTTTTATCCTTTCTCCTTGTTCTTAATGAAAAACAGAATTCATAAAATGAGAATGTCACAATGGATAACAAAATACGAATATTCTTATTTTCATAAGAATGGGTTAAGAACAACTCATTCAAGACACCCTTATTTCCTCGAATATTGATTTTGACATATTTTTTTGGACTCAATCCTCTAAAGTTTAAAGAGTTTGATAGGAGACTCACATTCTAATATATGACACTAAAAAAATTAAGGATAATTTTTTTTAGTTATCTTGGGGTTTAGATTTGTTTTAGTTCTCCCTCTTACGTTCTACTGTTGGGGAGTCTAATACTGGAAATGAATTATACACATTTTCTTGATACTATCTTTTATAACTTAAACTCAATTATATTTATTATTTGAGTGTAATACATATTCATTATGAGTATAAAGATTTATATACACTTAATATATTATTTACTATTTATTTATATTAATTTTTTAAAAGTTAATAATGATTAAAAATGAATGATGAATAATCAACTACCTAAATATAAAGTTTTTATATTGTGTATACTTTTTTCTCTCTTATTAATATTCATATAGGATTAAATTTGATATAAAAATGATTTGTTTAGTTTTTAAAAAGAGATATTACATAAAAATGAAAGAATGTACAAGGTGCCGTGAAATAGATGCATGGTTTTAAATGTCTACCAACAAGATGTATAGTGGTGTCTAGATTCCCATAAAAATTAAAATGCAAATATCAAATGTCAATGCAGTTAATAAAAAAAATTAATTTTTTATCTATAAGTAACGAGATATTTTGGTGGTACTAAAGAAATGTATGTTTGATGATATTATTCATTTTCATATCTTGGAAAATATTTAGAGGAGTGATATTGAATTTTTTATGGAACTTTAATATATAATTTATGGTAAGAAATTAATAATATCATATCTACGGAAAATATATACAAATATGTTAATTAATATATTAACTTTTTAATTAAAATATGTTAAACTTTTACATTAATTATGGTGAGGTGAAATCTTAATTTGCATACCTCCTGTTACCACCAGCTATCTCTGTTCTGGCCAATACAACAATTAGACACCAAATCCGCGACACCACACCTTTCCCCATGCCACGTGTATCTTCTTCTCACTACAAAATGTCACGTGTCCCTCCAAGCTTGTCCGTGCCAATCACGCATCGTGGCACTTCACTCACATTGTCATTTCGCATGTGAAGACCCTTGCACAAACCCAAAAACAACCTTCATACTCCCATTATTGTCACCTACCCAAAGGGGATAAATTCGTCTTAGTAAAAAGGGTTTAATACGTAAAAGGTAGACCTCTGTTGTCTCATACTTAATGTCACTTTATGTGTCATGACATTATAATTCATTAAAAAAAAAAATATTTAAATTAAAATTTAATTTTTAAATATTTTTTGGACCATTTATAACTTATGGTACATGAATTGATAATGATTATGAGACGATAGGTGTATTCTGTTAAAAGGTAGTTCAGAGTTATATTGCATAGAAAAACTTTAGGAAAAAAATATATTTATATTTTTTAATATATTTTTGGTGTTATTATTTTATACAAAATTTTAATCAAAATTAATTTTTTTATGTCTTGTAAAAAATTTATTCCTTGTGTCTACATAAATATATTCACACAAGTTTTTCTTATATGGTGTGTTGAACAGAAAAAGTACACATTCTTCCGGGGCCATTCTGTTTCGAGAGTTAGAAAATCAACGGTTAGATGTCAACGTGCTGAACGTAATCAATCCAAGTCCTATCGCACGTGACCATTCCCTTATTTCCTGCTCCTTTCTTTTCACTGGCGGGTACAGGTGTCAGTCATCAGAGAAGCATTGCCCTGTCATTTATACAAATATTTTCATGTATTTGGCTTTCATTGTATTCTTATATTATCATTATATTTTATGTTATCATAAATTAAATATAAACTATTTATAAAACGTGAACAGATTACATTTTTTTGGTTTATAATTTTTTTATAAACTAAGTATGTTACATATACAAGTTTACTTTATAAAAATAATAAAAAACAATAGCAACTAAACATGCATTAAAGGGGTAATTACAATCACTTTGATTCTGTACCTACCATTAAATCATACAAAAAGTAATGTAATGGAGATCTCGTTCAATTTATTTACTAATTTGGAATGGGAATAACAAATAAAATAACAGCATATTCCTGTTTATTCTTTTAATTTTAAAGATAAAAATTTTGTTATATACGTTGTTTTTACATTTAAAAGAATATTCTCCATGTACCAAAAAAGGATATTCATTAGAAAATGGTTAAGCTATTTCAATGATGCAATTAAGCATTAATTCGAAATTTGTAAATTAATAATTCTCCCTTGCACAATTGCACCACGCTGACACCGACGAGTGCCATGCAAGTAGTGAGTTCCATTTCATAATTAGAGTCGTTTCAATTTAAAAAATAGAAATCATTATTTAATATTTATTATTTACTTAAAAAAACAAGTCTAAATGATTAGTAGAAATGACATTTTTTGTATTATCAATGGAACCTTCTTTTCAGGTAAGAATTAAGTCTTTTTGGAATGTGTGATTGTCTTTCTTAATAATTATCATTTTGAGGATTCGAACTATTGATGTTCTATTTATCTTAGGAATCTAGTAGAATCTTACATCACTTGACTAATATATTATTGGTAAATGACTTTCAATATAATTATTGATTTAGGATAAAATATATTTATTAGTATAATATATGTTTATAATTCAACTAATTTATCAGTATAATATATTTTTACTGAATTACGTCAAAGTAAAAGGAAATTATAATATATAAAATTTGTTATTTAGGATAATCATAAATTTAATTTTAGATATATATATGAACAATATATGAGATAAAAATATATAAAGTGATAATATGAATAAAATAGAATATAGTTAATCAAAGTCACATCATATATATATACATATATAATCCATAAATATGAACAAAAAAGAGAGATAAGAACCTCAAAAATTACAAAGAAAGGTATCAATTTCATCATTGTATCAATTTAATTTAATAATAGTATATATTTGAGACAAAGTCACCAGACCAGACATATCTCCTCTTGAAAAAAAATCTAATGCGAAACCAAAAATCATTTTTTATTGCTTTTGATTTCTGATCTTATCTTCAAGACTAATAAGTACTGAACTATAAATTAATACAAATTTATAATATTTATTTTAATAGTCAAATAAAAAATGATACTGAACATATCCATTATGTAATCTTTTTCAAAATGTCTTATAATAAGAATTAGCTACAACATTAGGTAACAAATATTAATACACTATTTTACACATGGAAATCATGTAATAATTATTTAGTGATAATTATATAATATAAAATATGGTATAATATATTATTAAAAACATTAAAATCATATAATATGATAATATGTAATTCAATAGTATGTAATATTAATATATCATGCTTTAACAATATATATTAAATATTTTGCAGTTATAATAAATTAAACAAATTATATTTAATTATTGATGTGTTATAAAAAAAAATATACATTGTACAATTAGTTTAAGTTAACAAATTTAATTTTGTATACAAATCTGTAAAAATTTAAAAGCGATTACTAACAAGTTCAAAAAGGACCCGCTGTTTAAGGTTTCAACTACTAGAAGAAAGTTTGCAATAGAAAATACAACTTTCATATTTTTACAACTTTGCATGTATCACTTTTAGTTTAAGAATCTAGTTCTTGAAACCTTAAACAATGCTATTAAATGCTTGCATTTTCATTAAACTAGATTACAAATAATTATTAATAATGTCAATTAAAGGTGAATTAGTAAAGATAATGACCAATAATGTCAGCAAAAAGTAGATAGATGACTGAATTTGATACCCATGTCATTAAGAGTTTGATATATATCATGTATCTAAAATAATGTTATCTTATTCTTATAATTGTTGTAAGAAAAAAGACTAGTCTTTGAAGAGAAAAAATATTTAGCAGTAATAATGAGATAGTATTTATTCCGTATAAAAGTTTGACAAAAATATGTGTTTTTGATGTTTCACGCACCGTGATTTAGAATTCATTAAATATAACATGTTTATATTAAGATAATTATTTAAACTATCTATAGTAATTAATAACTAATAGTATTGTTTATCATATTTTCCTTCGAATGATTATCATTTTCAGGAATCAAAATTTTGATCTATTAATCAATCTAAATATCAAATATAATCTTATACTATTAAACCAATACATTCTTATTATATTTATTATCATTACACTTTAGTCATTGCTATAAATGATTATCATCACACTTTATTCATTGCAACAAATGTAAAAAAAAATAGGAAAACAAGATATTTATCCTTAAAGTCAAGCAATTGAAAAACCTAAAAAAATATTAAACTTAATTTAAAAGAGTTTTTTGTGTACCAAAAATAGGGAGTTTAATACTTTTTATACAATTAATTTATTATCTCTTATTCATGTTAACAATTATTATAGAAGTAATACACATAATTAAATAATAGATTATTGACTAATCATAATGAAATACTAATTCAAATTAAAATAAAATAGAGAATAATAAATATTAAGAAAAAATATATACTAATAACGTAAGAGTTTCATACATTATCATTATATTATCCATAAATTATATTTAAAATAATCATTATCTTTTATTCAAAATATAATATAAATGAATAATGATGAATAATATATTGAGTGTATATAAATTACTCACTAGTAGTGCATATATATTTCACTCATTAAGATAAGAGAAAAATGTAGTTTTATACATATTAATGTATCATTTATTATTCATCTTTAATGATTATTGAATTTTCAAAATAAATAGATGATAAATAATATAATTAACGTATTTAAATCTAATTTGATTTGATTTTATACTCATACAAGATTTACTGGTATATTACAATTCTAAACCCCGGAGTTAACCCCTGAAACGCGTTTTGGAATATGG
This sequence comes from Lupinus angustifolius, assembly GCF_001865875.1. NCBI lineage: Eukaryota > Viridiplantae > Streptophyta > Magnoliopsida > Fabales > Fabaceae > Lupinus > Lupinus angustifolius. Next base: position 4,005,337 of record NC_032014.1, on the reverse strand, counting down.
AAGTTTTGGTTGAACCACCTAACAACCACCACCATTTCCCGCACAAAGCTTCTTTAATAATAATCTAAACAGGGAAAGTAAATGAGTAAATAAAATTCCATAATTGATTCGGATTTCAGAGCTAATTAACCATTTCATTATTTCCTCACTATAAAACTATATATCACACCTTCCTTACCCTTTTTCAGTTTTCTAAGCATTTCTTTCTTCTCTTTCCTCATCCCTTGTTTCTCTCCGCTTCTTACCCTCGCCGGAAAACTTCTTACGCTGCCGGAAAATCACTATTGTCCTCGACGACTCCGTTCTTCTCCTCCGACGAATTTCTCACACACTTCCGATTGAGACACTCACATTCTCTCGCAATTCTCCGTGGTTGCTTCTTCACGGCGTTAGATCTCTCTGACGTTGTTTCAGGCTTTTAATCGGCGTTTTTTGAGAATGTGGTGAGCGTGGTTGTCGTTCGAGGCTCGTTGTTAATCTGGAGCCTCCAGGATCGTGATTTAGGGTTTGACTCTGATTTTGATTCAGTTTTGTGATTCATTGTTCTAGCGAACGAAGACGGAGACATACAGGGAGAGACTTCGTAATGAAATGGTAGGTGAATCGTGCTTTGTTGAAAAATATTTTTCTCACTGTTTAATCTGTTTTCTAATGTTTTTCTCGTTCAGATCTCAGACATTGTTATCATCTCTTACCGTTCGCATACGATCTCTCTCATTTTGTTTGCATGAATGATGATTTTTCCAAATCACACCGCGTAATTTGATTTTATTTCCTTTTCATTTCTTAGTTAAAACTGCGATGCAATCCATGCACCTGGTTGATGCTTAAGGCGCATTTTGCGACGGTGGATTCTTTTCCTCGAATAAGTAAAAAAGAACAGGACTCTTTTTTTCCAATCCTCTAAATAGGAATTTGGAAAATTTATTTTAAAATCAAAGGCTATTGTATTATGGCCTATTGTTTTGTGTAGATATATTTGATTCGTTGTTTTTCAAAAGTCGTTTACCACTAACTTTTTTTGTTTGATTGGCTTATGTTGAGGTGGGGAAAAAATGACGTTGAGAGGAGATAACTTTTTAAAATTTCAGCGCATGCATTTGTTGAATGTTTCTATTCTATAAGAATGTTTACTATTGACCCTGACCATTTTGAGTCGCCTGGTGCTAAATTCGGATAAAAAATTTCACCCTCTTCTGGGAGACTTTTCCGAAGTAGGAGGTGATTTATGTACCTGCGGTGTCAGTTTTTGCTGTACCTCGTGAATGTTTGTGGCTTTTATTTAATTTGATTGCCTCATAAGGATTAATGAACGCCCTCTAATCGACTAGTTATTCCCTCCTCTATCAAAGAAATTGCATTTATTAGGACCGTAGTTTTTTTCTTGGTTTGTTTAACTTCAGAGTTAATTCCTTTCTCTCTGTTGAATCACATTCCTTTCTAACCGGAATGTCCTATTGTATAAGAAATGGTGCTTTTCATTGACTTCTGTTCATTTGTTGAAGAATTGCTTGGCAATGCCTTGTTTGAATCTTTGCACCACAGTATAAAGTTTCAGTGATACTATAAAAGTCTATGATCCAGTTTTTTCATTGATGATATGTCTATTGGTTTTTTCATTATTGTGACATACTTCTGTTTTCTTCTGTGTGGTTAACTATTGTGAGTCTGACCGAAATGATGAAACATCTAACAGGGTGAAGGAAGAGTTCACCTATCCAAGGAAGTTAAAAATGGGTTAGAATATTTGAAGCGTAAAAGGCTTCAGCGAGCTAAATTTGTAACTGGCACCGACACAAGTATTGCAAACATGATGAATAGAAGTGGAGGAGATACTTTGAGAGCTTCGGTATCATGTGGTACTGGATTGCATGGTAATGCAGATCTCTTTTCCAAGCGGAAGGTGCATAAGTTTGATAGAAGTGATCTAGAATGGACTGATAAAATCCCAGAGTGTCCTGTGTATTCCCCAACGAAGGAGGAATTTGAGGATCCTTTGGCTTATTTACAGAAAATAGCACCAGAAGCTTCTAAATATGGTACGCGTTTGTTTTATTGAATCCCTTATTTATTCTACTGTGTATTGACATTAGTATTTTGCATTGATATTAGTAAATAGAGTATACTGAGGAAGCTATACACCCAGAAATAGTGATATTCTATAACATACTCTTTTGTTGACTTCGTTTTGGCCTTTTAGTTTATCCTCAATCCTTAAATAATTTAATCCGAGTAATGCCACAGCGTTTTTAGGAAATTCTTGATTTGCTAACAAGTGACAACTATGATCTTTAGCTATGATGATGTAGTTTTGGTTACAAATAATTTTGGTTAGTATTATAGGTATTTAAAATTAACAAGAGGATGATCATTCATTCATAATGTGTTCTTCTGAAAAGGGAAAATTGTATTATTGGGTAAACTATTTACGTATCTTATAAAAACTATAATTTTATTTCATGAACCTATCCAGTTACAGAATTGACCTAACTGATTTAATTTAATTGCCCAATCCAGGTATATGCAAGATTATTTCACCTTTGAGTGCTTGTGTTCCGGCTGGGGTTGTTCTGATGAAGGAGAATGCAGGGTTCAAGTTTACCACAAGAGTGCAGCCACTTCGCCTTGCTGAATGGGATACTGAAGACAAAGTCACGTTTTATATGAGTGGAAGGTCAGTTTCCTTATTGTGTACGTTTGTTTGTAATTTCAATTATTTTACCACATTGGCTTATTAATACAATTGTAATTTGAGCAGAAATTACACATTCCGTGATTATGAGAAAATGGCGAACAAGGTTTTTGCACGTAGATATTGCAGTGCTGGGTGTCTCCCAGCCACATACTTGGAAAAAGAGTTTTGGAATGAAATCAGTTGTGGGAAGATTCAAACTGTTGAATATGCATGTGATGTTGATGGCAGTGCCTTTTCATCTTCTCCCACTGATCAGCTTGGGATCAGCAAATGGAATTTGAAGGTGTTAATTCTACTCACTCTTTTTTATTCACTTATGGAAGATGAATTATTTTAACAAAAAATATTCCTCTTGCTTTTTATTTGGTATTTTGATTAACTTACAAATATCTCCGTGCTTTATTGTTTTAGAAACTTTCGAGGTTGCCTAAATCAATTTTGCGGCTCTTGGAAATGTCAATTCCGGTATGTCAAATTCTTATCTAGGTCAGAAGTTATTTCTGTACTATACTATCCCACTTGACTTATGTCGGATTTTATTTCAGGGGGTAACTGAACCCATGCTATACATTGGAATGCTATTTAGTATGTTTGCTTGGCATGTGGAGGATCATTACTTGTACAGGTAGGTTCTACTTATTTTCATAATATATTCTAGATAATGATACCCAAGCAAAGATTTGCTCCAGGTGCATATTGGATGATATTGTATTATACTGCTATTATGGCAGCATTAATTATCAGCATTGTGGAGCATCAAAAACATGGTACGGTGTTCCTGGTAATGCAGCTTTGGCATTTGAAAGGGTGGTGAAAGAACATGTGTATACTAATGATATTTTGTCGAGTGATGGGGAAGATGGAGCCTTTGATGTTCTCTTGGGGAAAACAACACTTTTTCCACCAAATATTTTGATGGAGCATGAAGTCCCGGTGTACAGGGCTGTTCAAAACCCAGGGGAGTTTATAATAACCTTCCCTAGGGCATATCATGCTGGCTTTAGTCATGGTTAGATTTACTCCCTTCATTATGTTTTAGTTCCATGAATGATTTATTGATATGTCCCACTTCCTACTCCTAGCAAGTTATTAACGTGAAATACAATAATTAATGATGCATATCTTCATTAAATTCTAGGTTTCAACTGTGGAGAAGCAGTGAATTTTGCAATTGGTGATTGGTTTCCTCTAGGGGCTATTGCTAGTCGTAGATATGCACATCTTAACCGGGTTCCTTTGCTGCCCCATGAAGAACTTCTATGCAAAGAAGCAATGCTTCTTCATACATGCTTGGAACTTGAAGATGTTGACTTTCCATCTCCTGACATGTTGTCTCATAATTGCATTAAGATTGCCTTTATCAATTTGATGCGTTTCCAGCATTGTGCATGTTGGTTGCTAAAGAATTCAAGGGCATGTATAAGCGTCTCTTCTCATTCTCATGGCACCATTCTATGTACCCTTTGCAAACGTGATTGTTATATAGCTTATGTTGACTGTAACTGTCACATGCATCCTGTATGTCTACGCCATGGTAAGCTTTGCTCGATCCTATTTACTAATATGTGATTTTGAGGTTGATTTTGCTTGTTTGGTCATAAGCTTTGCTTGACATGAATAGCCAAATGCTTCTTATATAAGCATATAAGAAGCATCTGGTAGTCACATCAATAACCAAATGCTTCCTATAAATTCTGTAGCAAGATAATGATAAAATCAATTATCTTGATTGTCGGACCACATGTTACATATTTTGTCAACGATGAATGTTTTACTTTGTTAATTATCTTGCATTTGTGTTTGATAGTACCAACCTTCTCATTTCTAATGTCTTCAAATTTTGATAATTCAGATATTGAATCTCTTGACCTCACATGTGGGAGCAAGTACACTCTTTATTTGAGGGAGGATATTTCGGATCTGGAAGCTGCAGCCAAGATATTTGAGCAGGAAGATGGGGCATTGAGTGAGATTAAAAGTGACCACAATCTGTATTCATATCCATTGTCAAATATGTTTCAGAGAGCGGAGGCAAAAGGATACACACCTTACTGTGAACTGAAACTTGATTCTGTTATTGAATTTTATGCAAGTCCGGAGCAGTCAGCAAATAATGAAGAGTGTGGTACACAAAGTCAATCTGTTATTAGTGACTGTTCTGGAAATCTTAAACCAGAAGTAGAACCTCTTGAGAGCTCCTCTACTCCCAAACATGTAAGACCTGAAAATTGGTGTAAGCTTTTATACTGTCAAGAATTTACTAATTACCATGTGTTAGTTTTGATGTCATTATTGCGAGAGTCAAATATTTTTATAATGCAACAATACATGATCGGATGGCAGTATAAAATTTAAACTAACATTTATGTTGTCATTGCATCTTATTGCATTTGGATTAGAACAGTTACTATTAGTCCATGAACTAAAGTCCCGTGTGTTAATTCTTTTCTCTTAGCAGGCTATGGGGCATGTTAACTCCGATTTTGGCACTGTTGATTGTGAAGAGTTTAGTGGCAGAATACCCAACAGTAGATGTGAATCTTCGCTATCCCCTGCTCAGTATCATGAAAGCTCGTGCAGACCGTTGGGTGATCTTCATATATTTGACACAAAACCCATTGTTTCTAATGAAAGTGATGATTCTGATTCAGAGGTGTTTAGGGTAAAGCGCCCTTCTTCTCTGAAAGCGGAGAGGAGAAATATGAATGAAGCTATGTCTTCAAAACGTACCGAGCAGCAGGTATTGCCATATATTTTTTATATGTAATCACTAAATCTTGATTATTCCCGACTTACATTTACTACATTTTAATCTCTTTAATTCACTGTCTTATTTTGCTCTAGGAATGCATGTACCATAATGACATATTATATCTATTTGAACAGGGACTTAAACGATTGAAGAAAGTCCTTCCTGAAGGAAGAAGTAGGCTACCAACTGATTTCAGCAGAACCAATGAATCAAGTAACAAACATAGTCACCCTGTCGGTCATAAAGCTGGTGGTGAAAATTCATCGGGGGGTAGATTTGCAAGGAGTAATGGCATCCCCACATCTATAAGGTATAAGAAGTTATGTAATGAAGATATAAGTAGGCAACGAGATCACCCCATGAAAGAAAGGTTGCAGCAAACTTTGAAAGAACACCAATCCGTTGATATAGGGCCAAAGCGACTTAAAGTCAGAGGCCCTTCATTTTTGGGCTTAGAGAGCAGATCGAACTGAAGTTTGTAGTTGCCTCAAAATGATTGCAGAATACCATTGAGACTTGAGAGTCTCACTTTGCTAACTTCATTTAGCTGATGGGCTTTTTAACAAAACAACAAATCCGAAGGATTGATTCTGGAAGCAGCGGCAAGATATTTAACCAATTAGGATAAGAATATATACATTCTTTGTGCAGGCCTAACATTTGGGCAATCTGCACGGGTGGTGATATTTTGGGTTCTTGATCCGAGGTTTTTTTCCAACTTCGGTGGGTGAACCTTACCTGCAAAGCTAGAACTTATAAAATTGGGTTAGCGACTTCCATTTCTGTGTATATTTATCTTCATTTGAACAGTCGTTTTAGGTCTTTTTAGGAACATGGGTCTCTCCATTGTTTTCTCATTAAATGCGATTGCTGCTTCCCCCCCTAATGTTAATTCTTTTTTTTTTCTTGTAGCGATAGGTACCTGTTCCTATAACTGGAATAAATTTTAAAGAAATTTCTCATTTTCTTAATATCTTTTCCCTATTCTTTATGGTGATGAGCCCCTGGATTGGAGCCGCTCTCTGCAGCAGTATGTGAAGAGGCTCCTGATACCTGTGGTTTTATTTGAAATATTAGTCAAAACATATTTTGGTCTTCAAAATGATCATAAAAATGTGTTTCAAATTAGTAATTTTTAGCCTTTTTTATGACTAACTTTTTAGATCACTTAAGTGCCTATCAGATTGTTTTGACTGGGGTTTTAGATAGCCACAGATAAAATTATGATAGCCACAGATAAAATTATGATAGCCCCATATCATTTCCTTTTATTATTCATGCTTCTCCTTATCAAAGCTGTCAAGGCGAATATTATGGAAGGGTGGAAACTGGACATTGGGACACTCCAGCCTTAACATGTGACTCTTGTGTCCATGAATTTATTAAGTGTGTGTTACCTATTAAGTTTAAATGTCATTTGCAGTATTTTATTCTCCGTAAAAGGAGCCTCCTATAAATTGAACTCATGGCTTAAGGGATTTGTAGTCATTAATTCTATTAAAGTCATTACCATTAAGTTACTGCAGATGTTATTTTGAATTTTAGGCCCAACACACCTTCACGGGGATAGCCTGATCCAAGGGAAGAAGTGGAAGGTCGGATCACCCTTTCATTGGCAAATAGCCCTAATACCTGTAGTCTACTACTCATTTATAATTTTATATAATTCCAATAACGGTCTGTGTGATGTTTGATTAGAACAGTAATAGTCATGTTTCCATAATATTCAGATTTTTTTGTACTATCAATGAAACTAATTCATTACGGAGCTACATGATTGTCTCTTCGAATAAGGTAGCTCTCATTAATCAAATTATTAATCTTTTAATAATTTTTTGAATCTAGTGAAACTTTATATCATTAGACTAACACATTATTAGTATAATATTCGGATTATGCTCCACTCATTAATGTAACATTTGTGATACAGATGGTGCATTATCTACATTTGTATTACCTATATTTAGAAGTAGATGTTAATATAATACAAATAATTGATGATGTATTAACAATGTAATAAACTATTGCACTATCATTCTATATATATATATTCTCTTATAAATATTCTAACTTGAGCTAAGTATGATGTAATCAACCGACACTCAACCTACTACCATATGTTGCTATTTGATTTAGAATTAAACACTATTTTTCTTATATCCATATTATTTTTCAGTTGTGGATGAGAGTTAGAGGAGACTTTTCCTCCCACATGGTTTGGATCTGGGTAGTTAGTTCCTGTAAGGCTTTAACGGCCTTAGACTGGAAGTACGTCTGGACCACTATAGAAGTATTCGAATGCCCAAAAAGGGTTCCTTGCAGAAGGCTCCACTTCGACATATGAACTAGTTTGGGTTAATTAAGAATTGAATTAATTATATTGACACCCCTGAGTTTTAGTGAAATTATATAAATCACTTCTCATTTTTTTACTTCACACAAACCTTTCATAATTTTTATACTTTCATTGACCACCCATGCATGAAAAATAAGTGTAATCTTTTAAACAAAAAATGTGATAAATGCAATTAAGTTAAACAAAATATGGTATATTGTGAGGAAAAATCGAAATAATGTACAAATTAATGTATTTTTATTATTTTTTGTTACAAAATAAATCAACAGTTCTAAAAAGATATTATTTAAATCGCTCTTATACTATATCGTAACGAACCAAAAATAATAAAGAGATATTGACTCATATATTATTTGGACTTTCTCCACCATATATCCTGTTTTGTTTAACTTAATTGCATTTATAACATTTTTTGTCCACAAAATTACACTTATTTCTCATGCAGGGGTGGTCAATGTAATAAAAGTATAAAAAATGTGGGGTTTGTGTAGGTGTAAAAAAGTGAGAGGTGTTTTGTATAATTTCACTAAAACTCAGGGGTGTCAGTGTAATTTCAGTACATGCATTTAATAGGCTAAAGTGGTCTTGTGGTAAAATTTAATCTTTGATACATGAACTATAAATCAGTTTTTGTATACAATTGTTTTCAAGGGGTAAAAACATATATAATACCTATTTTTAATTATATTTCAGTTTATTTTTGTATAAAATCTCGCATCCTTAAATTTCTACAATCTTTAAATGAAATTTGAATAGGCTGGATCCTGAAGCCAGCCCCATAAAAATAAAACATCCATTCAACTAAAGAAATAAAATAAAGGAGGTTCTGAATTTGAATCTGGAACTGGCCAATTGTAAGACTTGTGCAACGGGGTGTATCATCATGAAAAGGCTAAAGTAAAGATAGTAATTTTTATTTTATATTACAATAAAAATATTGGAAGATATTATTGTTATTGGAGAATCAGTCGTTCTTAATCTCATACATATTCTCTTTCACAAACTTTGCAACCAATAAATTATCTTCCTTTGAAAATGTCCCTTTGCGCTCTCTTGCTTTGACTAGCACACACCTATAGCATTTCAGTTGTAATGGATGCCACACAGTATTTAAAAATGGTAATGCTGCCCTAAATTAATAATGGTTAAAAATCTAATAATTTTTATTTTTATTTTCAAAAGTCGTGTATTTTTATAATAGAATCAAATATATATTTTTGTTTCTAAAATATTCCTTTATGAGGTTCCTTAATTATTACTTAGAAAAATCGTTATAAAAGTGAAAAAATAACCCTAAACTTTCCTTACGTGTTTTTGTTACTAAAAGCTTATATTTCTATTATTTAAAAAAATACAACAACATTATTTATCAAAACTTATATTATCATTATATCAGATTATTGATATGTATTTATTATGCTTTGACTTAAACACACATGATAATGTTATTCTTGTTTCAAAAATTATTTTGGCTTCTGTTTAAACCTATGCTATCATTTATTATATTCATCTCACTAATGTTAAGTAGTTTTTCATTGGCCATACATGTAATCACTCAAAAATCAATCATTGCCATTAGCCATTATAACCATTATATATGGGTGCAACAGAAGCAGATCTCTTGCCGTCTATCACTGCTTATGATTGGTTAAAAATATATATTTAAATTAAAATTTTAATAATTATTTATTTTTTTGACTAATCATAAACAATGACACATGAAATGGTACACTATTTTGGAACAACAGATATCCATCCGGGTACAACCGTGCAAAGCTACTAACCACACAATTCACGGAGACATAAAGATCTATTATTCCCAAATCATATCCTTAACTTTGTGTAAAACCAATTACAATGAAATACAAATATAACTATCACTCTAAATTCATCTTCTAGAACCACCACAATTCAAAACCAAAGATATTGTTGACCTAAAAATCAACTCACCATCATCCTCAACTCAAACCATCGTGAATTTGTGAGTTGATGATAAATTGTGGGTTAAGTTTTATGGTGAGAGACATTGATGTAAATTATGATACAGTGGTTTTGGATGTTGATGAGTTGAGGTGAGGATAATGATTTATTATTGTTGTGAGATTAGATTGATAACGTATGAAGTTTTTGTGACTGTACTGAATGTCCCATGTCAATGGCCAATGAAAAACTAGTTTCCCCCGCAGAATGAACAACTAGTTAAGTCGGTGGGATAAGTATAGTAATCGAAAGCGTAGAGAAACCAAAATAATATTATCATGTGTGTTTAAGTCAGATCATAAAATATATTAGTGTAATTTTCCTTTAAAAGTCTGGAAAAATATATTAGATATCTGAAGGAAGAGGGACAAAGATATTCAATCAAGGTGAAACTAAAGTTTTGGATATGCACAATTTCATAAAAACTTTCTAATATAGATAAGCTTAAAATTATTAAAAAACTAACATGAATTTAATGAAGATCTCAAACATTATGAAGTAGCCATATCCTTCCATTCAGAAATCAATAAAGGTATAGCTATAAAATAGGCAATACAATGCCATTCCTGTTAGAAAATTAAAATTTAATCTTCTTGGAAATGATATAACAATCGTGTGATCTTGGGCCTTTTAATAGAACTAAGTCAAAATGTTTGTAAATTTAATTGCGTTTTGATGGACCGAGTTTTATAAACGTGTATCGATTAAAAATGAGTGTTGATCTACCTTAATCACACATTTGGTATGATTTTTCTCCTCTTCTTATTACATAATTAAACAGATTAAATATATTTCTGTTAAGGGTTGTTCTATCCTTTCACTACTAGATCTTTGGGTTTCTCTCATGATCAAATTAAAATAAGACCATATCAACGAATGAGAAATAAAGTAATATGCCACTTAATAAAATTAATATTAGTTATATAGATTTCTAGTGTTTGAGTTATTGGAAAACGAGAGCTTTCTTTCAAATGTATGAAGCTGAGGACTCTGGTATCTAACCTCCCCAACTTGTATACTCAACCTTAATATTATATAATATATTATCAGTACATCCAAGCAAATATGTGTACTACTACAATCAAGTGGGAATTTCATGCTTAACGTGTACCTTGTGTGACTTCTATGACAAAGCCACAAATTTTCAGTTTGATTGAATGCCCACAAAGCTTTGTAGGACCACTCATGCATCTCTCTCCCACAATTATCTATACTTTTTCTTAAAGGGAATATATTTGTGAATTTATAGAAAGTGAAGCAAGAAAAATGTAAGATTGAGACAGGGGAACAAAGCCAAAATTTTATGTTAATGGTTTCATGTCAAAATCTCGCATATTATCTTTAAATCTGTAGTCTAACTAGATATGTGGGGAACCTTATCACCCATTCTCCTCTTTGTTACAAAACGTCCATTCAAAATGCTCCTTCTTTAGTTATTTTATTTTCTTGTGATTATTAGGCAAGATATGGGACATACCCTATAAGCCTATGTGCTTATAGCTACGACTCAAATGGGAAAAGGGCCCTTTAATACTTTTGAAGTCTTCAATGTGTGGGGTCCAACTCAAGAAAATTCTCATTGATGGGTTGTGGTCTATTTTCAAAGGCATATTTTTCTGTTTTTCATATTAGAAAAAAGCCACACACAAAAATGATTCATTACACTTCAGAAGAATATTATATGTCATCCATAGATATATCATACAATATCCTTTAGATTTATATAACAGAAACTGAAAAATATGATTCAGATTTTATCCCGAGTGTCTAAAAAGGTTGCCCACCTAATTAGTATTCTCATATGCTGCTTAAATAAATTGCTCTGATCTCTATTTCTTGCTGTTGTTTTCAATATATTTGTAATAATATGTCATATGAGTGACACATATTGGGATGAGTAGCCAATAATCATGCATGCCGAAATGTATTAGTTCCTTACTCATAGGTTGAGGGGATATCCTTAATAGTATAAAAAAATATTTTTCTATTTATAGTTACCAATCACTATAGCTAAACATAATGTATCCCCAATAATAATTTCATCATTAAGTACCAAGTTAATAATATTGCTACAATGAATGATTGTCTTGATTAATAATTTGTGACAACCATTCTATTTTAAGATCAAGAATGAATATTTAAATGAAAAGCAAAGAAGTGTGGTAAAGGACTAAAGGAGAGAGAGATATATATATGGCCATGTGGGTGAGACAATTTTTCTACGAATGATATCCCAATTCCCTTAAAGATTCCATTATTACCTATAGTGAGAATCACAATTGTTACAATCATGTCGAGTAAAGATTGAGACATAAACCGCGTAGGGTCATCCATCAACAAATCATTTCTTATCATTATATTCTCTTTGATTTTGTATAATTTTACCTTTAAGGCTTTCACGGAACAAAAAGAAATGAGAATGATGCTCATTAGGTGGTAGACATGGAAAAGGAAAAACAGAGAAAAATAAATCCACTTTAAACAAGGGACGCTGTATGTTACTCAAAAGAAGCATTTTCCAAAGATTCAATCTATCTAAAGCACAACTTTGAAGCATAAATAGATATCAATGCTTTGGTTTTTTTAGGAAAATTACGTGATATGATATTATATATAACCCCATCAAATTATTTTTTCTTGGTCAAACAAATTATTATGGGAGTAGAAACTAGAAAGATCAACCCAACCCAAGAATAATCCAACCATTGTTTAATCATACATAATAGAAAAAGACAAATGATTATTTAAGACTTACTTTCCATCATAAGTTAATACATTGAGGGAAACCTTAATATCTCGATGATACTGTACAAGCTAATATGTAAAAACTAACAAGTATCATTTATTAATTGGACAAAACTTATTTATTATTTTATAGTTCTTTTGTTGTTTTTCAATTATAATGAAACTTCTGTGACAATTTTTATGCGTGTTATATTTTTTTTAGATTGTTTTTGACACATATCTTATTCTCATTTGAGAACAATATAAGTACATGTATAAGAAATATTACCTAAGTTTTATCCTAATTAAATTTGGTCCCGAAGATAAGGGGGTAGATATGATCTTTGTGCTACGGAAATGATATAAAGCAATCTTACTTGTGTAATTGGTTTAAAAATTTAATACATCTACCTTTTTGGGTATGAAAAATTAAGACAAAAAAGATAAAGTCCCACCTTATTATTTTCCTCTTTTCAAGAAATAAGTAAATGTACATATTAAGTATAAAAATTAAATGTATAAAATAAAATTAGTGAACGTTGTATTGAACAGTAAACTCATTGCGATCCTCACTTGGGCTTGTATAATTATTAAGTCTTGTTCGATTAAAAATTTGCTAAATAATGGGTTTGACGACCCGGCCCATTTTGCACTTACGCACTCCCAAATAATCAAATCACGTGTGTCCGAAATTCAAGTCATCCAGTGCCATTCCTTCGTATATAGCAGCAGGGAATATCCAAATAAATCTTACATAAGCTTGCAGTCCCAACGAAGTACATCTTAATCTCATAAAAATATTATGGACGTATAAGAAAGGAGGGATTATATAGTATAAAAAATTAATATTTTTTTAAATAAGTTAATTACTAAAGTTTTAATAACTACTCAACTCTTACAAAATATAATTTGATATAAAATCTTATAATAATAGCACTTGTATATCATAATAATGAGGTAAAAATATAGAAAGTTATTATTTTATATCAGGCTTTGGAGTTGATATAAATGAAAATTTATAATTTCTAAATTTTAATAGTTTTGCATGTTTTATGTAACCCTGGACAAATATCTAAAACATATGTATGATATAAATAAATATTGAAGAGTTTTTCCGAACTACCTACCTTACTTGATAGAGGATGCAAACATATCAGACAATATAATGTGTTGGCTAAAAGTAATAATGAAGTACTTAAAACATGTGACATTAGGTGATTAAATCGTACAAGAAATTTTATTAATTTTTATCACATATAACTAGTTATAAGCTTATGCTAATACATGTAATCAGTAAATTTTGTTCTAAGATATCGAACAATTAACGTCATACTTGTTAATTTTGGAGGCTATGCAAAAGGAAGACCTATTTTTTATAATACTTTCACTGTTAAGAAATTGGAAGCTGAGTGTTATATATAGTAAACGAGATATAAGATTCCTCCTTGAGCCTGGGAAACTTGGACCTTGATTAATTTATGGTGTGAAATATTTCAAGATAGGCAAAGTATAGGTACTCCTATGGCACAAATCTCTAACAATAATAATCCGAGGACATTTATGTTCAAAATCTAATTTTTGAAGGTATAGCGTTAGGAGATCCACATTGAATAGAATATCAAATTCAAAGTAGTACTTGAGTCATGAGACTCTCCTCATATGTTTAAGTCATAACAGTAGGTTAAATTTTAGACGAAAAAAATATAGTAATGAATTAAATCTTCACTAACTCCAAAACCTGATATTATTTTGAAGGAATATGGTTGACTTTGATTTGATTACCGGAATTATAATAAACACAGCCTTCAATGAATTTGATAGCTTGAGAAAATGAAATGTCAGGGCTGTATTCCCGGACCACGCCCATCGCCGTTACCATTACTGTATTAAAACCAGGGCATTAATTATAACTCAGACAGCACAAGTTACAAATGATTATTATACTATATTTATAAAAAGTTTAAAACAGTAATTTTATATGTACTACTACTATGTTAAAACATCAATGCTAGATTCTCTTAATATTTTAATTTAAAATTTCTCTTAATACTAAGTAAATTAGACAAATATAAATTTATTGTCTTAAAAATCTAATAAAGACAATTCTTAATATTATGAAGATCTTTGACTAAAATTGCACCCGAATTTAAAATTTCTCATGTTAGGGTGCTTCTCTTACTGTCTGTAACCCCATTGGAACACAATAAATTTATAATGAACTTTTATGATATATTTAAGAGTAAAAATTGTATCAGTAAGAGTTTTTTAAATTATTAATATATTATTCACTATTATTTTTACTTTACCATTATTAATTATTAAACATAATAATATAAATAAGTAACAGATAATATATTGAATGTGTATAATTTTTTATATTAAATGTGCATAAATATTACATTCATATCACTCTACATACACATCTTTATATGTTATCAGATAGAGAAATGTGAGATTTTGGACACATTTTGTTTGATTGGAAAGATTAAAGTATTGCATAGTGGTGGGATTCCATAATTAACTTGGTCCAGTTTATCTTTGGATGTTAATAAGATTAGATGTTATTTTCCCACAAAAGATTACTTCGATATATTTTGTTGGTCTCAATGCAGGATTAACAATTTAAGAGTTTTTGTGGGAAAAGAGGCGGTGAAATGAGTCAACTTAAGTGGTTAGGTTTGGGAAGCAAATTATAGGTTCAAATAGACTTGTGACTGTTTTGACCAAAAATAAGATCTAGACTTTTTTTAGGCTTTAAAGTGAATAAACAAATACGTATTTATGATTGAATTATAATTATATATTTATATTTGAATATTTTTTAATTAAATCAAGGATGAATAATTGAATATACATTTGATTTGTGCATAAACTTAATTTAAAAAATAATAATGTTATATCCTCCTACTAAATCGTTCTATTAATCTTCCTACCGAATTATAACCTCTTTTTTAAGTCATATTCACAATAATCATTATAGTTTTTCCAGTACATTCAATAATTATTATAATAATAAGTGATTGATTCAAGTGATACATATTTTTCTCTTCAAACAATTAATTTTTAGTGTTTAAGGTGGTTTGATATGTAAGGTGGATGAGTTTAAGGAATAAAGTGAAAGAGGTTGTAGGTTTGAATCTCACACATAGCAAATTTTTAAAAAAAATAATAAGATTTATAAGATGATTTAATGATTAAGGGTGGATTGAAGAAATTTGAGAGTTCGAATCTCAACCACAATAAATACTAACATATTAACAATTGCCAATAAAAAAAATGTTTAGTATTGGAGTCTTTCATATATTTATATATATATATATATATATTGTTGAGAAAGTTAACCTTATGTTTACTCTCATGAATATTTTTTTTGCCAAATACTATCTCCCAAATTCTTTAAAGGAAGTGCATACACAAACGTATATGAATCATGCTATGTTTAATTTGTGTTGTACATTTGGAGAAAGAACCTAGTTGTTTTCGGAAATGTTGAAGGGGCCAAGAGGGGACCGATCAAGGCTTTATCCAAAAAGAAGAGCATGTATGAATATTGGTCATGGGTGATGACTCAAGGAAGGGACATCAAAAGCAAAGTTACGTAGCTAAGGGTAACGCATTCCAATGCTCTTCTTCGTAAGCAGGGCTTAAAGGCATTATTAAAGCTTTTGCATCATCTTTCTATATGCTAAAGACATTAGTGATTCTACTTTTTTCATCAAAAGGGGAAAGAAAAAAATAAGAAAAAATAGCTTTGTTTTCCTCACAAGGTGTATATAGCTAAATCTACGTCTTTATCATCATTTTTTTTCACTTTTGTGCAAGAGTGGCTTTTTAATCTGTAGGATTAATTCTTAGAATAAATACCCCTTCTTCTTGCATGGGGAAAAAAGTTCACACAAACTTTCTTCTCAACCCCTACATCTTTCTTATGATTATGTAGTTGTTGAGTTTACCAAATAATTTCTATGAAAAGCATGTTGTCTTTGAGTCTAATACAAGGATATCCATTTCTGTTGAATGCTTTCGTTGCCATGACCAAATCTCAGAACAATATATAGGTTGAACTTGAATGTTAACCTTTATTCTATAAGCAAATTTGGAGGCTCATTACCCAATGAAAATGATTTGCAAGACAGATAACCGATTAATCATGTAATAAGTGTTCTTTGTATAAAATCAAGAGTCAAAAAGCGAGTTTAACTTTCACTTAATTTGGAAAGCATATTGGTCATTCAATTACTCAGGGACAAATAGTTGTAGGTCAGAACATCATTTACCAATTATTTACCCAACAAAAAGTAGTCAAACCTATATATAGGAAATGCTAGAGATTCCACTCTCAATCAAAATCAAATAAACAACCGAAATCATGTTTTTTATTATCACCAAACAAGCAGTAGTTATTATATATGCTAATTAATTTTCATTGTTATTCGTAAGCTCAATAAGTTGTACAACTAATTAAGTCGGCACTTATCTTTTTGTTTGGTAACTTTTTTTTTCTTTCTAGATTTTGCTTATTTTTTTTGAAAAATAAGTTGAAAATATAAACGATGTATGTTTGACAACCAAATAAAATTATAAACTCAGTTTTTTTTTAAAATAAGTCAAAAATAGAAGCTTCAAAATCAAGGATTAATTAATTTTTATTAGCTTATTTTTTCAAAATTTTCACTATCCATTATATCTCATCATAGCTTTATTCATCTTCTCCTTTTACTCTTCCACCAAACACAATAACTCTTCACACCACCCCAAACACCATAGCTCTTCACACCATTACCACCAAACTCCATAACTCTATCTATCTCCTCCTTTTTAATTAATATTATTTGTAATCCTACTAATATTATTGAGTTCTAATTTATTTTCACATTTTTAGCAATTGTTATGCAATTTTAAAAATTAAATTTTTTTAGTAACAATATGTGATGATAAATATTAAAAAAATGTAAAAATAACCAAAATAGTCATAACATAAACAAATAATCTCATACCATTTTTTGTAAATTATTATGTAAAAAACAATCTTTCTACCTTACTCAAATAAAACATATTAATTTATATTCAGTTTTCTTCTAAGGTACTCTAACATAAAAAAAATTATAATTTTAATAGATTATAATTTTAGAATTTATAAACTCAAACTAAAAATATAATTTATATCAAACATATGCTAAAATTCATTTTATTTTATAGCTAGTCTCCCTAAAGTAACACAAATCATAAAATAATAACTTTTTATTAAAACTATTTTCATTTTTTTTAATTTATTAAAAAAATATTTCTTTTCAATATTAAGTTTCTATATTTTATTCTTAACAATCGACTAATTTCCTTTTTCTATTGTAATTTATTTATTATTCACCTGCAACAGTTAGCTCTTATTAATTAAAAGGTTCATCACCTAATAATTTGTTAGAACTAGTATAAATCTTGCTAAACATGTAGTAATGAAGAACTAGTATAGAACTAGTATTAATTATTTCCATCCTTGCTAAACATGTAGTAATGAAGAACTAGTATAAATATTCATTTATTTTAATACTGCAAATATTTTAGTAGCAAATACCTCATGGCTAAGAAATATTATGTGAATAATTTATGAGATTTCTTTTCACATGCAACCTCTAGCTGGTACACAATAAGTAAATAATATTAATCCTTATGCTTAATTAATACGAATGTCTTAGTTCAAGTGTCATGTGTAGATTTTTATGAGTAGAAGGAATTTTAGACCAATTTAATATGAGGATATAATATTTTTAAATTAAAATTATCATGGTAAGATATTATTTTTGCACACTAATACTAGTGTAAATAGAAGAGCTTGTTTTAGGACACTTGCTAAAAAATTATAGTATTTATTAGCTAAAAAATCAATTTTAACCTTTCAAAATAAAAATGTAAAAATATTTTCAGGAGCAAAATGCATGTGAGGGATGTTATCAAGTGGTATGTATATATTCCTTTAAGTTTTTATAGTAGCATTTTGGTGTTTTACGGGAATTAAGAAAATTAGTTAATATAATTATTATCATTATCAATTATATATTTACAAAACTGTCCTTTATAATTATTATTAGGTCACTTTCTATTTTTATTACATGCTAGTTAATGAGAGTATTTTGATATAGATATCCTTAGAAATTTGGAAAGCATCCTATAAAAAGAACCAAGGCTAGTAATCAATTCATGCTAATTAGCAATCAAATATAGAAATTTTTTATTAGTAGGTGGTAACCAATTATAAACTACCTACCCACATATCTAATAGGCCTGACCATAAACTGGGCACCTAATCGATTTAATGTGTTTTTTTTGACCAATTATGAACCATAATTGGTATGAATAGGTTCGACTTGGTCAATTTGAAAATAAAAATGATGAGTAGTTTGGTTAGATTGGTTCGACTCGATGAAATCATTTAGTTTAAAATATATCAAAACAACATCATTTTGAGAGCAAAATAATCTGATTATTTCAACTTATTTGTAATTATATATACTTATCATTATTGTTGTGATTTATTAGCTTATATTACAAAATAATCATGTTGGTTGATGATGTTTTTAATTATTTGTGACATTTTGTTTTAGTTAAATCATTATTGCTAGTTGTTTAAAGATTTAATCAAATACTTGGGTATAATAAATTTTTATATTTGAATTAAAAAATTATTAAATAATGTTATATTGAGAATTTATTTGATTTTTTAAATATGAACCAATTTAGTAACTTAATTTATTACCTTGACCGAGTCGATGATTGGTCTGAGTTTAATAACACATGTGGTAAAGTTAACATTTTTTATATTAAGCAAACAATTATAATTTTGAGATTTAATGGATATGAGTATCATTTGTTTTCCTAATTTCTTTATCTCTTTATAAAGAAAGTTTTTTGCTGATAAAAAACAACTATTCAATAAAAAATTATAAATCAAATACTGTTTAGCATACATTTTACACCAAAAATGTCTTAACATGTACTTCTTACATGTTGTTTTATATTATTTTCTGTAAAACAAAAAAATCATTAAATTTATACTTTTAAGTAAAAATACTTTGTCTTATTATACATTATTAATCCATCTTTTTTTACTTTACTCTATTATTATTTTTTGCTCTCTACAGTCAGTCACGAGAAGTAATTGATATACAGTCGAGTCTATTGAGTATTTTGACAGTTATTCCTCACCACCATGGAATTATATAAGCTTTATTATCAGAATTTATACTCATTTTAATAATTAGTTATTTTTTTCAGCTAAGTGGTACTGGTCTGGGTTAAAAAAAAATACTGCTACATTTTATGTTACAGCATACTTACTACTAGTGTTAATAGCTATCTAATTAAATACATAACATTAGCTACCTAGCTAATTAAGTATATAACATTTCTATATGCGGTGAAACCCTAACACTTTCCTTTAAGAGTTACCACTTAATAGGTACCCAGAATAATTGTTTTTTAGGATTTATGGTAATGAACTAGAGCCCTAGGTTTCAGTCCAGTGAAAGGGCCCGTTGTTTACGTGTGTGTATGTGCGTTAGAAAGTTGAGTTGCAGAGAGCCAGTGCACACGTTGAAGGTTCATAGGAAATGATTTGCTTTTCCTCTTTTAATCCAAGGGGAAAGGAAAAATTCAACTTGGGTGAAAAGTATAGTTTAATCTGAATATATAGTTGGATATTATTAAATAAAACAAATAAATATACTATATTAGTAAATGTTGAAATAAAAAACTAACAAAAGTCCAGCATAAATATTTGTTGCTTAAGTATGATGTGAAGAATGTGGTATATATCATATGCAAAAAGAAAATAAATATTGGGAGAGAATATAGGAATGAATGTCAATGGTGTGTTTTTGTGGGTACATCTTGTTAAGATTTAGTTTGTAAATTGATTTTTTTGAAGGAAAATGAAAAGAAAGTAAAAACTTTAGAATCATATGTATATTTTATAACTTTTAATCTTTCTCTTTCTCCCATTGACATTCAAAAAAATCAAATGGCAGACATAACATAAGAAAACACAGAGATATTGAAATAAAAAACTTCAAAGAAAACAGAACATGTATCTGTAAAAAAAGGAATAAAAGTTCCTGACTTATTTACCTTTATCTTTTTCCATCTTATCTTATTTTTCATTTCCTTTTGTCATTCTTTTTCTCCATTTCTGACCCTAGTACCCTACTCCTCACGTCCACAAAAGAAAGAGTTCCTTTCTCTCTTTAATCTTTATCTATCTCGCCCACTCCACCCCTAGAGTATAGCCCCTCAAGTGTCATTTTCTCACATATACTTCACACAAAAAGAAACACCCATTCATTACTTCACACACCTTCTCATTTCTTTCTTCTCCTCTCAATCTCACATCTCTGCAACTACTCCATCATAATTGATTGAATGCTTAACACCCTTTTCACAAAATCTAAATAATCATCACTTCACTACAGCCTGATTCAAATCCTCTCCTCCAGTTGATTTTACTTTAAAATTTTCTGCTTTTGCTTTAAAATAATTTTTTTTAAGTATTAAAGGGTTTAGGGTCCAATAATTTTCCTTACAAAATAAAGCAGTTGCCGGAGAGGATCTATGTTCAAGTGAGCCACCCCTCCAGCTCGATATATATAGTTTTCTTCCCTATCCTTGAAAATTTTCATACCTTCCTTATATATATTGCACAAGGTAGAGAACACAAGGCAAATAAAGAAGGAAACTTAGTTTGGTGTGTTAACCAAGGATATGGAGCTATTCCCAGCACAACCAGATTTGTCCTTACAAATCAGCCCTCCAAACACTAAACCGACACCAAGTTGGAGGAGAAGTACAACAGATGAAGAAGTGGATTTGGGGTTTTGGAAGAGAGCTTTGGACTCTAGAAAGTTCTTATCATCATCAATGTCCAAAGCTGATGCGATATCTTTTGACCTATCCCTCTCAAATTCAACAAAACCTTCTTCAAACACCAACCTCATTAACCCATTCCAAAACACTACTAATGCAAACAACAACAGCAACAACAACAACAATAACCCTTTCCAATCATTTCATCAAAATCACTACTTTCACCAACAGCAGCAGCATCCACTACTCTTCCAGCCACAGCAACAACAACAGCACCAAAGCCTAAGCCAAGAGCTTGGTTTTCTGAGACCCATCAGAGGAATCCCAGTGTACCAAAACCCTCCTCCTACTATGACATTTCCCCAACTTCAACATCAACAAAATCATCTTCAAGATGCTTCTTCAACTGCCCCTTCACCTATTTCCCACACAGCTACTATATCCCCTTTTCATCATTCTCAAGCTTTGATGCGATCAAGGTTCTTATCGCGCTTTCCTGCGAAGCGAAGCATGAGAGCTCCTCGGATGCGTTGGACAACTACACTCCATGCTCGCTTTGTTCATGCCGTTAAACTCTTAGGTGGTCATGAAAGTAAGCACCATCGTCTCTTTTCCTCTCTATTTTAAAAATAATATTTTTCTTCTCTTCTTTTTGCTTAGTTTTCCTTACACCTTTGCTTTCAATTTTCTTTAAGAACGGAATTCAAGACCATAAAGGAAAATATTGAGAAGTAATGGTTTTGCCTTTCTTATATGGTAATAACATAATTTTGATTAACTGTCGTAATTAACTAACTTTTTCCTACTTCGTTCGTTAGGGGCTACACCCAAATCAGTTCTTGAGCTAATGGATGTGAAGGATCTCACTTTAGCACATGTTAAGTCTCATTTACAGGTAAACTTAAAACCGTTAATTGCACTTCTCTCTAATAATTATGCTTATAATTAATATTTCATTGTTAATTTTCTTCAGTCCTTGGAGGTGACGGTGGTACAGTTCTGATTGGTTGTTTTCAATGGTGCTTGTTAAACGTACTTTGGATATATGTATATATCTAAAAAAAATTATATGCTACATTACAATTACAGAAAGGAGTTAAGTCATGTATATATGTTTCGAATTTAAATGGTTTCCATACAGAGGATCTCTCAAATCCTTAGCACTTCTTTTTCTATTAGATCTGCTCCTTCTGCTTCTGCAAACTAATAAAGAGCTTTTTGCTTGGAAGAATGAACCAGCTAACTTAAAGGAAAACAATTCAATAGAGAGAGAAAGAGAAGTACTTTTCTATTTCTGAAAACAAGTAAGACAAAGTCCCTCGAATTCAAAATGAGTGACAGCCAAGCCTAGACAGACAACCTCATAGTTCAGTCCATTGCTTAAAAATAAATTAAAAACATCAGTATAAATTGTATTTAAAAAAGAGATTAATGTTTTATTCATAAAACAATATCATTCTCATGTGCATACTAATTTTTATTATCTTATTAGACTATTTTATTTTATTTTCTGGTCACTTTTACTGAAATTCTTCCAAGAGTGATGAGGAATAATCTTTAAAAAAAGATATGGTAAACAAGACCGTACCGAACACCATCATTTCTCAATGATATACCCTCTCCTCAGATATGGGTCTCTTTACCATGCCAGCATTAACCATGGTTAGTCACATGCTTCTATGCATGTGCATATTACCATGACCACAAATGCTTCTGTATTAGAGTTTGTACATTTCTGCATATCAATTTAATACTTACCAAGTAAGCAGTATAACTCCTCGGATAACGGATTCCTCCTAATCTTCCTCACAGTTTGATGTATTATACATAATTACATTTTAATATGATTTTGGCAGCATTTTAAAAAAAATTAAGTTTAAAGTAGTATTTTCTATATCTCATATTAATGATGCATGAAATTTTAAAACCCAGATGTACCGAACGGTGAAAACTACAGACAGAGCAGCGGCTTCATCAGGTTAGCGCCTATTTTTTCATTCAGTCTTATATGTATTATATTGTTGGCTACCATTTTTTCCCTCTTTTCTCTAACTTTTTATTAACTTTCTCTAAACATGAATTAGGGCATTCTGATGTATACGATAATGGATCATCTGGAGATAACTCTGATGACTTAATGTTTGACATTAACTCTTCAAAAAGGTCTGATCTATCCATTAAGCAGGGAAGGCCAAGTGCTAATCAAGATAAAGAATTTCATGTGCTTTGGAGTAACTCTTCCAGGTAATAATGCTGTTAATTTTAGTTATATTTTTTTATTAGATGTCCAACTTTCTGCATTTCATATAGCTAATTAGTTCTTTTTAAATGTCCTCCTTCTGATGGACTGGGTTAATTTAATTTTATGTTTCAGCATGTGTCATTTTAAGCACCTTGTTTGCATTTTGTAAGCTATTGAAGCATATATGCAGTGTTTCTGATGTCTCCAAACATAAGTATAGCGCCACATGTTATTTTGAATGTTCTTCGCAACAACCACACACATACATATATCCCTAGCAAGTGAGATTTTCTTTATTTATGTGTTAATGTAATCAAGTTGCAAGCAATTTATATATTTCATTCCATATATGATCATGTGCACAAATGCTAATTTAACGGAGCAAAACACGCAAGTCTTATTAATTTGAGAACCTCTTGCTCTTTGTCCTTTGTTTTATCTTTTATCTCTCTTAGTCTCCCATACAAACATAATTAGGCGCAAAAAATCACAAAAAAAATACATTATTTCAGCTTCTTTGTTCTTTCTGTCCAGGAACTATGAGCATCCAAAACTCCATGATGGGGTAATAATATACTCTTCTAGTGGGTGTAAAGTAAGTAAAAAAGGAACCCACACTCACTCCCACCATTCAAAGACAAAGTAGTTTGTTATTTGCCAAATCCACCTTAATAGAGATATCTCTTTCCTTAGGATTTTGTGGGGCTCATACATACATGGGGCCCAAATATTGGGAAGCTTAGTGTCAAAGCTAACCCTTTGGTAGACCCATAATTAGAAATCTTGTTGCCAAAGCCATGCTCTTTGAACTTTCCTTCAATTGTTCTAACTTCTGATATATGAACAATTTTTTTCCTACAACGGTATTGTATACCAGAGTTTCACAACTTCTTTTTTAACAAAAGAATGAAGGAGATAACAAGGAAGATAAATTATGAGACTATTGATTCTTTTCCTAGAAAAGAAGTTGTCAAGGTTTGATTTACAAAGTTATACAAATAAAAGGTTGCTATGTAAAATATAATTATATACGTATCTGTAGTTATTGGCAATGGGCTATAAAATGGGGTGGCTTCAACTTTATTTCAATCACCAGAATAAGTGAAAGAAGCAATAAATAAGACAGTAAAAGATAGCTTTCTTTTCTCAGTTTGTTTTTTCTTATGTATGGTATCCACTAATGGGAAATATTCTCTCTATGTTTTTGGTTGTAACAGGGAAGCCTTGTTGAACGGCAAGCCAAAGGCTGATTCTGTTAGAAACGTGCTTTCTCTTGAGGTATATATCTAAATCTTACTCAATACACTCTTTTATTTTCCAACCTTTTCTTTCTAAAGTTATATTATACTTATACATAAAAATCAAGTTGTGCTTGGAATGCACTAAAAGGAGTTGAGAGGAAAAGGAAATGCGTTTGATCTTTTTCATCTTGCCATGCACATTATAGAGAAGAGAAAAGTAAAAGGCTTTCCATAAAGCTACTTTGTCCTTCACAAATTCAAAAGGGGTAGACCAGTCATTTTCACATTTACTAATTACAAGGGATGAAAACCAATGTTGCTGTAAAAGACTTCCCTTTAGCTTTAAGACTTTATTAAAAAATTAATGACGATATTAAAAAGAACCCTAGAACCTAAACCTACTCCATTTGGCTCAAAGATCAACGGTCTAAATAATGAATTCAGTGTATTACATATAATATAGTATGCATGAACGGTAATGCAATAGAGAAAGATAATTGGAAGCTAGCAGCACACATGAACATGCAAGTTTTAGCAGGCTTTTAGGTGTACCCATCTGAAGTTTCTATTATCCTTTGATATATGATATTCTATAAAATTATTCTCTGAGTCAAATTCCTGTGATTCCCAAAATCTGTTCACTCACTTCTCTCATGCATGCTACACTACTTTGCCTTAAGTTTATTTTAATCCTTCTTATATTCCTTTTATTTTCCATATTTTCATAAAAGTACAGGATTTATCTCATCTTTTGCTTCTCTTATTTAATGTTTTTTTAGAAGGATGTGGATCCAAAGTGCCTAAGCTATGAGAGAATATCAGATGGAAGCTCATCCTCAAACCTTTCAGGATCAAGTCCCATAAAGCCTAATTTGGATTTGGAATTCACCTTGGGCCGGCCACTTTGAAATCTCTCTTCTTGAATCAGTATATATTATGTATACATTAATATATATTTGGAAATCCATTTTATATGTCACTTAAAATGAAGGAGGTAGAGAAACAAAGCTAAAAGAATACAAAAGAGAGAGAGAGAGAGAGAGAGAGAGAGAGAGAGAGAGAGAAGAGTAAAAGGTTCTAAAGAAACATAAGGATACAAGAAAGACAGAAAGCAACATAAGGAGGGAAATGAGTAAAAAGCAAGGCCTTCCTATCAATGCTCTTGTGTGATCCAAATCAACATATTTTATTGTCTTGGTATATATATGTGTGTGTGTGAAATCTGATTGATTTGTATGTTCTGCAATCTGCGAGAGAAAGATGGAAACATTATAGAAAAAGAGAGAGGGGTGAGGTTAACTTTAGCTATGTTGAAGTATGAAGTGATCCTTGGTAATTGTAATGGAGAAATTTACATTTATGAAATATTTTGTTATTTTTGACGAAGAAGTTGGGTTCTTAATCCTATTTTCCATCCTTGGCAGACTCGCATATGCTTTACACTTTAGGAAAAAAAAGATTGGAATGAGAATATTGACCTGCGAAAAGACTGAAATTTTGAATAAAGTGGCAACGGGGTTATAAGAATACGAACATAGCCAATATATATACAAATAAGGGGGAAAATAGTGTATGAGATTTTCAAAAAGGAAAGCAAACAATTGTAATAATATATAAATATTTCTTCTTGAGCCTATACTAAAATTAAATCAACTCCTCTCAAGTCTTCTTTTAATTCCAATTTTAGTATTGCTTGAAACTACTTAACGCAATTGTATATGGTAATGGTGTCCACAACTTAACAATGATAAGTTAACTGTTTTTCTTTTTTCTTTCTTGAATAGGTTTGGAACCCTTCTAAATATTTAAGTTATATTGTTTAATGTCTATATGAATAAGAGTATCACTTGCTTTCATAATATTTTTTTACTCTAATTTAAATTAATTGCCGATAAAGAAAACCATAAGTTGACTGTATATCACACTACAAGAGTACAAGGTCATGTCCCTTCCAAGATGGTGATATTTGAGATGTAAGTGAATTTAGAAGAAAATTTGATATAAATTTATCAATTGAATGGAATATTCTCAATCAATCACCTTTTCTAATGATTTAGATTAATGTACATTAACAAAAATGTACATTAGTGGAGTCTTACCCCTTTAAATGATGATCATAAGCTTTGACGGTGTGGAATTGAGGAGAAATTATGCTATTGTTGGAATTTAAATAAGAAATTTATATGATAGTTCTATCAATTAAATTAAATTTGGATGTTTCCTGTTAAAAGTAGCTTTTTACAATTTATAAGCACTTGAAACTACTAGAGAGTCAAGTAATGGAATATGAGGTCCATAATGAGTTTCATGATTTTTTTAAATATTTAGGAATAATTTAAAATCTATATTATTAGTTTTTTTAAAAGTACACATGTCATTATCTCATCTAGTACTAGAGAGTATGTATTTCTAAAGACTAATTTCTAGTGACTAACTGCAATGTCATTAATAATAATGATATTTGATTTAGAAAAATAGTATTTAGAATTCTTTTTAATACATTACTTCTATAAAACCATAAAATCAGATAAAATAGGCGTTTTAAAAATATTAAACATACCTGATTGACAATGCATAGTGATAAACAATGTCAATTTGGATGCGGTACCTAGTTAAGTATTTTATTGTAATGACTTTGGAATAGCAGAGGTACTCCCTTGCTTAATAAAATTTCTGATATAAAACAAGAGTAATTTTTTTTCAAATCCTTTAAGCAAACACGCAATGAACTGCAAAGATATAGGGTACTTTTTCTTATAGGCAAAAAATTGTATTTATAAGACACAAAGGTGCAAAATAAAAATAGGGTGATTAAAATGTTATTCAATTATTACTATCCCCAAAAAATGTCTACAACTCAGATTTTCGTAAAGAGCATAGGAATGAAGAAATTGCTTTTGTGGCATGGTGACATATATCAGCTTTTGAATCATCTACATTGTTATACAATGTTAAAATAAATTTATTAAAATCTATAATAATCATCATAAAAACAGCCTTTAAATCTGAACATGCTTTAAATAAAGACTGAAGGTATCGAAACTCACACAAGGCACTGAATGATCACAAATATTCACACCATGAATGTTCCGTAATTATAGATGCATACATCATTAGATCATTTTACTATGGATACAAGCCCGCGACCAGGGTAACCCCACGCACGGGACCTTCCCTCATCAAATCAAAAAAAAAATACACCCATTAGTGAATAGTCAATGGGAAAATTAAAGAGAATTTAGTCGGATGGTCTATCAGACTTATTAAGAATGATATCATTTCAGCTCAACTGAGAAGTCAGTGCAACAAAATTAAAAATGAAGTATTAATTCTGTATAATTAAAAAATACGTATATCAACAATGTCCTACTTAGAATGAAATGTCAATTCTTGTACATATTTAATACAATTTTATTGACCTCAATGACATTCACTAATCACATTTCTTTGTATTCTTTTTTCTACTTATTAGCAATGTTTAACTTTTGTAATATTAACTTTTCTCACACAAGTAATGTATGACACTTTTATTTTCAGGGATACAATAGTTAATAATTTTAGTATATATTTTGTATAACTAGCTACACATATTTAGTATTTTTAATAAAAAATGTAAATATTTACTTCAAATGTATACACTTTGGTATAAATTTTTATCCGTTTTATATATATTTATTCAAATAATTATATCTAATAGATAGAGAATTGACTCACAAAAATAAACTTTATAAATATTCACAACACATGTATATTTTTTATTTATCCGGGCCTCCAACTCTTTCTGATTCTGTCTGATTTTACACCAATTACGTTATTTGCAACTCCCAATATGAAAGCCAAGAGCATGAAACATAAATTCTCTCTAAAGTCTGAATCATATCCCTCGTTTTCCTTAAATATCTGGTCAACTGTTTCTTTGCTATGTTTCTCTACTTTTTATTTCACTCGAGTAGTATATATAATATTGCATGTCTTGCTCATATGAAGTTTTTATTTTTTTCTATAAGTAAAAGAATTTTGCACTTGAGTATAGCTTTTTCCAAATTTTGAAGTTTGCTTTGGCATTGTGATATTTCCAAGTCACAACCAACTTTCTTTCTGGAAATAATTATATAAGAACTCCACCATAAGAAACCATGTAATATTAAATCGAGGCACAAAAGGAGGGGTTATAAAGAAGGCTTTGGATTTGAAAGTACTGATTGCAAGGTGTTCACTAAGGCTTTGGGCATGTGGGTGAAAAAAGGAAGGTTGGTTAAAAGAAGCAAAAGGAAATGGTGTTAAAATTTAGGAGGAAAAAGGATGAAAAAAAGAAAGGGATGTGCTTTAGTCTTTTTTCTTTCCATCTTTATTTGCTTTCCTTGAGATTTTGCACGAACGCATGGAGTCATTAATGTTGAGATAACCCAGTGGGACACAATAACTCTTCGAGCAATAAAAAACAAAAAAAAAAAGAGATCACAATGTGCCAATATGCTTGAATTTTAATTATTATTTGAAGCTAAAGCATATAAATTAAGGTAATATTTGAAGTGTTAACTACTATATAAAATACAGTTTTGATTAAAATTATCTCTAATAATGTATATTGGAATTTTCAATATTGTATCCATTTTTAAGAAAAGTGTTTTAGTAATTAATGGGTGAAAATAGAAACCAAAACGACAAACAATTAAGGAAAAAGTTGTTAATACTTGTGTATTTTCTAAAATAGAAACCAAAACGACAAAGGCACTTTATTACAATTTGGATGTTGTCCCATTATTCCACTTGACAAAAATAAACGACGATGAATGACCAAACCAAAGCATGATAAATGAAGTTGTAAAACATGCAAAGGGAGTTTGTAGTCAAATGCAACCAAAAAGATATGGGAATGTAATCTTTCTTATTTAAGCTATTAATTAGGGATGAAGATCACATGTCTTTATTCATGTCTCACTTGGTTTACCAAGCTAATAAGAAAAACTCATTTATTTAAAAAGAAATTATAAATTTTTTAATATTATTTCGTGAACTTTAATTTATTCGGGACATAGAGATAGAAAAATTATGAGACACGTAATTTTTGTCCATTAAATAGAAATGAGAGGTATAACTTATCAAGACTGTGGCAAGAGATATGGCATTTATGGACTGCATTTTATTTTGTAAATTCTTATATTGTTGAGGTATCACTCTTGCTTCACCCATTTAATAAATAAATTTACATAAAAAAGCAACTAAACAAACCCGGGCAACAAAGCAGAATTAAGTCTCAATATTTCATAACAGTGCTTCCGAACCTTTTTAAGCCTTAAATAGTTTTTGCACTTGCAGTAACAATTACTCTAATAAATTGTTCTTTAAAAATTTATGCACGCAGTAACCACGTGATTTTGTCATTATAGTTCCATTTTCAAATTTCCATGGTAAAGATTATCATATACATACTATGCATGAGAAGATATATAGTATAGTCGCTTAATTGCTGCACGTATCGATGATTTTTATTTAGTGATGTCCATCAGCAATAGTGAATTAGAGAACTATTAACAATTGATTGTATTTAGACTTGGAAGACATGCATGTACGTCCTTTAACTTTTGGAGCTTCCTCACCATGTTTCAAAACATATTTTTAACAGGGAAAATAATATTTCTTTAAATAAAAAAACTTTTTCAGAAGCCTTTTAATTATTATGTTAATTTGATCTCAAAATAAATTCATTTAGACAGATACGTATTTGCTATTTAATTGCTGCTATTAGCAAGAATATTGGATTAATCGTATACATCTCTCAGAGCATCACAATGGCTGTTTTTGTTCTCCACGGTGGTGTTCTTATTCCTTGTGTTTTGTTCTTAAATAAGAACACTCATTCTTGAGGAGAGAAGAACAATGAAAATAACAAACCCAATAATAAGTACAAGCACAAGCATATTCATAAATATCAAAAAATCGAAAATCATTACAAAAAATTAAAATTTTGCATAAAGGAAAATTTAAAAAAGAAATTGAAAAACCCCAACTTGTATTCCTTGAAAGAAAATTCAACCGATTGCATATATATCAACAACAAAATTATATATTTTTTATTTATAATTGATTTCTAATATTTATAATAAATTATAACAATTTTTAATTTATCAATAAATAAGTAACTATTCTCAATATTTTGCTGTAGTTATTAAAAAATATATAAAAGTGTGAAGTAGGTTGTGAGACTTAAATAAGAATAAGAATGATGTTTTCTATTGTAGAAAAAAATATATTGTTCTTATTTTATGTGGACTTATAATAAATTATAAAATAACGTGTGAGAAGCAAATAAAAATAAAAATGCTGCTCTCCAATCTAGATGCTCTTAGACATTGATTGCAAAAGTTTGTCCTCCAAAGCACATTTGTTCTTTCTCAAGTAGAATAATCTATTTTAAACATGTGTCATAATAAATTTTGAAAAAAAATGTATATATTGATTATGTGTGAATTTTATATATTGTCATTGTATTATCTATCATACAAATACAAATGAAAACTGAATTATATAATAATTCTATATAAATACTTATATCTGCATACATTATAATCATAAATTTTACAAAGCCATTTAAACTTTATTTGCCACCTCCATAGAATTTAAAGTACCCAAAAACATAATCATTAGTTTTTGTGGTATAATTATGAGATTCCATACTTTAATTTCTATCGCAAGTCCCACTGCTCATGATTTAAAGGCCTCTGTCCTTCTAAAACCCCATGAAGTGGGAGGGGATATGAAATAGAGAGAGGGTTACACGTTGTTATACTAAAAACGAGACAATAGTAAATAATATATCATCTTGCTAAATTTTCTTTCAAATCATTATATCTCTAATTAAATAATATTTATGAAAAATAATAATTTATTAATAATTGGTTTATAAGTAATATATATATCAATATCTTATTGTTAGAAACATTTGTCAGAATATATAACAATACTCTAAATATAAATACTTGGATATAATATATTATTAATTGTGATTGAGTTATCCATAAAAATGCATTTACTATAAAAATTAAATCAGAACCTTATGGAAGATCTAGTAGCAGAGATATGGTGCTGATTTTAAATTAATTTCAAATAAAAAAATTATAAATCATCGAATCAATATACATGTCATAATTTAATATTTGACTCTCCGATACTAGACGTGATTTCAAGTTCCCAACCCATTGAAAACATATTACTTTATTTTTTTACTCTTAAAACATT
This sequence comes from Lupinus angustifolius, assembly GCF_001865875.1. NCBI lineage: Eukaryota > Viridiplantae > Streptophyta > Magnoliopsida > Fabales > Fabaceae > Lupinus > Lupinus angustifolius. The sequence goes on along the minus strand of NC_032014.1, from coordinate 3,973,255 downwards.
TTTAGTTCTTTGGAAGGGAGAGAATAAGTCTTAATAATGAAATCTAAAATTAATGAATAAAAGTCAATATGGAATTGGTAGAAAACCATATCTACAAAAAAGGAAAAGTAATTTAGGGGAAATAAAGTTGGGAACAGTTTGTTCTTATTTCCTTTTAACGCTGTCTTATCTTTTATCAACCTCACTTTTTCACTTTTGAAAATCTTGCCATGCAAGTGTTACAATTGGCAGCATCATTCCTGTAATAGGACCCTCCCCTTTGGACCAGTACCATCATGAACTCATGTTAATTTAATATTTAAAAAAGTTGAAACCCAGCTTGAAACTCAAACTGAAATCACATTCATTGATCAATAAATAGAGTTTGAAAAAATAGGTACATAAAGTTGGAACCCGTAGTATACAATTACAATACTAGCATATATAGGTATACAGTAGCACTAAGTATTTTATAGCAGTAGGACCTGACTGAGACTGAGAGCAACGCAACCCTCCCCTAAAGCCTTGAGCTACTGATCCACATTTTTTGTCGGCAGTGATAAACCATAGCATAGTATTAGGGTGAGGACCATAGTGGGAGGGGATATGAGAAAGAGAGAGGGATGAACAATTTTGGGATTTGAATTTCCATGGATAAATCCTTTTAATTAAGTATGCTGAGTAATAAAAGAGGTAAATTGGATATTATAATATTCAAACATATTTGCATATATATTGTTTTGTTTGTACAATTTTTATGATTAAATACTACTTAATTTAACTTATTTTAATGTTATAATTATTTTATTTTAATATGATAAAGATGATGTGCATGTTGAATTCATGCAAAATGAGTCATGTGCACCAATTTTGGGACAACATCTTTTAATTTTCTTCCATGTACCTTTGAAAAATGCCTATATAGAAAAGATAAAGGGCAATCCACAAACATATATATATATATATATATATATATACAATATTCGTAAAAAACTATATTTATGTATAAACAATACAAAAAATTATATACAATCAATATATCATTTATTATTTATTTATATCACTTTATTTAAGAGTTCATGATGACCAAATATCATTTATGGATTATACAAAAATAGCATAGAATTTGTTACATTAAATATAGCTTTTTCTCTAAATAAAATATTGTGTCAAATTTGCTTGAACAAAATCTACTAACAATCTATTGGGTTTAGTGGTAAACAAGATTTACCATTATAATATTCATTATCCTAATACGTAATTCAAATTAAAAAAAGTGATGTACGAACAGTTCTGGACACTACTACTGAGTTTTGCAGACATAGATAAACAACACACGCATAATGTATAAATCAGAAACACAGACACAGTCCTCCAAATTATTTATTCATCATTACATTATGATTCAATTCCCCCTCGGTACACGATCTAAACCCCACGTGTCACGTCATTGTCGTAGCACGACAAATGAATAAATGAATGGGTTTCTCTGTCAGCCGTCAGATCTGCATGATCTCTGACCATTGCATTGCATGCTCCTTCTTCAAAGTAGAAAACGACCACTGAGGGTGACACCCTTGTTTTCACACACATACTTATCCCATGCGTCGTCGTTTGCACCTTATACATGAGAGAGAAATTACATTAGTTTTAGTAGCTCGAGACGTTTTTGCATGAAAAAGTTGCAGTGTGAGGGTCCATCTTTAACTCTATAGCTGACACAGTGTTTCATCCAATTTTCATGCAATCAATATTATTTCAGTATTCATGTCAGATTCTATACGGGATATATCAAAATTAACTACTATTTTACTTTTTTGTGTGTGTATGGAATACAAGATGCTAAATTCAGGATTAAAAATATAAAAACAAAGTCTAGCACTTTTAAAATATCAAATTGTTCATACAAAAATAGCATCTTCTTATTGAAGAAGTAGGGATTTATTTTAACATTTTCCATAATATTAAAGTATCAAATGGAAAAGCAATATAATGAACAATACTTCTTGAGGGAAATAAAGAGTGAAATTGCACAAAATTTAATATGAACTTAGCACTAAAAGTCTTCTTATATAAGGAGTTAATTATATGGTAGTTAGCACTATAATAAAAGGGACAAAAATGTTAAGGATCCAGGTCATATTCTTCTATAAGAGCATGAGGCCTTGTTGATGGACAATCAATAAGTGTATTTGTTAGCATTCTTTGAGATGCTAGATTTGCACCGACCTTGGGTAAGTCAGGAACGCAAATGACCTGAAATTTTGTAATCAGGTATAAAAAATTTCGTCTTTTTACATAATACAAGTATATTTCTTTTTTGAAATGCATACAACGACATTGTTTAACACATATAAACTTTATTTTTTTCTTTATTTACGTACAACTTGTTTTTTTCTTCTTCCATGCTTTCTTTTTAGCAGAATGATAAGACCTCCAGTGGACTCACTTGGTCATTTTTACCAGTACGTAACCCTGGGCCTAGCCTAGCATGTAGTCGTTAGGCCAAAAATGTTGGTGATAGAAGGTAAATACTTAGCAGATTTATGGAAAGAGCCTATTTGGAAGAGGTTTTTGAGGTTTAGGTATATATTTAAACAAGTTTGTATCTATGGTGATTGATTCTAGATGAATTAATTGGTATACGTAACACATGTTAAAGACGTACTGGTATGTGATGGGTCTTTTTTTGTTGATGGTCCAAACAAGGACATGTATGTATGGTGAAGATGCACCTCAGAAATGGATTTGGCTAACGTTAAGTAACATCTGACTTTGTTGTGAGACTTCATTGTATTGACATATATAACACTATTTATACAGGGACACAGATCACCTGTCCCCATTCCTGTCCCATTTTCCTGTCCCGGTCCAATAAAAAATTGACACTTCATTAAAAAAAAATTAAAAACTTAAAAGTAACATATGTGCATTACTTGGAAAAATCATATTGGCTTGGGACATGGGGACACATTGATTTTGGGACAGGTGATCCCCATTCTTTATACAGAGGCAAAAAACTTTAATTACATAAGGGATTTAATTAATGATTATTATTGTTGTCAGGTTAAGTTTGAACATCACAGTTTGAATGTATAAGTTATACTGTATAAATGGAGGCCTTTGCAATTTTCCCTTACTAATAAGTGTATGTGAGAGTAAGAGTGTCAATGCTTTTCAAGAAAAAAGATTGCAGATTCATCAATTATCTGCTTTTTTCTATAATGAAATAAATATCTCTCAAATTCTTACCTACCACCACTTTTTTTTTTGGTTATTACCTACCACCACCATTGATAACGTCAGATTAATATAATTTTTTTTCGTACTTTATAATATTAAATGCAGTTTTACATTATGAATAAATCATATATATGGTGCTAAATATGCCTCAAAACATGTACCAAAAAATATGCCTCAAAAGCTGTTAAAACCCATGACCAATGGCCGATGTTAATTACTACAATAATATAATCATGAAATTAGATAAACAAATTAAAAAATGTTGGACAACCAAATGTTCATATATATATATATATATATATATATATAAAATGCTTTCTAAGGCATGTGCACCAGATAGAAGTTTTAGAGTAGTAACCAGTAATAAGTTGTATGTTAACTACGTAAGAAAACAAAAGAACAAAATAATTAAATAGCGTATATAGAAAGTTGGAGGGGGGAAATAGTAAAGACAAAAGAGAGAAATTAACAAAAATTGACGCTAGAGACGTGTTAGAGGACAATACAACGGATGATAAGGCGAGATTCTCGCGGGAGCCAAAAGCATCATTCTTTTCTTTTATAGAGAGAGAAAAAGATATGGAATTTGGAAACATAACAAATAACAAATAGCAACATAGTCATAGGTAGAGAACAAAATGGATAACATAAGTGAAGAGAGTAGGGTTCAAGGGATGTCTTCAAATCCTTCTCACGTGACAATCGAAGTGACATGTCAAAGAGAAAAAGGGTGGGAGTGGAGAAGGACGTGTCTTATAATTGTAAATAAATAATATCATTTATAAATAAAAAACAAAGATATAGTACTTGCTAAGGGCCCAAGGCTAAAGACTCATACAACATGATGTGAGAGGAAGAGTGAATTTTGAATAGCATGTGAGTAATAAAAGCATAGGAGAGATTCACTTACTCAACCAATAAGTTTTTATCCCTCCTCCTGAAAGCAAACAAAGATTGATATGGTAAGTTAGGATTCACTTATTCTCATAATAAAAAATATGTGATTAAAAAAAACTCAAATCTAGTTTAGCCATAAGTGTATTGACATCTTACTTGAAAACCCATACTGTGAACCTTTTTGTGGCCCAATTCAAGGTGCTATGAATCTTTTTTGCTGGGATGCATTACCACTACTTGGATTATTATATCTTGATATTGCAATCCTAAATCACTTCAGTTAAGCTCAATTTGCATTTCATATAAATTGAATGGATATTACATGTTTCGCTTTTAATTTGCTGCCATTGATTAATTGTGCTCGACATTTATGTGTTTGGTTTATGTTTATATGATTTATTATCATAATTTGTTATATGTATTTCCTCCTATGAGTAAAAAGTAATTTTTTTGGTAAAAGCACAATTATCTCTCCTCCTAACCAGTACTGTTCGGAACATAATAAAATATATGTCAATCTATCAAAAAAAAATATTTTCTCATAATAGGAAAATATATAGCTAGAGCTGGGGTTGTTTGGGGTAAGATTAAAACTTGAAGGCCACTGTGGTATTCCCAAAGTTAAGGGGTGGGTGGGTAGGTGATGAAAACTGTCAGGAGAAAGCAGAGTTAGTATGACTTTATCTTTATCCAAAAAATTCTGAACTATGAATCATTCGATCATAATTACTTACTTTTAATACCTAAGGTCTTAGCAGGATTTGACGTTTGCTGAAACATTTTATCACTGTTGTGAGACAACAGTGACAAAAGTGCTCTGCTTATGTAGTAATAGTTAACAATAAACTTTCTCCCTTCTTTATTTTCGAAGGCACATTTCACTTACACATGTGGACCAATGTTCCTATACATTGTTCACTATAATTCTAGACTGAATAAAGAGAACCCCTAAGCTGATGAGAAGATTTCAAAATCAGATATGCATAGCAGCAGTAGTGGTGTGTGGACCATTCTAAAATTAAAGATATACAGTCTATGATATATGATCTCTTTCATTAAAATTTACTAGATTTCCTTAACACTTATATTTGTCTACTATGGTGACTTTCTGGCTAAAATTTTTCTTTATATGTAGTATATTTTCCCTTCTCAACATCTCATAGTGTGCACTACTTTGTAGTATAATTCAGTATGGTTGCTCTGTGTGCCCGAAAATTTAATAAAATTGGTCAGCATTTCAGTGATAGTTATCCACTATGTCAATAATGTAATGCCCATTACTTAAAGCCAGAAGCACTATTACATATTACGGAGAACGGCCTATTTGGCGATAGAGCACATGCAATCAAAACAAGCTAGACAGTCCCAAAGAACTGAAACAATTTCAACCCAATACCAAGATTAAATTAAGAGCCCATTCCAGTTAAAAAAAGATCTTACAACCAATCCATTATCTCTATTGAAATGCAGCAACAACAATATCCCAATGGGCCCAATATTTGCATCTTTCTATTTCCCATTCTTTTGGTATCTGTGTGGGGATTTCCTGGGTCTGTCCATAATGGTAGTTTCACACCAATGGGCCCAATAGTTTCAAAAAATCACTTTAATGATAATTACAATTTTTCAGTTCAGGAATTAGGGTTTAACGAATGGGGAAGGAAGGGGATTTGTGGGACGATTCTGCTCTCATCAATGCCTTCGACCACGCCATTTCTACTTACAAGGTTCACAACCATTCTTCATAAACTCAAAATCTATTTTTTCAATTTATATTGTTTTTGTATTTCAATTTAATTAAAATCCACAAGCTCGTGCTTTTGATGTTTATTCTGAATGAGGCACTGATAGGTTCACCTCAGTTTGAGGTATTTGGTTATTGGGTGAAACAAATTATGTATTAATATGATAAATCTTAGAACGTGTTAATGATAATATATGATATTCACTCTGAATTTCGAATTGTTATTTCACTGTTTTTACAGAAAATGCATAGCATCAAAAACAAAGATTGTTTAGCTGATCCAGAGAGAGTAATTGACAGCAGCACTGGACAAGATGACTCTAATGTCGAATTTCCAAATATTCACACTGCAAGGTAAAACTTCAACATGGGCTAATGTCGCGCATTTGAATTAAAGCCTTACTATGCATAGTTATTGATTAAAAAAGACTTGGTTCTTGTGTTATTGTTTTTCAGTTATATTTTTTTCTTTTTTATTTCATAAGGGCAGTTCCACCTATAACTTTATTGTGAAAGACTAAATTGGTCCGTTCTGCAATTGGACACAGGGATGTTGACGAGAAAAACAATATTCCAGCTACTGATCCAACTGATTCAGGTGAAAATAGTTGTGTATCGAAGTTGGAAGAAAATCATGTTGCAGAGTCACAGCAGTTAGACCAACCTTATCTAGATTCAACAAGTGGGCAAGACATCCATAACGCGCATAATGGTTATGTATATGCACAAGGTTCAGATGATTATAATCAATTAGTTGCACAGTACTATGAACTTGAGGAGAAGAGGCTGAAGGTTTTGGAGCAACTTAATCAATATGGTGGGTCTAATTACCAATACCAATATGCAGCTGATGCGTCTGGTTCTGGCGTACCATATTCTAATTCTCAAGATTATTCAATGTCCACATACCAAGTTTCTGATCCAAATGTTGTCTGTACATGTTGCCCGTGTTATAGTGAAAGTCTGCCAGCCACATGCACATCAGTTCCCAGTTGTTCTCTGGGCGGATCAGGTGTTGGTAGACCTCATGACCATCATTTTATGGAAATGGATCATAAAATGTTATTTCCCAGTGACGATGATAAAATCCGGAAAATGGCAATGGGAGCAGCAGAGAAGGCACTTTCTAACATTAAAGCCACTGTTTCTGGTGATTCTAATGTAAATGAAGGTAAGCTTGGCTACCTAAGAGCAGACAGGTTCATGAGTATACTAACTTAGTTTACAATATTTCCCTCTCATGTTTCTGTTCTTAAATGTATTTGTTCTCTGATCCTCGTAAAGATGAGCTTGTCCACTTGACATTGACGCACAATGCCATTTTCTTGCAGCAAGGAGAAATAATTTAGGAAAATGCCAAATTTATTTAAATTGAATAAACCTATTTTTTCATAAACACTTTTAATTGAATAAAAACCTGGAGTCATTTTAACTTCACTGAAATGCTACTTACCTTCTAAAACTAAAACCCAATGCTATATGCTCTTGGCTTCATTTTTGTACTTGTGTCCTTAGATGTTCATTGGGGTATTTTTTGCCCTGGGCTTATTTTCTGATCTTGGATCCATTTTGTGCACTTGAAGGGCTTCTAGCTGATAACTTGAGTGCAGATTTTGTTATCTTGGTATTATTATTGTTTGGAGGGTGACCCTTGGCGCAGCGGCCAGGTTCTTGCCTTTGACCCGAAGGTCACAGGTTCAAATATAGGAAATAGTCTTTCTGCTGGTGGAAGAAAGGCTACTTATGTCATTGTCGACCATCTACCATCTCTGCCAGCTGGAGCCCTATCTTTGGGACACCCTTTTAATATTATTATTATTGCTAATATTATTATTTACCAGTCACAAACTATTTACCATTCTAATTCTTGTTTAGCTATTCCAAGTTGTCATCACTTAAGGTTTATAAAAGCATGCTGTATCAGTTTCTGTTGGAATGACAATAATTAACAGGCCCTATTATTACGTCTTTCTTTCTTAAGTTTCATTTTTAGTTGTTTTAACAGGCACCAAATTCTTATACGAATATTTTTTTACTATCTTAAGTGGCTTTATTTCGTTATTGCTGAGATTTTCTCTGATGCATATGATACACATCATAATTTTGATATCTGTGTTTGCTCCATGCATTTCAGAGAAAGAGAGAAACAAATCTGCACTTGAACAAATTAATGGATCAGAAACGGATCTTACTGCTGTTTTGAATGCTTGGTATTCTGCGGGATTCTATACCGGAAAGTACGTGTTTATCTAAAGTAACTACATTTTTTATAAATTTCAAACTTTGCTGTTAACCATCATTTTACTTATAACTATAAACAAATGTACTATCTGTTAAACTCTTTTTGACATAAAGGTTTGGCAAGATATCCTCTTGATATTTTGCACCGTCAAATTCAAATCAAATTAATTTGCCTGCCTATTCGACTCTGTCTGTTTTCATTGCTGAATATTGTCGTTTATATACCGTGGGGTGAATAATGATACCTAATTGTTATATGCACTATTTATATAGGCGTGCATTAAATTGGAGCAATTTTGGTTTATCCAAATGATTAAGTATTTGTGTGTGATTGACACTTTAGAAGTGTAGTTGTTATTACTTCAAAAGCTGATAGATTTGCTATATTGTTGAGCTGAACCCACCTGCATTATCTACTTTTGTCATTGTATACTGACTGCAGTTATGATTGATTTCAGGTATCTTGTTGAGCAATCCATTGCAAGCAAAAGACAGAAATAAACTTCTAGACTTTAAGATGGTGGTAAAAGGCTTCTCATACAAATTTTGTCGATAAACTAATCAGAAATCCGTTATACAGTTCAATTGCATTTATGCTTCTTTGTGAACTCTGGAGGATGGCCCATTATAAAATATTACTTCTGATGTACTATAGAAGGTTTTTGGTGTAGCGAGTTCTGGCCTGGAATGCTAGAGACCTCAAAATGCCTAACTCGTATTCCTAATTTGTCTTCCGGATGACAAAAAAACCCGACCCTGAGTATCCGTGGAAATACCCGCAACTGGTACCCGCAATAATAGCTTATGGGTACTCGCAAATTTATATATTTAGTTAGTAGTTAAATTTTTATATATATTTATTATTATTTTAATATTATATATCATATACTTTATTATTACACATATTTGACTATGATAATAAACTTATCATATAAATATCATATTATTCATGTAACAATTATTTTTACATATTGATTATTACAAATTATATAAATATATAACTAAAATTAAAAACCTGTAAATACTCGTTACCCGCATGGGTACCCGCAAATATTGCAGGTTTGGGCTAGGGAAAGTACATGTGCCTGTTGCCATCTCTAGTTGGCATGGCATTTTGTTTCTTTTCTTTTTTGATATACTCCATTATTTGGGCAAATATTATATCTTCGTTGAAGAAGGTATAAAGCATCAAACAATTATGAAACAGAGAAATTGTTGCAATCCATTTATAATAAAATTAGATTGGATTTAAGAAGAGTTGCTCTAAATGCTGTCAGCATTAACACAAATTCAAGAACAACTAATCCTTAATTCTATGAACAACTAATCCACACTATACACTATATTTAAGGAGCATATAACTCATATAACTCTAGCCTTCTTAATAATGATAGGTAAAATTTCTCTTCATTTTATTTGTTGGACTTTTAAATTTAAGAAATTAAATACCAATCTTAAAATAATCTAAGGGATTGAGTATGCGTTTTGTCATACTGATATTTTAAAACTACTTGTCATTATTACTTCCAATTGTGCCTTTTTTATATTCTGAAAATGCAACTCCTTTTGTCAAACAGGATAGAGCAAATCTAAATCATTTAGGACATTGCTAGGCAATTTTTCCCATAAAAAATATATTTCTCTAACATCTAATTTTGGGTACAATGTAAAGAAAAGAAAGAGCAAAAGTATTTGTATATAAAACTAAATCGTCAATAAAAAATAAATTAGAGCTACTAATCTAATAATAAAATTGACATAAATGTAAAAGTGGTAAGATTGTCATTGATATTTTCCATCTCTTTCTCTATATTCTGATTTTCTCATCATATATTTTAATGTAACGGTAATATGTTGTAAATTTGGAGTACACAAATAAGGATTTATTACTTATGAACTAATAATTGAAGAGTTTTTATAGCATATTAATGATATGTTATTTATAATTGATTTTTAAATAAAAGTAATATATATAAATTATGCAATTATTATTAATATAAAAAATTTATACTAAAAGTACATAAATATCAAACTTAATAAATAATGCTTAACACCAAGAATTTTTAGCAAACACATGTATGATTCTGCTTTTTAAAGTATGATTATCACTTTTCTATCATGCAACCTTCAAAATAATTCTAAAATTACCCTTTAAAAAATAATATAATATTTACTTATTGTTAATAGAAAGATTTATACATAATAGATGCATCATTCATCATTTATTTGTATTATTTTTTTAAAATCAATAATAATTAAATATGAATGATGAAGAATGCACTAACAATATATAAAACACATAAAAAAAATTATCTTTAAAAAAAAACTCTTCAATAAGAATTTAAATCAAGAGCTCTACAAGCACTAAAGTTAGAACATGTCCAACCTGATGAGATATGAAATCAGACACCTAAGCCTTGTATATATATTTTCTTTTTGTTAAAGTCAATTGAATAGTTGTTAATAATGAGTTGATCCAACTGTGTACGACATCATTATTACATCTCCAAGCATGGTAACATTAAAGATGAATTTTCAATCTCCGAAAACAATCCTTCCTTGGAGATATAGGACTCCTAACTCATATAGGGTCAGGATCAATACGTGTCGTATCGGGCCCAAGGCAAGATGATACATCGTGTTTTGGGCTTACCACTGAAACTTGAACTACCAAAATAATGAATGATTAATGCGAAATGACCATTGTAGGCCTACTACTTTGATCGATATATGAGTTTAGAGTTTCGTTAATTTGAACGGGAACAAAGAAAACAGAGAAGCGAAGAGGAGAGTGAGAAAAGAAAAAAGAAACAAAGGGTTTTAGGTTGTGCTGTGTGTGTGATAATGGCAAGGTCAACGAGTAAAGACGCTGAAGATCTCTTTCGCGCTCTTTGGTCTGCTTATTCCGCAACCCCCACTAATCTCAAGGTAACTTCCTTCTTCTCTTTCTCTCTTTCTTCATTTCTTCAAAACCTAAATCTATACGTTATTAACCACCGCATCGATTCTTTTATTCAGATCATCGATCTCTATGTTTTGTTTGCCGTTTTCACCGCACTCATCCAGGTACTTTCCAACCTCAATTCCTATCAGATCTATCGTTTTACCTCTTGTTTCATTACATTTAGATGTTATATTAGGGTAATGTGTGAACTGAGATTTCAATTGTACTGGCTAAGGTGTAAGTTGGTCCAATTGGGATTGGAGCATCATATTTGTTACCTGATACTCTCTGATCTTCATGCATTTTTTCAGTATTATATTTATTTGGAAGAGTTTTCAATATGTTCATTTTGGAAGAGCTGTCAACTTGAACCTACGCCAAGTCCCCAACAATAAATCGTCTTTATTCTATTTTATGTCCTTCATGAGTTTTCAAGTGACTGGCTAATTTACATGGGGACTGATATTAAGCATTAACTTGGTGTGTATATTTTGGCTGCTTAGGTTTTGGCAAGTGCTATATGTTTAGATGGTCCGGTCCAGTCCCTTTCTTACGAGTAAAATAGGCATGAGCTTTATGCCATTATAGCTATAGTTGTTGAATTCCACTCATTAATTATGTGATGAATCACAGTTGGCCTTTAATCGTGGACTCTATGTATGGGTCGATATTATCAGTATGAATTACATGCTTCTTCTACACTTCAGTGATACTGTTTTTTTGTTTTTCACCAATAATCTCATTACGACTTTGAAGGGACTAGGAAGCTTAATTTAAAAATATAAATGGGCTTAAGCTACAAGAGATTGCAATAAGCTAGCTCACACCTCTAACTGTTCTAGTAAAACCGTATGTTGATAGAATGTGGGTTGAGGAGGCCGTTGCAGAAATTTGTAACTCTCTTTACTGGAATATCTTTCCAGTTTCTGGTGTAAATAAAAATTATAAAATTTTCTCAGGTGTAATTAGTTTTTTATGAAGATTTTGGATTGTGGTTAGTGGGTTTGTATTAAATTTATTTGCTTATGCTAAAACTTCTTTTGTTTTAAAATTATGAACAGGTAGCGTATGTGGCTTTGGTGGGATCATTTCCTTTTAACTCCTTCCTTTCAGGAGTACTTTCTTGCGTAGGGACTGCAGTTCTGGCTGGTAAGTGGCAAAAGAGTCTATTAACTAATTCACAAACTTGCTAATTATTCATATTAATACAAGCACATATATTCGAGCACACACTATGAGGTCTCAAAGCCTTTGTACATAATCACAGATGATGTTTTGTTTGTTCTTATTTTTCTTATCATTTCCATCTCCCTTTATTTCCTACCAGTTTGTCTTCGGATTCAAGTGAATAAAGAGAATAAGGAATTCAAGGTAAACATCCATTTCTTGTATCCCTGCATCTTTGTTTAACTAAAGAAAGCAGAAGGGAAGTGATGAAATTAACTTAATCAAGTAATATGTTCTCTGCATATTGGTCTCTTCACTTGATATATTCTTACAAATATTTGGTGATCCATCCTACTACAGGATCTTGCACCTGAGCGTGCTTTTGCAGATTTTGTTCTCTGCAATGTGGTGCTCCATTTGGTGATCATTAACTTCATAGGTTAAATTGGATTCGTGACTTTTGTTGCTTCCAGTTGAGCTCTTCGACACTAGAAATGAATAGTATACCTGGACCTAGCTTTTGCAACAATATTTATAGACAGACACTGGGATTTTACTGATGTAATACTTTAGTTTTATGTTGATCATTTTCCTTCGGTGTTTTTGAACATAAACATTCTGATTTTTACTTTGTGATCTCTTAAAATACTTTTTGAATGGTGAGTTACAAAAGGTGTTCACGTGGACATCTAAATCTGAGTACTACCCTCAATTCTCAAACAGTCAGTTAAGTTGTAGTCTTTTGGAAAATAGATAGTGATCTCTTAACACTGTCCCCATCTTAATTCTTAATTACTTGAGAGAAAATAATGAACTTTGAAGGCTTGGGAGTTGATTTTTTGGAGGATAGTGGAGGGAAGAGAAAGGCTAAGAGCTATGAAATACAAGTATTTTATTTTCTGTCTCTTCAAAACTTAAGTCATAAACATAATTAAGGAAAAGCTTTTCTCAATGGTGGAATGAAACACCCATGATAAAAAATTAAAAAAGGAAGATGGGCAGTGAATGGTATTCAAGGATGAATGGAGATCCTAAGTATGATGTATCTCTGTCTTTAGCCAATGAAATTTTAGTAAATAGTATAAAAATAATAGTTTTTGTTTTTATAACTTTTAAGTGTCATTTTTTTATTGGATAAGGACATGAATAGATACATGGATGGGGATAGCTGTTCCTCATTCTTCAAGGATTAGTAAAAGCGATAGTTAATAAAGGGTAAAATTGTTGATTTCTAGTTATAACAATTGCCATTTAACATTATTTATTTTGAGGTTCCTTAACCTCAGTACTTAAGTCTTCAGTGTTCAGAATAACAAACACAAATGCACTGATCAAGTTGATGGTCGCCCAAAAGGCCAAAATATAAGCAATTAAGCCCATATCACATAGATTTCTGCATTAAAAGGATTTAGCCCTATTTTTCTGGAAAAAATTATTTAATGATCCAGTAGCAAAATTTCAACCAAATCCTTATATCATCCATAATTTATTAATAGTTTAAATTAAATCACTTTATTTCAAATCAATGATAAAGATAAGGATGGAAATATTGATACTAATTAAGTCATATAATAATTTATCTTGTTGCAGAGGCACATAGACATAAAGTAATTTTTGACATCTGCATGACAAAACTTTAACACCACATATTTATAGATCCGTCCACTCTTAACTTTATTTTTTTTTCGGTAAATTACACTCACACCTCCTGAGTTTTAATGAAATTATATAAACCACCTCTCACTTTTTTACACTTATACAACACCTAATTTTTTATACTTTCATTACATTTATTATATTGCATGATATAACACTTATATTTTTCTTAATGTGAATTATGAATTTACTTAGTATATTAAATTGATTTTTAGTACATAATTGAGAATATGTGTATTTAAAACATTGTATTGAAGTAGTTTTTTTTAAATCTATTCAAATATTTTTAGAATATTCATAATAGATTATAAATATGAGTATGATATAATAAATTTAGGATTAGTAACATAGTTAGATTGATTCTTTTAAATCATAAGATTTGTTATTAGTTTATCAATCTGGGTTGCCTTATGACTAATATAAATTATTGGACTAATAATAATAAGGAATGTATTTATTAATTGATATAATACTATTTTATTAATATTTCTATATCATAATTCTATTTGCCTATTTCAATTGATTTGAAAATGGATGAAAAATAAAAATGCATTCTCCCTTTCTTTGCAAAAGCAGAACGTGTGTCTCTTTTGGGGAGGAGAAGAGAGTGGTGAATCATTTTATTTCTTCTCTTAGTTTTTCTTTCCCCTTTCTTTCTCTCTTTCTCTCTACTTTCTATGAAGTGAAGTTGTAGCAAAAAGGTGAGTTCTTTTTTTGTTGGTATTTTTGTGTTCTTCTCCATTTTTTTAAGGATGTACGTTTACATTAGCATTAACAATAGAACATATGTTGACCATTATATTTTAATCTATCATTTATAGCTACAATTTCACATGTTGATAGTAGTTTTATGTTGATTAGGGTAAGTTTTTCCCCATTCTATTCAGTTTCTAATAATATATTGATTTTATGTTAAATTGGTGTGTTTATATTTATATATATATATATATATATATATATATAAAAGTTTTTATAAAGATTTTGTGTTTGACTACTTCTATTAATTACAATGTTACATGAGTTTATGTGCAAAAATAAGTTATCAAGATAACTTTTGTTTGGGTGTAGCACCTGACCAATATTTTATAAGGTTTTTATGTTTGAGCAATTCTATTAATTAGTAGTGGGTATGAAAAACTCAATTGAGTACTTCCTAATTTTTTTAACTCACATGAGTCACATCTATATGAAAAACTCAATTGAAAAATAACTTAAAATTCTTGCCAACGGATTTGGTTAAGCTCATAAGATGCTTGAAAGGTCGAAGGTCTACTCTTCAGTGGTAATCTTCATTACTAAAATAAATTAATTTGATTTCCTTCCTGATCTATACTTTTCTATTAAAAGAAAAAAAATCATTTTAAGCCTCTATCTCCTTTTAATCTTGCTCCCTTCTCTACTCTTTTACCAATATTTCTCTGTATTCATGCTATTTTCATTCATTAAAAACCCCTCTCACTTGTACTTCATCTTTCTATTTATGTGTCCCTTCACCTCAACTTTTCATTTCTC
This sequence comes from Lupinus angustifolius, assembly GCF_001865875.1. NCBI lineage: Eukaryota > Viridiplantae > Streptophyta > Magnoliopsida > Fabales > Fabaceae > Lupinus > Lupinus angustifolius. The sequence goes on along the minus strand of NC_032014.1, from coordinate 3,957,872 downwards.
CAAATTTGTCCAAGACGTGGATAGGTGGGTGGGGTAAACAGTAATACCACGAGTGCCCCACAGCTGCAACTTAGCGTTAAAAAAACTTGGTACATTGCCCAATGATGCTCACTTTTGCTACTTTGCTTCTGCTTCTTATATTTCCTATGCGAAATACGATAATAGGTTGAGAGAGAAGGAACCAACCCCATTGTTTTCTTATGTTTTTATTTCCCTGCACAACAAGATTCGTCCAACAACGATGCAATACTTTCATGTTTTGGGAAAACATTATTATAACTCTGCTTTGGTCCCCCTTTCAATTATGGGTAGCAGCGTTACGATACTACTGCTCCATTGTAATTAATATTGAGTTTTGCTATTAAAAAATATGTGTGATATATTGAGTATACCATTTTAGTTTTTTACCTAGCACGTGTTAATATGGAAGGAAAATAAAGAATTAAGAAATAAGTTATCTTCTCTAACTACTAAAATTATTATACTTATATTTTTTTATATTTTAAGAATATTTTTATAAAAAATAATTAAATAAAATATATGTTATATTTTTAATGGTTAAACATTAAGTATAACTTCAACGTGAATGAATTAGAAGAAGACATTTTCGTTTGAGTTTAGGGCGAAGTGATTTGAATAATATTATAAGGCGTAGTTTAAGGTTGCATGCACGAGGCTATCACTTTCTCTTGCAGTGAAAAGTTAGTATTTTATTATTTACGATAACCAAAGATGGTCACCAAATCTTGCCGAGGAGTGTGCAATGCATCTTCCTTCATGGAACCAATGGTCATATACACATCAGAATCCGTATGTTAGTTCAGCCAGTTCAGGGGATATGGTACAGCTTGTAAAGTAAATATATAGAGCATATCATTGATTGAGAAATAAAAGGGATTGCCAAAGTCTTTTACTGAAACTATATGAACAAGTTAATCCTTGGAATATAATCATTAGCACTTTAAACTGTGTTATTACCATAACTTGGCAATTGTGCTACAGCACATATTGTTGAATCCTTTTCTTAAAAAAAGGGTATATTAATCTGTCCTTAAAAGAAGCTAATTTTGGATTTGGACTTATATGGCCATGTATCAGTGAATCTTAGTGAAAAGGAAGAAGGCTGGGAGGAAATCAGGGGAAAATGTTAAGAAAAGGTAGGACAGAGCTTGACTATAATCTATGTTATACAAAATATTAAATGAATGTTCATTTATTTCTTTTGACTTGTTCAAATTTCTACCATTTTTTGAGATAAAGGAAGTATTTGCGTATTAATAACTAGAAATAAAAAATTGATAAGTGCATTAGCAAATATATATGTATATAATGTTTTCTATTATTAAATTATCAAATGAAAAATATTTTTCAAATGTATGTTAGCCCAAAAAAGTTCAGGTCGACCTTGGAGCGTGTTGTATTATGTTTGGGATTTAGATTACATGAAATGAGAATAAGGTATCATTTGAAGGAGTTTTGCTTTGCGGTCTATGCCTAAACCATAAACTAAGATCCTATTTATAAAAACAATTCAAAATTTGAGGGAGACAACGCATTTTAACTATGGAAATTAAATAGAACATCATATTCATACATTGTCCTTTACTTTGTTTTTTTATGTATTTTTAAAACAGATAAAAATAAATTTTAAAATATGATCTTAATTCGATTAGCAATCATTAAAAAAAGCAGTAGTATTATAAGTGAAATCTCCCTAATTAGTAAAGTGCACAATCGATTATATTTAAAGAATTTTCATCCACAATGCATTCATTTCTGATATATTTGTTTCTTTATTGCCTTGTGTCAACATCTCTTCACTGTTTCCTGCCATATATGTCTTGCCTTGTTGATGTTATTGCAGGTTGCACCACTCAAGTTTTTATTTTCTTCCTACACATTCCAGCTACTTGTCCTTTTTCCCCTTCCAAGTTTGGTTGAATTTTATATAGTTGTTGTTTGAATTATTATGTAATTAAATGAAGAAAAAGGTGGAGATTAATAATACATCAAAACCAAATTCACACACATATATATTTCAAATATATATATTATAGATTACATATGCAAGATTTCATCTCATCAGTTGTTAAACATGATTGTGATATGCGATTTAGGGGGATAAATAAAAATAATGAATCATCCAGTTATATTAGATTATGCTAATTCGAGTGCTATAATATATGGCATGGAGCTGGACCATGATTTTCTTTATTGAAAGTGAAAGAAAGTGGTATAGTGAAAATTAAAAAAAAAAAGTTAGAGCTAACCTTATCGCGTTGAAATTTATTAATTTGGAAAATGATGAAAACTTAGAGCAGTGATCTATTTGTTATATACAAAAGTAAATTAGTTTGTCTTTCTTATACTGGCCACCATCTTCTTTAAAACATTATATCCACATTCAATAGGAGTAATCATTGTAATTATATTTACTTCTCTCCTGTAAAAAGAGTCTTGAGCGTAACAAATAGCTATAAATTAAGTGCTATTTGTGTATATATAAAAAATTGCGTGATATGTGTAATTTTCCTCAATTAAAAAATGAGAAAATAAATGATTAAAAATCTTAAGTTTCCAACAAATTATCATCACCTAGACGCTAATTTCAGCCGGTTAATGATGAAAATATTACAATTTCTCTCTTGCAAACGCATTATACGAGTAACTTTTCCTTTTGATCAATAACTATTTATCCGAAACATGATTATGTCTGATTTAATCAACAATTAATCATACGTAGCCATCAAAATTGACTTTGATGGGAACTTAGAAATGAAGGCAATAATATCAAATTATATGACTAGTAGTAGTATATCTCAATTTTGTGTGTTTGCTCCTCATGCCATGGCTGGTGGAGGATTTCGACTAATTAATATTGCACTCTATTTTCTACTAGGGTCTAATCCTATATTTGTTTTACATGCATTTATAAATAAAATCAAAAGAAGAGCCTTGGAAGGAAAAAATGGTAATAAATAATATTAAATACGGATAGAAAAAAAACTAATAAAAGAAAATGAAATTTTTACCATATTAAGGAAAAGTATGGTCTCTCACTCTCTCTCCTTATTTGCTCAGGGGAAGAGTGAGATAGATTTTTCATTTTTAACTAACAAATTTAATTATTAACCTGATTTGATTTTGATGGTGATTAATGATGATAAAAACATATACTTAATATAAAATTAATTTCATATTAAGACAAGTGTATATGAAGATTTATAAATTAATTTTATACGAGTATATATTATTTATATTCATTATTTTGTTTAAAAGAAAAACATGTCCTTATATACATAATAAAATGTAGTTGCAAAACACTTTTTCCATTTTTTTTTTGTTTACTTGTATTACTCTTTTCTTCCCTTGAATATTGATGGTGACATTTTCAGTTTCTTACAAATCTGTGGATCTTCTGAAAATATATTACTTATTTATAATATTCTCTTTTCACGTCCTATTTTTCTCTCTATCTTAATTACTATGAGAAATATATAATAATTAAATAAGAGTGTTAGCCAAAATATATCAAATTAATTACATTATTTAATCATGTCTTAGTTCATATGTATAACATTCAACATAAAACAATGAAAGAGCAAGACAATAATAATTATAAGTATGTCATATTATTTTCCTTGTGTTTCTATATGCTTAAAGGTTTTATATACATCGAATATAATATGACAAAATTTCCCGCACAATTTTTTTTAAAAGAGCAGGAAATGAAATAGATGATACATGTTTAAGTAATGTAATAAAATATATGTACCAAATTATCTTTGATTGAATGTAGAATATTTATGTGACTATAAAAAGGAAAAAGAAAATTATCCTTCTTTTATATTAAATGTCATGTTGAGTTGTTGGCACTTGGCAGAACAATTACTTCTCAACCTATATTTTTAAATTTTCATTCCTTTTGCTAGTATAATGATAACTAGCATGTGATAATTAAAGAATAATAATTGTCATTTTATTTTCTTGGATATTGACGGTGTTCTAACTTTATATATTATTGTAGATTGAGGATATAGAAGGTAAATTAAATTGCTATAAAAAAGCTACATTGCATAGAATATGTATAATTTCCAATAAACAGAACAAAAATTATTGCATCTTTTGTTCTTGCCGCGAACTGAGGAAAGTCCAAATCCAAAGCAACGTTACTCTGCAATTAAGCTTTGGGTTAAAAGATTAAATAGTAAATATAGATGTTAGTGATGAGCACGTATCTCTTCATATCTAAGTTTCACATATTATTTTATAATTTATTACAACTTCTTATAAATAAGAATAATATATACATTTTTCTCACAATAACAAACATCATTTTTATTTTTTTATGTTCCATAATATCTAATTTTTTCTCACAACATCTATCTTTTTCTCACAATATCTAATTTTCTCCTGAAGAACCAACATTAATCTCTTGCAATAAAAAAAAAGTGCAGTTATCTCTCGGAGAATATTAATTCTTCTAGATGTTGGTTATTCTTGAGCAAGAGAAAATTGCACATTAATGTATTTCTCTTCCTAATTCTATCCTTATTTTCTCACAATATGACTCTCTTCATATGATAAAAGAGAAATACATTAATCTCTTGCAATCAAAAAATTGCAGTTACCATAAACTAACAGTAAATAATCCTTATGTATGAGTTAAACGCTCTCTTAAACTCCTTAAATATTAATTCAGTTATAATTCAGTCAACATAAACAAAACAAATCTGTTTACAATGTTTTCAAAGGAAAGAAGTATATCAACAACTATGGATTTTATCCATGTAATCCCTTTGAGGCAATCATTACTAACTCTCACAAGTAAAAGTAGTAACACATGTAAAAAAAATATATATATATATATATATATATATAGATATTAGACTTGATAAATAAAATGTGAGTTTAGCATAGTAGAGAAAATACAATAACAATATGAGCTGCTCCTCTGTATAGCTGACAACTGTGAAGTCATGCACTTAAATTATAACTGAGTTCTTGCAATTAAAATTTCTGTCCTTTCTTTCCCTTTCATCTCTCATTTCACACTTCCATTCAAGCTAGGAGTAGCTGCTGCAATAACATAACACAATCTCTCTCTCTCTCTCTCTCTTTATTTCTTTCCTAGAACTCTGCAACTTTCTACTTGCCAAGAAAAACCAAACCCATTTTTCAAAGCCCATAAAGTTCAAGACTTGCAAACTACCCACACGGCTTAATGACACACAGACTCAAAAATCTAAGAGTGTTTGTAACCATAAAATGAGTTTGAGTTTCTTCATCTCTTATTGGGGGGTGAATGAATGGGGTGCATGGTTTCTCAACTAGCTTCCAAGTTTGCCTTCTTTCCACCTTCTCCACCAACCTACCACCTCCAAAAACGGGAAGATGGGAAGCTCACGGTGGTTTCCACGGTGTCTCCGGTGGTGCCGATACAAAAAGCCGTCGAGGACAACTCTCTGGATATTCTTGTTGTTGATACAAAGCATGGTAACAAGATTGTAGCGTTCTATCTGAAGAACCCCTATGCACGCCTCACTCTGCTTTATTCTCATGGCAATGCTGCTGATTTGGGTCAACTCTATGATCTATTTGTTCAACTCAGGGTCAATCTCAGAGTTAATTTAATGGGGTTAGTTGTTTTGTTTTCATTTTCTTCTTCAAAATAATCATAAAACAAAAATAAAAGTTTGAACTTGTTTTTCTTCTGATTTTGCTGTTTATGGAGTTTTTGTTTTTGTCTTTATTTTCTTTTGTCTTGTTCTCGTTCACATGTTTTTACATTCAACCTTACGTTACCTCTGACCCTTGTTTTGTATTATCTTCTCAGTTAAATGTATTTTAACTCCTTCTCATCTTTTAAGAATATAATGTATTTTATAAAAGAAATATATTTTCATTTTGATAATTTGGTAGAGCTTAGATCTGAAATTAAGAGTATCTATGCTTTGTTTTACATTTTGGTGAGTGACTTATCCTTGTGCGAGTATTTTTGAATGTAATGGTGAATCATGAATGAGTGTGAATCAGAAATACCAATGTCAATGCTTTTTAACTATCTCTTTTCAATGAAAGTAGAAAGTAGATGGAGTTGGATTTTTAGCACCTGAGGTTGCCTCTCCCAAACAAACAAACAAAAATTGGAAAAGTGAAAGTGAAAGGAGGAAAAGTAGTTTATATTTATGGTTACTTCTTGGTAGTCCATAACAATCTTTTCCTGACCTCTCTCTGTCTTCCAATTTCACTTTCTTCTTTCTCCAATGTATAACAAAACAGTGTAGTACTCGAGTTTTCACCACTACACATTTTCTTGGTGTTTTGTGCTGTGAGAAATTTTTTACCTGCTTCCATGTTCCAACATTGTCTTCCTTCTGTTTAAAGAGTCAGTTCAATTGCTTAGACTTTTGCCGACATGAACCGTGCGTGAGCCAGTTCAAACCCTGCATTGTGCTTCTGTCCCTTCTCATTCCTCTCTCACAATTGCTGTGTTGGTCTCCTACTGAGCCAAAAAAATAAAAACAGATTACAATGAAAAGGCGCTTTGGTAAATCTGTCACATTCCCGGACTCTCTTTTCCGTGTTGAGTTGATATTAATTCAGTATATCATTTGACTTTAGCATTATGGAAATTTGACTCGATTTAATCTATAAAGGGATTTGATCAAGTGAAATTTGGAGATTAAGGTGATCAATTGATGTAAATAATTTTGAAGGATCAAATTGATGCAAGTTCAATCTTTAGGAGCCAGCATTTTTCTGGATTGAATTTAAAGGTTAATGTTTTCTGCAACCTTTTTATTTGCAGATATGACTACTCTGGATATGGGGCCTCTACTGGAAAGGTATACTATTCTTCAACAAATGCAACATGAGTTTGTTATGTGACATTGACCTACTAAATGCACGCTCAAGTGTAACTCAGTTTTGTTGAAAGGGTAGTTCCTCAACAGAGTAGGATAGCATATACATTTTCCTTTGCCATGTGATTAGGGATAGCAAAAGCGCCCATTAACCCATGATCTAAATACACTAATAAATCCAATCTATCCAATGACAATACTACATTTAATGTATCGGATAAACCGATTCAGTTTTAGTTAATAGGTGGTTATATGAGAGGGTCTATTACCACTCTTATTTGTGTATTGCAAATCCTATTCAATTAACTTCAGGATTGGCAATAGATGATAGATTGGGTGTATTCAATAGGCAATAGGCAAAACAATTGTAGTAATCCCATCAAGGAGTGGATGGTGAGAGGGTATATAATATCCTTGGAAGACAGAGGTATATCCACACGAATGCATACAATAGGTCTCATGATGCTAAATATCTGATCAGTTTGATGTCATTGCTATTTCAATTTATTTTGTGTGCTAATATGGAATTGGAAGAATTTATTACAAGTTTGTGTAATAAAGCATGTCTGATTAGAAATAAATGGTAGTTTTTTCTGTCAGAAATTCTGAGTGCCGGGTTATTGTATTGATGTGTAATTTTCAAATTATGCAGCCTAGTGAATCCAGCACATATGCTGATATAGAGGCAATATATGAATGCCTTGAGACTGAATATGGAGTTAGCCAAGAAGACGTAATATTGTATGGGCAATCAGTTGGAAGTGGGCCAACGCTGCATCTTGCAGCTAAATTGCCAAGGCTAAGAGGTGTGGTTCTACACAGTGGCATTCTTTCCGGTCTTCGAGTGCTCTGTCATGTGAACTTCACATTTTGCTTTGACATTTATAAGGTAATATATATAAAGGAAAATATAACTTACTATTGAGCTTAAAATTAGAATACTAAATAAATTAGAGTGAAGATTGTTCTTGAGAAAAATGTGCTCCACAATTTATCATCTATGAAATAAATTAAACTCAACTTGGTCCTTAAAAATCTTAAATACTGGTCAAATTTGTCCCTTTTCAGGGCAAATTTTAGCAACACTTTAGTACCCGTCAATAACTATTTTGATTATCATTTGAGATTCTTAGGGGCCAAATTGAAAATTTTCATTTCTGTCGGACTAAATCACGGGATGCATTTTTTGTCAAGGACAAACTTAGCTCTTTAAATTATCTACAAAATAGATAATAATGTTTAAATTTACTATTATATTTCTTTACCCGCACTGTATCATGTTGTCTAAATGTACTTTTTTGTATATCATGCAGAACATCAACAAAATAAAGAAGGTCAAGTGCCCTGTACTAGTTATACATGTGAGCACATGATGCACTCTAATCATATAGTTTTGCTACCTTTTGTATTTGTTTATGTTAACATTTAATGCACTAGACAAAGCTGTTACTATGCATACTGTTTCTCTAGGTTTGGAGCTTTCTATTATATAAGGATAGCACTTCATTAAAGGTATTCGGATTAAGATAATGTCCTGATAAACTTGTAGTATGGCTGTATTGTTAAAAGAAAATAAATTGAAACGTTAATGTCCCAAACATGAATGAGTAGCAACTAAATATTAAGATTTAGGAGACGATCTCTCATTGTATGTTCGTTTATCATTGTATTGTTTTTTTAATAATGATTATTACTGAGTGCTAACTGAATGTTTCATTGACATACTGTGTCATGTTTCATTATAAGCTATCATCTGATTTTGCAGCCGATCTGTTCTGATGGTAATTTACCCCCTTAGATCCATATTACATATGCCCAGCATTCTCATTGAACATCAACAATCATGCCAAAATGACTGTTTGATTTTATTCACTAGGATATTTGTGATGGATCTGCTAAATTGTTTGGCAGGGTACAGATGATGATGTTGTCAATTGGTTACATGGCAATAGACTGTGGAAAATGGCAAGGGAGTCATATGAACCCTTATGGATTAAGGGCGGTGGTCACTGCAACTTGGAGCTTTACCCTGATTACATACGCCATCTTTGCAAATTCATCCAAGAAATGGAGAACTTTACGACCGAAAAACGCCTAAAAAAGATTCGGCAAAACGTGAATCTACAAACAAGGTCTAGCATTGGTTCTTGTTGCACATGCTGTGGAGAGGGGTGTTGCACATTAGCATGTCCCGGGTGCTCAGAATGCTGCTGCATGAATGTTTCCTGGTCGATCAACTGTCCTGAATGCTGTAAACCCGGTAGCTGCATAAAATGTTGCCGCCTTCCGAAATTATCAAGTTGTTTTGGCCCTTGCTGCTGCATAAGATGCTCAAGACCTAGCTGTTGTGTAAAGTGTTCAATGCCTAGCTGCTGTTTCCCTAAGTGTGCAAGACCAAGTTGCTGCTGCATGAGTTGTTTCTGTTGCCAAAGTTGTCTGGGAAAACACAAAGGGAAACAAAACGGTGAGTGTTTATAACATGCTTCTATAAATGGGCCAGTCTGGCTAACACCCTTGATGTAATATGATCCAATGTCCTCAAATTTTACCTTTAGTTTCTTAAGCTGTATTAGAATTTTTGACATTGGTGTTTTAAATTAACTTTCAATGCAAGTGGGAAGTAACATAATTGTAATCTTCCCATTTTTTTAGTCTTCTGAAGGTTTTGCAGTGCTCATCTTCATGTCTATTTAGAGAGGAAACCTTAACAATACTTTTCAGTCACCTCACTTTATCATGCATATTTCACGGCAATGGAGATGGATCATTAAGATTATGAATTTCTTTTCATTCCCTAGGTGTTTGCAACTAACAATATACATGCATATGTACACTTATATACAAAGGGTGATGTTATTGATACTGATAAATGCCTATTCACACTATTTCTAGACCGATCATAATTTAGTAAATTAAAAAATAGAAATTGGAGTGCCATTAGTCCCATTCATATACACATTGTCTTAATGGGTGCATATTTGTTGTCCTAATATATCACTCCATTCCATGTATCACTTATTGTAATTGTTTAAAAATATATATTTAAGTTAAAATTTATTAATTGAGTATTTTCTTATTCATTCACAACTTATGATATACTAGCGTGTTGACATGCACTGTCGTGCCTGTCAACCCGCTTTCTTATTGTTTGTAATGTATAGTTTGTATTTTATAAATTCAAATATAATTTTTTGTGCTAAATTTACGGTTGAATTTATTCAATTGGTCTAATATTCAATTTTTTAAATACACTTTTAAAATAAGAAGATAATAAGGATAAAATAAGAAAATAATATTATATGGTGTAATATTTTGTGTGACACTGGATATTATATACATATATAAAAATGTCTACTAGAAGGGTTGTGCAGTTAGCATGATGCATAATAAGCATAACTGACTGATCTGATGACAATTTTGTAAGAATTTATTATAATTTGTGCGCTAGATATATAAGATATTAAAAAGTGAAAGTTTTTATGCGGAAACGGTCTATTCAATGCATTGGCATGTTATATATTTTGTTTGGGAGAAAAAATGTATCTATTGACATTGGATTAGTTCTATACATTACTATTACTACAGTATTATTAATCATTTATATTTAATTGTCATTAACTCTTAAAAAAATCAAATAAACAGTGGATGATATAATAATTATGTATAAATTTTTATGGCGATAGTACATAGATACTACAATCATTTAGTTTTATATGTGAAAAGAATCATTATTCTTTAACATGTAACTTCCAAATTAAATCTAAATCTATTTTTTTAATATTTGTGTTGAACAATTGATTTCAACCGTTGGTGATAAAAGCCTAAATAATTGTCATTTTCTACTAGAAGTTAACATGCAATTGGCATGGCAACGCGGATCTTTTGTTGGTTTTGACTATTGATGTGGATGGATAGTATTTGTTCAAATCATGGGGTGTTGCCAGTGGACCTGACCTTTTAATCAATCAATGTAGCAATAAAGTACTAATCAGAATGTTTTGCTTGTCCATTTGTTCCTGGCTTCCTCGTCATGTTTGGTCATAAATTTAATCATACAGAAACAGAATCAGACGTGCACATTGAAACAAACAAACACAGTCATACTCATTAATCAAAAACGAAATCTATGGAGGAAGGAAATTTTTCCTTGATGACTTATAATCACATCACTAGGGACGGGTGAAGCAAATTCTTTTTTTTTTATGCATTAGAACCAAGAGAACTACCCAAACAAATCTAATTAGGAGCAGAATGGTTCTTGATATCAAAATAGTGTAATGTTTATCAGCCCAACTCTCAAAGGACTCTCCAATACTGAAGTATTATTATTTTAATTTTATAATTTTAAAAAGTTTAAAATACAATTGTTAAATTTTTGTACACCATGTGTTGTACTTTCAAGAATGATAAATAATATAGAAAATTCTTTATATTATATATTCATATTAAATTCTTCTAATCTCCTATAAGAAAGTGATATATGTCACTTGTAAAATTATTAATAAACAAATTAAAGTATCACTTTATATGTTAATTTCTTGTATGTTAATTTCGTGGGTTTGTGAGGATTTAGTAATATGCTATATCATTTTTCAATATGAAAATAACATTTATCCAAACAAAAAAATTATTTCGTTTGGTCCTATTTTTTCATAAATATAACTAGGAAAACCTAGTACATATCCAAGATACAATCTAATAATGGAATGAGAGAAACGGTGGAAGGGAAAGTACGCAATTGTGAGGGTTGAAAAGTGGGGAATGAGGGAACTAGGGGAGTTTGGATTCAATTGGATATCTTTCTTTCCATATATGATTACGCGCGAGATATAAGCAGCATATTGCGCTTCATGTGAAAGAAGCATGTGGTGGGGCCCACGCGGACATTGTTTGGAAAGAGGGACCCACATAATGCGGGGCCATCAACTCAACGTTGGATTCACACTTTGCGGCACTCACGTGAAACACAAATATCCTTCTCTACAAGTATCGGCAATTATGGCCATCATGCCCATTTTTTAAATATCCTTTGTAGATGGCCCTAAATTAAATGTAAAAACGAAAAATGATTTAGTATAATTAAGATTATATGGATGTACATTGTTACATTGTAATTTAAAACACAAAACATAATATTTTATTTTGCATAAACCGAACATGTAATTAATTAATAAGATATTATATTTTGGAAAATTGTTATATTGTACTCAAGTGGTGAGAATATGAATTATTCTTACTATATTTGGCCTATAAAATTTCTAAATGTAGTATTCATTGATGCATATGGACTGCTCTATCGACCGGTTTGAAATGTTCATATATGAAAGTAACATGTTGGACAGATATTTTAGGACAGATTAACACACTTTTTATGTCATACACACCCAAAATATTTGGGCAAGCTGGGCATGGAGATGCTCAAATTGCCAATAATATTACAACTAACAACTATCTAATGCAATTAACCTCTCTTATCTTTTACTATAAAATCATCAGGAAGTTATTATTATTATATAATCTATTTTATGATAAATGAATTTTTTACTAAAATAATTTATTAACTCAAAAAATTCATGAGAAAAGAGTACGGATCACCTTAATGAATGATGATTTTTATAAACTATATATACAGGTAATGATAAATTTAATAATGATATACTCTTTAATTTAAATAATGATGTAAAAAGATAAAATAATCATGATATTATGGATAAGCATGACTTTACCTTACGTGCTCATATGGGTTGGTTTGATCTTTGTTAAATCATATATGATCGATTTCATCAAGTTTAGATTATGTATTCAAAAGTTAGATTTAATCAACATTTATGACAATATAAAAGAGATATGTATGGTTATACTCAATTTGTTTCATAGTCACTAGTAATTTCTTTTTATACGTGTCAGTCCAATTATATACTAATCATGACACCTCTCTAACGTAAAGTAGATAATACATTTTGTTGCAACAATTTATTTATAGATTGTAATTTCATATTTTTAATCGTGTTTTTAATTGTTTTTGTTAGTTATTTAGCATACTTTTTGCAAATTATTTACCATCATAATATTTTTTTACATGAATTAATATGATACTTATATCTTGTGTATATATTATTTCACATGGACTGCAATTGGATGTCTTTCTTTCCGGATATGCTTATATCACAATTCATATATAGAAATGATTAACAACATATCTACATATATTTTATTTCACATGTCAAAAGATGAATAATTTATCTAAAGATGAATGTATTATATGTAATTGGGTTAGGACAAAGTTTCTGTTCAAAAGTTAATTTTTCAATGTTTAGGGTTCAGCCTATGGATGGACTACGCATTGAATATATGATCAAGTTAAAAAAATAATAATTAATATTTATGGTTGAGTAAGAGACAAACATTACTCAATTCTATACCCATATATGATAATCCCCATACTCACACCTCGTATATGCATACACCATCAATTAACAAATTCTTACGGATTTCGGGAAGTTGTTTGGTTTTATTTAACCTAGTTTTCAAACACTAAGAATTTACTTTAAAAATTACAAGTTTCATCCAATTTTATTTCAGGAACGATTTTAGTAACTTACTACGTAAGTCAAAAAATTATAAGTTAACTAAAAGGATACAAACAATGCCAAGATTGCACCTCATAAACGGTGCATATTATTTACCTATCAAACACGGATTCGTCAAACACCCTTATGTGTCGATGTCCGACATGTATCCGACATGGATATGCTCGGATTCGCGAAAGATACGTATCTATATAGTATCCAAAAATTAAAAAATTAAAAAATAAATAAATATTAAGATACGTATTCGATTCGTTTTCAATAAAATATTGGATATATGGATTCGTTTTCAGTAAAGTATAGGATATATAGATTCGTTTCTAATAAAACAGGATAAGATAGATTCGTTCCAATAAAACATGATAACATAGATTCGTTTTTCATTAAAATAAGATAAAATATATTTGTTATAGAGGACAATGATTTTAGGATCGATTCGTTTTCATTAAATAGATTTGTTATGGAGGGCCAATGATTTTAAATTTTCATATTTTTTACTTTGAATATTTTGATTTACACTTATAATTTTATTATATTTTATGTGTTTTTATTATTTTATACGCGTATCCCTAAACGTATTGTATCCTGTATTTTGGAAAAAATATGTGTCGACGTATCGGATACGTATCGTACCCGACACATGTATCAGTATCCGTGCTTCATAGTTATTTACACTATAAAACACATAATAATATTTGTTATATTTTAACTATTTTACGTAATATTTAATTGAAGAGGGTCCATTTATTACTTAAATAAACTTACTCCTCATCTTATTATTAATTTTAGAGAAATCAAATGATTTAAATTAGTTAGTTAATCTAAACCATTATATGCTCATAAAATTGATGACTACGATGATAAATAAATTTAAGCCTGTGGTAAATAGATCCTCACTCTATTTAATTTAACTAATTATATTCTATATGTTTTCTTCCTAATTTAATAAATACACGTGGATTGCATAGGTAATTTCTAGATAATATTTGAAGTGATTCTTATTATAAAGACATTCTAGAAGTTTTTGATGAGTTTTTTATAGACACTTTATATTTTCCATGCAATATTGATATTTCTTCCCTACTCGCTTTCATTAAAAAAAAAGTAAGTACTTCTACATTTTTGCTGTCATTGAGATTTTCAATCAATAAGAGTCAGATTTTAATTTTCTAATATTTGTTATAGAAAAAGGTCACTACTATTTTTTGGCATGTTCAATTTAATTGGGAAGGCAGTCACACATTTCATAATGGGTTAGTTAGTTATTTAAATAGAAAAAATAATACAGTACAAAATATCTCTTCATAATTGGATGTAATTTATCTCCTTAAATTCACTTAATGAATGACATATGTCTTATTTTTTCTATAATATATTTTAAAATGAAAGTTTATTAAATCAAGGAAAATAAGACACTTGTCAAAATACTAAATGAATTTAATGAGATAAACTATCTTCTAGTATGGGGAAATACTTTATTTTTATCCATAAATGCCTATTTTGTACAAGAGAATAAAATATCTCTCGGTAAAAGGAGATAATTTATCTCATTCAAGCACTAAAATCATGGTATGTATCTTATTTAATTATTTTTATAAAAATATTCCTAAAAGCTAAACAAAATAGT
Source organism: Lupinus angustifolius (assembly GCF_001865875.1). Lineage (NCBI taxonomy): Eukaryota > Viridiplantae > Streptophyta > Magnoliopsida > Fabales > Fabaceae > Lupinus > Lupinus angustifolius. The sequence goes on along the minus strand of NC_032014.1, from coordinate 3,942,792 downwards.
ACACATATCATATTTTTAGTAGACAAAAGAAATAAGTTATTTACTAATATAAAAAAGATACTTTATTTTCTTTAAACTGTTATAATAGTCATAGTCAAATGAATTATAAGTAAAATTTATTGATATTCTGAATCAAATTAAATAGCTTAGCAAAAATGTATGTTTGGTATTCCAAGATAATTTTGATATAGAGTAATGGAGGAGCATTTCATCCATACTGTTTATTCTTAATCCTTATTTGTCATTAAGGCAAAATAATTTCCAAAAAAACATAGTACCTAATTCTTGTTACAAGTCTTTATTCTAATGATGTAAAGTCTGCTAAATCACAGAAAAACCAAAAGATTAATGATTTGATTCTTATAAGCGATATTTGTTGTAAAGAATTATCACACATTCTGACATAGATTAGTTTATTACCAATAGGTTGAGAAAATACTTTTGTTTGTAAAAAAATAATAGCTTTTTAATCTTATTAATTTTTCATTATGTGTATGATAATGCTTACAAATATTTTTAAAAGAATAATTGTAAACTCTCCTACTTAATTCTCCTACAAATATTTTAAAAATCTTGTACAAATTCTTCAATTTAAAGCAATATTTAGAGAAAGCAATAAAGGTATATTTAGAAGAACAATAAAAAACACAATTTTGGAAACTAATGCATCACTAATCACACAAATCAGTCGTTGTTTATATCTTAATTTTCAGCTTTAATATTAATGCAATTGCATTATAATAAAGTTTATTGTCATTATGATTCTAGTTGACTTAAACTGTTAAACAAGATTTTTTGGGTGTTATCAAGGGTATTATTTTTTTAGGTAAGAATTAATCTTTTTCAAGATATGTGATTATTTATCCCAATAAATATCACTCTCAATAGTCAAATTGTCTCAATGAAAGATGAATATATATCATTCAAAGGAGAAAAACTTCTTAAACAAATTACACTCTATTTTTAACCAATACACTAACGTCATTATGCATCAATATGCCTAAGTCAACAGTTAAGAAATTCATTTTATTTTTATAAGCTTTTTAATTGCTATGAAGTTGAATATATTTTTTTTAAAAGGAAATGGTTTATTCAATACACCAGGAAATAATGTTTTTAATTTTTTCCATATATACTTTTGTTATTTTAAATATCTTTGACATATATCCTAATTATTAACTCAATTCTAATACGTATTTCTAATAAAAAAAAAACTGGTTTTATTAATTGCAACCTTGAAAAAAAGGATAAAGAGTATGTTATTAAATTCGGAATGTTCACTTACAGTTGGGTTAATAAGTTTCTAGTTGGACTATTGAGTTAATTGTTGGATTGAATTAATTAATTTACTTCTAAAAACTTCATAATATAAACTAATATTATTAACAGGTTTATACTCTAAATTCAAAAACATTACTATATATGATTAAACAATCATCACTACTGCAAATTGTAATAAATAGGTTGAAAGTTTTAACAAAAAAGGCTTATAATTTAATTATAACAAAATCGCACAACTAAATTTAAAGTTTAATCAAACAATTAATATTTTGTTAGAAAATAAAGCTAACAAATAATAAATGTAACTATAAATAAGTTAATTTTTTTTCCTTCGTATCAAAATGTCACCATTTTTAATTTTTTTAAATATTTGTTGATTAACTCGACTAATCTAATTATTCGAGACACTTATTTTAGACTTGAAGTGACTAAATTAATTTGAATTATCTTGATTTTGATACAAAACCACCTAGATATAACATTCAAATTGACTAAATAACCTATTCATGAGCAATTAATGATAATGAACCTTAAACAAGTAAGTTTTATTGGGAAATTAGAATATCATTTTTTGTTTTTAAAAAAAATATCAAGGTTTTTATCCTTAATTATATTTTTGAGAGATACTTAATTTAGACATAATTCTTTGATTCGTTTTTTAAAACCGGGGTTGTCAAAATCTGAAGAAGAAAAACTACGTTTTCTTTTCTTATTCCAAGTAGTAAAATAAAAGCAGAAAGAAAATGGAAAAACTAGGAAAAAGTTCAACCGTGTAGACAATTAATTCCCGTTCACCGCGTACAATCCGCTTGAAGTAATATCTGTCTTGTTATTGGATAAGATCTACTATGCAAAACTCTCTTTAAAATCCGAATAATTGAAAACATATTAATTTAAAAAAATTAAATATACATTACATTTATGTGATCAGATGTAATATTACTGTATTACATGTATTGTTAATTAGGAAAAGATGTAAGTACTGACAATGTATGAAATTTATATACTACCATTGTATAATATATCATTGATATTTAATTGTTGTTGACTTTTTAAGAAAAATAATTCAAATGAGTAGTGTATGATAGAGTGCATGTGTATGAATCTTTACACTGTTAGTATCAGTGTTGTTGGAACCGGACCGGACCGGACGGTCCGACCGGTCTGACCGCTGACCGGACTTGAAAACGGCTTTGGTTTGCCGTCTTAACCGAATGAGAGTTGGACCGCTTTGAACCGGAAAAAATCCGGTCCGACCATGTTAAACCCGGTTAAACTGGATTAACCCGGGAAGTAAACCGGACGGCTCACTTAAAAATAAAAAAAAATGGGACAATGTTCTAATATTTTGTTTTACTACGGTCCAGAAAAAGATAAAAAGGTATTATTTCAATATATTATACATAATTATTAATTATATAAAGTTTTACATTTATATATAACTATATATTTATAAATAAAAATTATTAATTATGTACAAAATCATCCGGTCAGACCGGACGGTTTAACCGTTTAAACCGGTTAAACCTAATACGGGACCTCTTCCGGTTTGACGTCCGGCTCGGGTTTCACAACACTGGTTAGTATATAAATTTTACACTCATTATCAATTTATTACTAGTTGAAAAATATATTTAAATTATAAAATTAATTATTTTTTTGACCAATGACAATGACTAAGGTGTTTATCCAATAAATTCTAGATTTAAAAATTCAATTCTTGAGAACAACAGTCTCATCTTTTACAAGTAAACCTCTCCACTCTCATCAAATACACTCACCTCAATCGACACTCTTTACATTCTAATTCCCTTCACTTTTTAGTATTCACTCTCCCCTTGCTTCTTTCTCTCATCTTGCTGACAATTTTGAAAAAGATCACCAAAAAAGAAAGTAACTAAAAAAAAAGCTTCCAACTTTAAATTGCCCATAAAGAAAAGCCTCCAATTTTCAAGTTTTATGATTTTTTAGGTCGCCTAGCTGGCATTGGTTCTTTTTAAGAATGAATAAGGATGTGGATTTTGCAGCTGTACTCTGTCTGTGAGATTGTGCGTGGTCTCTGTTGGAATCATTATTAAACCGTGTTTTGTTCTTGGTCCTTTCTGTTTAGTTGGTTTTTGAAAATCTTGATCTCTGTTTGGTTTTAGTTGGACTAAGTCCCATTTGCTTGCTTCAGTTGACAGCGTCACACACGCTTCAACTGCCATTCGGACAATCTTCTATTTGCTTATCTGTCTTTGATTTGGTAAGACATTTTCTTGATTTTTTCTTCACCCATTTCATTTAATTATTATTCATCTGCTACTTCCTCTTGCTACATGAAATGGACCAACTTATTCTAATAGGGTTGTTGTTGTTTTCTTTCTTTATGTTTTTTTTTTAATTAGCGTGTTTTTGAAATCTTGTCATGTTTTGACCCGTTCTGAAAATTTGCTAATAAAAGTAGTGGGTGTGATGTTATTGAATATTTGGATTATGAAATTGCAGGTGTTGCTGTAGTGTGTAATTTCATCATCTCACCATGTCCTCTAAATTAACCAAGCATGGATCATCATCTATGGTTCGGAAGATCACACAGCTGAGTAGTGATCTCGATCAAGAAAGCGAAAATGTGAGTGTTGGCCTTGCTACTTATACAGTGCACATTCCTCCAACCCCAGATAACCAGCCTATGGAGATTGCTCTGGAGAGGTCCAATACAAGGAGAGTGGTGGACCAGTATGCATCTAGTTCTATTTTTACTGGTGGCTTCAATCAGGCTACACGAGCGCATTTTATGGAGACGGTGACCGAATCTGATTCCAGCGACCCTCAGATGACTGGTACGAACGGGTCATCTTGTGCAGTTCCTGGTTGTGGTGGAAAGCTCTTGGCTGATGAGAGAGGACTGGATATACTTTATTGTGATTGTGGTTACAAGATCTGTAGGGATTGTCATAGAGATGCTTTGAGTTCTGATGAGGGGATTTGCCCTGGGTGCAAAGAGCCTTTCAAGGATTTGGATATGCAAGATGCTTCTATGGTCAACCACCAGGCGCTGCCCTTGCCACACGGTGATGAGGTGCCCAGGATGGAGAGGAGGATGTCACTGATGAAATCGGGACCGTTGGCCAGGAGCCAAACTAATGATCAAAATTTGTCGAGGAGCGAAACTAATGAATTTGATCATACTCAATGGTTGTTTGAAACTAAGGGGAGCTATGGATATGGGAACGCTATGTGGCCAAAAGATTCTGAGAATGATGCTAGTTCTGGTTCTGAATGGATGGGTGGTGACCCTAATGCATTCCAGGATAAGCAGTGGAAACCTTTGACCCGGAAATTGAGTATTTCTGCTGCAATTCTTAGTCCATACCGGTATGTGTTAGAGCCTTTTCCTTTATACTTTTTCCATGTTTTTTTACTTGATTGTGGAGATGACTTGCTGGGACTGGTTTTTTTCAATGCCCAATTGATGCAATATTTGTTCTCTGTTATAGTTGATAATTTCAACTCAAGCTGGATTTTCAAATATCTGATACTGGATTTGAATTATTTTCTTTGCAATTGCATGTTCCCTCTTTTTTTAGTGTTGGTATATTTCTTGTAGAATTTCTTTTCATAAAAGAATGGAGAAAATTTCATGTTATAGAAATGTTGAACGGATACCAACTTACGTACTTAGAATTACCAGTGGCTAAGGTTCAGTTGTCACAAACTTCATATTTCCCCATTTTTTGTTGTCCTTGAACAAACGATACCAATGCTCCAATAGCTAAGCCTAATTTCTCGTGATTTGTTGAAAACTTACTCCTACAAATTGATAGTGTGGGCTTCATTTTGTTTCAAACCTACCAATTATATTACTTGTCTTGTTTTATGTCATTTTGTGGCGCTTGCTTGTCTTCTTATTCATAATTATGACCATGTCCATCCATTATTTCTGTTTTGCTGCTGGAGTTGATCACTTGTGCTACTGCAATTTATTCTCTACCTGCTTTACTATTATTTGAATAAACAATTTAACTTAAAGTTGGTTTTCATTTTGTTGTTTTAACTTTTAGACTCATAATATTCATCCGGCTGGTGGTGCTTGGTTTTTTTCTAACATGGAGGGTCCAACATCCCAATGATGAAGCAGTATGGCTGTGGGGTATGTCTGTGGTTTGCGAAATCTGGTTTGCCTTCTCTTGGTTGCTTGATCAGCTTCCTAAGCTCTACCCCATAAATCGTGTTGCTGATCTTGATGTCTTAAAAGAGAAGTTTGAAACTCCCAGTCCCCTCAATCCTGCTGGCAAGTCGGATCTTCCAGGAATGGACATTTTTGTGTCAACTGCAGATCCGGAAAAAGAGCCGCCACTTGTCACTGCAAATACTATTCTTTCTATTCTTGCTGTTGATTATCCTGTTGAGAAACTTTCATGTTATGTCTCTGATGATGGAGGTGCCCTTCTAACTTTTGAGGCCATGGCAGAGGCTGCAAGTTTTGCCAATTTGTGGGTTCCTTTTTGTCGGAAGCATGACATTGAACCTAGGAACCCAGAATCTTATTTTAGTCTAAAGAAAGATCCTTACAAGAACAAGGTACGTTCTGACTTTGTAAGGGATCGCAGGCGGGTAAAGCGAGAGTATGACGAGTTCAAGGTCCGGGTTAATGCCCTTCCTGATTCGATCCGGAGGCGTTCTGATGCTTACAATGCCAGAGAGGAGATCAAAGCTATGAAGCTCTGGAGAGAGAAGGGAACCGATGAACCAAGGGAGAGTATGAAAATTTCTAAAGCTACTTGGATGAATGATGGTACACACTGGCCTGGGACTTGGACAACTAGTGCACCGGAACATTCCAGGGGTGACCATGCCAGTATCGTTCAGGTAACTATCACTCTTTATGAGGCTCTCATTACGAGTATTTGTTTTTCAATCTGGTTAGGATATTACTAACTTCAAGTTCTTGGTGGTCAAAACTTGAACGGTATTACTTGATATTGTTCATATTTTATTTTGTTGCAAACAGGTAACTATTGACTTATCATAGTTTGATATGAACATTGGATGTGCTAATCATCTATTGTCTTTCATATGCAGGTAATGATAAAACCCCCAAATGATGAACCACTGGCAGGCACAACATCAGATTCAACCGACATTGATTTAACTGAAGTTGATATTCGTCTACCTATGCTTGTCTATGTGTCTCGTGAAAAACGACCTGGATATGATCACAACAAGAAAGCTGGGGCCATGAATGCCCTGGTTCGAGCCTCAGCCATAATGTCCAATGGCGCTTTCATACTTAACCTTGACTGTGATCACTATGTATATAACTCCGAGGCACTGAGGGAAGGCATGTGCTACATGTTAGACCGTGGTGGGGAAAGTATCTGCTATGTTCAATTCCCGCAAAGGTTTGAAGGAATTGATCCTTCTGATCGCTATGCCAATCATAACACTGTCTTCTTTGATGTCAATATGCGGGCTCTTGATGGACTTCAAGGTCCTGTATATGTTGGCACTGGATGCCTATTCCGAAGGATTGCACTTTATGGATTTGATCCACCAACAGTTAAAGAAGAAACCGGTTGGTTTGGTCGTAAGAATAAGAAATCCTCGTCGGTTGCCTCTGTCCCTGAAGTTGGTTATTCTGAGGACCAGTCATTGAGAAATGGCAGCACTGATGATGAAGAAATGAACATTCTTCTTATTCCTAAGGGTTTTGGCAATTCTAGTCTCTTCGTTGACTCAATTAGGTTGGCGGAATACCAAGGGCGTCCCCTTGCTGATCATCAATCTATCAAGAACGGACGACCTCCAGGTGCTCTAATCCGTCCTCGGGAACCTCTGGATGCTGCGACTGTTGCCGAGGCAATCAGTGTTATCTCATGCTGGTATGAAGATAAGACTGAATGGGGCGATAGAGTTGGATGGATTTATGGATCGGTAACTGAGGATGTTGTGACAGGTTATAGAATGCACAACAGAGGATGGAGGTCTATATATTGTGTGACCAAGAGGGATGCTTTTCATGGCACTGCTCCAATCAATCTGACTGATCGGCTTCACCAGGTTCTTCGATGGGCAACCGGCTCTGTTGAAATATTCTTTTCGCGTAACAATGCTCTTTTAGCTAGCTCTAGAATGATGTTCCTGCAGAGGATTGCTTACCTTAATGTTGGAATCTACCCTTTTACTTCCATCTTTCTCATTGTTTACTGCTTCGTTCCTGCACTTTCCCTCTTCACTGGGAAGTTCATTGTCCAGACCCTTCAAATAACCTTCCTAGTTTATTTATTGGGCATCACAATAACCCTTGTTTTACTCGCCGTTCTGGAGGTCAAGTGGTCTGGTATTGACCTTGAAGAGTGGTGGAGGAATGAGCAATTCTGGTTGATTGGAGGCACAAGTGCCCATCTTGCTGCTGTCCTTCAAGGTCTACTAAAGGTGATAGCTGGCATTGAGATATCATTCACCTTGACATCAAAATCTGGCGGTGATGATGAAAACGATGAATTCGCTGATCTTTATATGCTCAAGTGGACCTCTCTTATGATACCGCCACTCACAATCATGATGATGAATGTGATAGCAATAGCTGTGGCAGTTAGCCGGACCATATACAGCAATGATAATAAGTGGAGCAGTTTGCTCGGAGGTGTGTTCTTCAGTTTTTGGGTGTTGGCTCATCTGTATCCCTTTGCAAAGGGACTTATGGGTAGAAGAGGTAGGACTCCTACTATTGTGTATGTATGGGCAGGTCTAATATCAATCACTATTTCACTCCTTTGGGTTGCTATTAGCCCTCCCTCTGGAAACAGCCAAATTGGAGGGTCATTCCAATTCCCTTGATTTTGTAGTGCTCACTTTTCAGGTAGCACTTGTAAGTAAATCTGAAAGGCATTTTGGTTGATTAAGATTTTGTAGCTATGATTCATTTGTTGGCTAAGCTTTTGCTTACACATTTTATTCATCATACAAGTAAAGGACATTACATTTTTTCCAGCTCATACTGATGGATCCCCCTGCTATACCCCATCATTTTTTAATTGTTCCTTTGTGGATTCTTGTGACATTTATCTCTCTAGTGGAACAACTTTTATACCATAAATTCTCCCAATATAATTTTGCTTCTATTATTTCGTTGTCTTTTATGTCCTTCATTTCTTATGAAGAGTAGGAAAAATTCCTCCTTTGGAATTTTATTCTCATAAGAAGTAACTTATCTTTATGCTTTGTTTGGATGGGTGGAGTAGAAGGGGAAGGAATGGAATTGAAACCACTAAAGTGGTGTTCCATTGTTTGGGAATTGTTTCATTGATGAAATGGAACTCTCCTTCTAGACTCCTAAAATTCATTCCTTTTCAATTTGAGGTCGAGCCTTGGAATGAAAAACTTTCCCTTTCCATTCTATCCCCTCCAAAACTGTGAAACATAACCTTAAGTTTTTTCGAACACATTTTTAGTTAACAATTGCTAGTCTTTATACTCATATAATCACCATGATGTTCTACCGTAATAACTGAACTATGAAGCTCATGTCTCCCATGCAAAAAAAATTGATAAACCATGCAACCGTGGGTTTTGATAACTTCTTCTTCACTTCTAGTGTGATAAAGTTGAAATTATTGCTATAGTTGAAACTGCACAATACTATAATTTTCTAGAAAAAAGGTGAGCAAAAATGTGGATACAATGAAATGTTCTGTTATCCATTTGTCATAATCAGCAATCAATTTTCCATTATTTTTCCTCATACTTCAAGACCATTTCTAATCTACTGTATTTTTTTTTGAAGTGTAATATACTATAACTAGAACTATCGAATTATCTTCTTACACCGAATATGCTGAATCTCCAATTTTTACTTGGTCATAGAAATAGTCCATGTCAACAATTCATCATGTTCATTCAAATGCCACTAGCTGGTTAGGTGGAGTAACTTTCAATTCATCTTCTATAGGTAATGTTTAAAAGACAGAGCCAAATATTTAGTCAATGAGAAATCATAATCCAATTGGTTCAACTAATTAAATTGGCTATAAGTTATGATTAAACCGAAATAGAACTGGTTCTTGATTCTACCAATTCAACTCATCTAGTTCAATTTTTTAAAACACTAGTTCTACTTGCAGGGTAATTATAGAATGACAAGAAAAAGTCATTTAACGGAAAATTCAAAAACCTATGGGTGTTGGAAAGGGTGTTATTGACAGAAAATGCTCTTCAAAATTGGCTAAGATTTTGTGTATAATAACGTGTGCTGGTGAATTTGATCTTTCTAACACAATATAGTTAGCAGTTATTAGGCATGATCTTAAACATTAAACATTTGTTTGCGAGTTAAATTTTAGAGAATAATAAAAGGAAAAGAAATACTTTAGAGTCATCTAACAAATATATTTCATGACGCCGAAACTTTTATTTTCTATTCATTTTTCTCTAAAATTTAACTTTAAGATAACCTACTGTTTCCCTCAAATAATACACAATCCCATCTAGAGCACCTCAAATCAATTAGTCAAGTTAAAATAAAATAAAAAAAGAGCGAAGTGATTGTTCTTCAATTTAAGCACGTTCCTTATAGCCAAAGTCTCAAAAAGTTTCTATCTGAAAAGAAAATTGGATGGAACAGGTAAGAATTCACTAGGTAGCAATAACTATTATTATTATTATTATTATTATTATTATTATTATTATTATTATTATTATTATTATTATTATTATTATTATTATTATTATTATTATTATTATTATTATTATTATTATTATTATTATTATTATTATTATTATTATTATTATTATTATTATTATTATTATTATTATTATTATTAGTGTGTACAGATACTTCGTATCTGCCGGTCAATATTGCATAATATTATATATTCAGTTTTTATATATTTTATTTTTTATAATTAGAATATATTTATTATATCTAGTGTACTTTATATTATAATTTTTGTGTGTTTATGATAATGTATAGTTTAAGGTGAGAAATATGATTAATTAATGTATTGATGATGATTAATTAGGATTATATAGTTTTTTTTTGTAAAAATTAAATAATGTGAAGGGCAAAATAGAAAATCAAAATTACACCATGGTAGAAGTTATATTATGTTTTGCATTTATATATACTAGTATGTACAGACACTTCGTGTTTGCCGATCAATATTGCATGATATTATATATTCAGTTTTTATATATTTCATTTTTTTCATAATTAGAATATAATTGTTGTATTCAATGTACTTTACATTATAATTTTTGCGTGTTTATAATAATATATAGTTTAAAATAAGAGATGTGGTTAATTAATGTGTTGGTGGTGATTAATTAGAATTATTTTAAAATCCTGAAAGTGTTGGGCGTGGTAGCTTACAGCTATCAAAATTAACTATGTACTTGTCTAGAAGCTTTTTGTTAGAAGTCTTCTCTAGAAGTTTGGAGTGAAGAAAGATAAAAAATATACACTAGGAAAACATATTTGTGTTGACTTGGACACGTTCAACAATGTTTGCAGATAAAGAAACGATAATTCTCCAACAAAATTAGTATATAAATTTCGTTATCCAAAAAATATAACATATATTATTTGTAAATATATTATTACTATAAAAGTACAACCTCCTAAAACATGCCAAGTTAAGAAGATTTGTAGGCTCATCTTAGAATAATATGTATCATCTCCTTGCATGTATAATGCATGATACTCCAAAATGATTGTCATGAGTACTAACCTGACACACATATAATAAGTAATAAGTAGATAGAGGATATAACCCAAATAGAAATTACTAATGCATTCAAAATACCAATTTTCTTGTTAAGCTATTTGCATTCTTATGAAATGAAACGAAGACTATGTCAATTTATCTAAATCACATTTCTTCTTTGTTTATTTTGTTTTAATTTAAATAATTTATGTAATTTTGTTAAAACTTGTTAATTGAAATATACATCTTATTTTTTAATTAAAGTATCCGTTCACCTTATTACTATAAAAATGTAAAGAAGTTGTTTAAGCATTACTCTCCATCATCATACATCCATTCTTAACGTACACATATCCTTCACTCTCACAAAATTATGATCACAAGAATGGGACTTGGTGAGAGAGCTCGAGTAAGGGGAGGGATGGGAATATGGGATTGTCATTGCCACTAAATAAGAACTAGGGTTCCTTATCACAAAATACATAAATAAAAAATTTACCACTTTAAAAATGTTTTAATTATCTTTGATTAAATTGTTATTTTAAATTAAAAATTCAAAATCAATTTCTAAAAGGGCTTTATCGTCACACTTGTAAGTGTTGTGAGCCACATTAATGTGAAAATAGAGGAGAAGACCAAAATCACTAAAATGAGACGCTTAAGGAATTGGTAGAGTGAAGTTGGAACATTAAACACTAATTTCGACAAACTGTCAAATTAGAAGGACAAAAAAATGCATTTAAACGAGATAGAATCATTGACTTATTATTTTCCTAAGAGTATATTGTGAAAATCAACCACACACAAAAATAAACATTATTATTTACATCTCACCAATCTTTACATATAACCCTTATTGGTAACATCCACCAGAGTTTTAGTACGACTCTTTCGCCTAGCCTGCCGGCGGCGGCTGCCACTGGATCTCAACCTTCCGGTCTCCATAAACCTTTCCTGCTCCGCGGGTATAATATTACACTCAGGCATTAGTGTAGGATACCTTAATGTATCATAGCAATACGAGTAATACATGAAATGCTTTCGGAACTTATGCATAGCACGTCGACGCATAGGGGTCATTGTGGCATATTCTTGAGCTTCTAGATCAATGTGTTGGTCGGCACAAGCTTTGTCATCAGAAACTTCTTGGATGGGATTAACGGGACAACCTTTGAGAACTAGGTCCTTGAATTCAGCTATAAAAGGTGCATACTTATAATTAGCCTTGTATCTTCCACCTGATGTGGCCCAATTTGAAGCATCCCATATGGTAGCATATAATGACATTGGCTTAGACGGATAATCACCTCCCATCTCAACACTTCGTAACACTTCTCTAATTGGAACATCATCAATGTAAAATCTGCAATAGTTCAACCATATAATGATGAATAATTAGCCATGGGTATATGGTGATATTAATTTATTTAATAAACGAAGTTCACTATAGGAATAATTAGGTGGAATTATGGGGGCAGGGTTTGGCAAACGGTATAGGAATATATTATGAACTTGCTTTAGTTTGGTAATCTTAGTCCTAATTTTTTGGCTTGTCTTTGGGTGAGTACCCTTTTTTATATATATTTTGCTCATACAAAAATCTAACTAAAATTGTTGATATTTATCAGTGATTGGAAAAATACAGCCCACATGCTTCTACATGATATATGACCTAATTCTGCTTCTAAATTGAGAAAAAAAATGTTTGATTAATAAAATATATTGTCACTGCATCATATATTATTCATATTTTTTTATTACCGACTCTTTAAAAAGTAATACAAAAAATGATAATAATATACTGATTGTATATAACCTTACATTTACTGTACATAGTGTTACACTCATCTGAATTATATAATGGCATTTTGTAGGCCCAGTTGGACTTGGACTAATAGCAATATGTTCTACTTACTATGCTTTGTGTGGTTTACATTATTTAATTAGATTAAGGCCGGCATAATATTTTTCCCAGGGGTATATTGTTCCAATCATATTCTCTCTCTATATGCCCAAGATTCATAAATATAATTTCGTAGTAAGAAATTAATTAGTAAAACTAGGAACTTTGCTCACCCCACAATCAAACGATATTATAGGCTTATCACATCATAGAATCAAAACAAAGTTTTTGCAAAACCATATAAATGGGAAGGACCATGATGGAATATGTCTGACTTTCAAACAAAAGAGTCGTATATCACATGTATTACACACATAACATATAAGGATAAGCACAAATTGACGTAAGAGAAAAAAACTCGAATAATTGTGTTATACTTTATCATCAACCGCCATAAAGAAAAAAAATGATAAGACTGAAAGCTATTTAATTGAAATACTATACACAAAACAAAATTCAAGTTGGCCATGAGCATGGGCCCAATATATCTGACTAAAACTGGGAAAAGTATCACAATTCAAAACCATCACTAACATCTAAAACCATCAATTTAGTAATGAAAACTGTATACTCTCAACTATTAGCTATTTCATACATACACACAAGTTGTATAGACGACGCATCTCACACGCAATTTCAAACACTTACCCGCTTCACGTTAAGTCAAACAAAACCAATTCAATCATATATTACTAGCACACCATATTAAAGTTCGACACTAAGCCATAAATATACATTACCTAAAATATCTCTAGTACAAAATAAGCCAATACGTAACACATAAATGTATGTATAAACATGACATGGATATAGAAATTCCCTTACATGACGTTTTTGGCTGTCCATAGGATGCTGTATCTATGGTATTCTTTGGTTGGGTCGAACCATAAGCGGTAACGCTCCTCTCGGCCACGGTTGGTGCTACCGTTGCCGTACAAGTTTGTTTGAAACTGCCATGGTTTACCGGCGACGTTACCTAAGAATTCGAAGTCCAACTCATCGTGGCTTTTCTGAAACACATCACCGTTGGATGTCTGTACCAAGAAAAAACACCAATCATGTTTAAAACAGTTCTTGCAGAGTCAGAATATTTACAAAAAATATATAATTTTCCTTAAATGGTAGTTTATTATATTTATTTTAAATAATGTTCCTTACTATTTAAATATTTACTTGTCACGGGTATCATAGTTTTATTAATATAGTATCAAGGTACTAATGTAATAATATAACAGTTAAACTGATATTCATTAATTAATCGAAAACCGCTAAAAGTTAGATATATATAAATATTACTATTAAAAAATTAATAAAGAAGATATACTTAATTTTTTTCATTACAAATTAACTTTAAATAATTATAATAAGATTGGTTCATCAGTTGAACCCGCACCAACCGGTTTACATCACTGAATCACTGTGATGTTCATGTGTATAATAATGAAACTGATTTTCATACTGTAACGGTAAGGGAAGCCCTTGAAGAATGCAAAGCCCAATTACTAACACTGCACTGCTTGAACAGTTTAAATTTGTTTCAATTTTTGTTCGTTTAGAAAGTCAAACATATAAGGTGAGTTAAGAAACAACAAATATTAAATTGACTTTGCTACATATGTCATAAAAAATGATAAAGGTTAGGAAACGGGAAAATTAGAGTTTAACTGAGCAAATTAAAGGAGTTTGACTAATTTCAATTTAGCGGGTTTTTCTGATCACACGTAATTAATTGAATTATTTTTTATAATAAGATGCACTCTTGGAGCATTCTGAATGCTTACTTTCCTTTTTTTTTATTCTGAATTATTTTTTTTTCCTTTTTTATTCCTTTTTTTTAGCCATCAAATTGTTTCTCACTTTGTTAATTTAGAAATTACATGGATAGGAGTATCACTTATTTTCCTAATTTATTTATCTCTTGATTATTAATATTTTTATTGCTGATAAAAAAAACAACTATGTAAAGGAAAACCCATAAAGGAAAAATTAAAGCATCATAAAATATGAAGCAGATTTGTTGCTTAAATGTGGAGATTATATTTTATATGTATGCAATATTTCAATCTTTTAATAAAATTTTACTTTAAAAAAATGAAGCAGATTTTTTCCAAAAAAATATAATAAAATAATCCCATCATCTTTTCACCAGAGAACTGAGTCGTGAAAGGAATTAAACAACATGAACTTATCAAATATATTAAACTTAATGAAGAAACAAATACCATTTCTGCTACTTACATAAAAGGCAACGCACACACCAGCAGTATAATTCGACGGCAACTTGATATTTGCACTGAAGAATCCATACCGGTACATGTTGGAGGAAATAAAACCAGAACCTATTCATCACACGAACAGAAATATATATATTTTTAACAAATATATATATAAAACCTTCCATGAACAAAATATGAACCTATTTACACGAAGAGAAATATTTTTTATAACAAATATATATAAAACCTTCCATGAAGGAAATACATGAAGTTGTTTTTCAATAGAATTCTTTTTATTATACATCAATAAATATTATCATCATCGCTGCAAATTTAATTATTACCTGTATAGCGATCGAGTAGGAGTTTAACGCCGTTGTCATCGGCGGTGCGGACAACGTTGGAACCTCCGAAGAGTAAAGAATATCCGTCGCTGAAGGGTATGGTGGCGAGGTCGAAGGCTGCGTTACTGAAACTGAAGAAGAAGAAGAAGAAAATAAGAGAAAATAGATTATGAGTTTTGGGTGTTGTCCCAAAACAACGTAAGTTATGATCCATACTAATTTTGATTAGTTTTTCTGTTTCTGATGTTGTTTCTCTCTCTATCTTCCACCCTTTGTTTTCTCTATTCAGTTTATTTTTATACACAACCACTAGGGAGAAGTGATGATAGGTCTTTTGCTGCTGCTATGTTTTGTTTATTTTTATTTAATTTCTTACTATATTTAATAATTTAATCTGATATTATATTTACTAATTTGATTTGTTATTATATTTAATAATTTAATTTATTATTATATTCAGTAATTTAATTTGAGTCTGCAACATTGCCCTCGGCTGTGTGAGATTATTATAAGGCATGCCACTGTGTGGAAGTTTGCGTTTGCTAGAGCATGTGGTTTCAAATTTTATGAATTTTTTGTTTAGCTCAGAATATGTGCTTATCGTTAGGTTGTTGCTATCATTGTTGGATTGAAGAGTATTTATTTTATTTTCTAGGAGAGTTAGGCCTCTTTATTAATAAAAAGACAATTATATCAAAAATAAAGAAAAATAACCATTAATAATATATTTATTTTTTAGTTACAATAAAGTTATATTTTTATTATTACATACAAATGGAAATATATTGAGAAAGTGCCATATGACCTTGGAGAAAAAGTAGTTTGCATAAATATCAGTGATATAAGAATTTTTACATTTTCAAAGTATAATTCATAATTTATATTTGATTAATATTAACTTTAAAATATAATTAATACAAATGGGTAATTAATGACGTAGTGTTTTTATATATATAAATATCTAAGATATTACTCAATATATTGGAGTGACCACTAATATGATAAAAGATTATCAATTCATGATTTTGTTATATTGAATACCATGTTATGGAGGCTTTATTATCTATTTATGATTCTCTTATATTGACATTCATGCTTTAGAGACTTTATTTTCTTCATCTGCTATGGAGGCTTTATTTACGAGTTTAAATTAATAGTTTAATATTAATATATTGTTGATGTTAAAAAAATTATATGGTTAATATATCATAAATTGCTTATTTATATTATCTTTTTAATAGTCAATAATCATAAATTAATAATATCACTAGTGTATAGATGTTAAATTATTAAATTAAACAAAAATAATCATCACATGTCATGAGGACCCAATAGTAATATTTCTTATGTTTGAGGTGTTTTATGCTATTATGTTATATATGACAAAATAATTGAACCTACAAAAGAAGAAAACCATAGAGGAGAGTGAGGTCTAATACCTCCACACATGTACCAAAAGATGGACATCAATCATTTATCTTCAAAATTGTCTCATTTTATATTTTGAACTAATAGCATAACTTTCTATTATAGAAATAATTGACTTAGGATGACAAAAAAAAAGTATGCGGTAAAACTTGTACAAGGGTGTGGGTCACAAATCGATACCTGCAAGTTGTACAAACATGTTTTTAAAATACTCATTGTACGTATGGGAAGATATGGATATTATTATGGTACTCGTGTCAGTGAATTCTTATTATTTGTATGATTACTATATTATTTTTACTTAAAACAAAAAGTATATTACCCTAACCTTCATTATATTATCTATATTTTTTCTTTTTACTTTGTTTGCATTTTTTTAACCTTGCTTACATCTTTTATTGAATTTGATGATGGAACACCCTACAAATATTACTACATATGCAAAAAGATGCATGTCTTGCAAAGAAAATATATTCTTTTTATTAAGGAAATGAACACAATAATCACATAAATAGAAAACACTGATAGATTTAGCATTTTTGGAAACTACTCGTATTTATCATTCTAATGCACCACCTTATTATGAAGTATGTATTTTATGCTAGTATTTATGCACCGGCCTCATTTTTTTCTAATGGAGGAGGTATCTATTCTAATTTCTCAATTTATTTTTAGGAACTAGAGAGCATTCAATACCTAATATAATGTCCATATATTGTTGGTTTTTTACACTCACAATACCTTATACACAACTGATTTATGTTGTTTATGTTTAAAAGTTAAAAATAATTAATATATAAAATAAATGATATATTGATAATATAAAAATAACTATATATATTAAATCGGTAAACATTTTGATAGGAAATGACCACGTATATAAAGTAGCCGTTTCTTTTATTTAAGCAGATGATGTAGGGATGAATAAATTAGGCATTAAATTAGGTCATTATAACTACTGGCTAACAAGGTTTATTTAGGAATCTTTGAGTCTCATGGTTATTGGTACAAGTTGTATATGTTTAATTATTCTTAAGCAATGTTTTGAGTTCAAGTCTTGTAAATGCAAAAAAGTATCTGCTTAAAAAATTAGTCCTACATACTTATGGATATTCCCGGTTCGAAGTGGAAAAAAATACAGGATAGTGTTGTTATATAGTGGAATAGATTAGATTTTTTTAATAACAAAACTTAACAAAAAGATTGTTTTATATTTTTATGTGGACAGATGTATTTAAACTTTTAAACTACTAACATTTTTATTTCTTGAATTTCTTTCACAGATTCAAATCTATTTACCATTAAACTCAAACTCCATCGAGATATTTTTATGAATCGATTTCAGTATGCAGCAAAATGATTAAGAATACATGTCATTATAGGCCATTTTTATTCAGTATAGCGTTTTATGTACAATAATAAAATGAATATATCATTTGATTCATCAATTAATGTACTTAGATTTTTTTTTATTTATTATTATTATTATTATTATTTTAGAATACGTATAATTAATGATGGTAACAAGTAAATGAAGATATAAAAATAATAGACTTTTGTATGTTAATGCCTATTGTGTGCTGATTTTGCAAGACCAAGGAGCAAATGACATCTCTTAATTTGGTATTAGTTGAAATTTGAAACCAAAAGGATTCTCAACCCAAAGTTTTCATTCACAACCTAACTTTTTTTTTTTTCATGTGTGATTGTATTATCTGGGCAGAGACAAGGATCATCTGTCTAAATATATTCCTGTCCCTATGTATCTAGCCAATAAAATTTCATAAAATAATGTAAAAATATTAATTTATATTATTATAATATATATTTTTGTTTAAGTTAAATTTTTTAATTAGACGGGGACACCTAGTGAGACATTACGGGAACAGGTGATCCCAACCAGGGGACCCACTTTCTATGACACTTTTATTGCATCCCCGTAGAATAGGACAATTCTCTCGCAATAATCATATCCATACATTAAGATTAACACTACATTTAACAATTAATTAGTTATGACAAATCCAATTAAATATTGGAAGCATGACAGCTCATATGAGAAAAAACTTAAAAGCTAATATATATATATATATTCAGACAATGAAGTTGATTGGAAAACAACCGATGCAATCATTACCCAAAAGAATGCTCCTAAAAAGAAATAAGAAAATTCTATTAAAGTAAAATAGTAAAGGCGTGCACGAGATAAATAGAACACAAAAGTGAGAATTTTATTGCAACGCAAATAAAATAAAATTAGAAATTTGCTTGTACAACAAGAAATAACAAAATTTGTTTTTTACATGTAATTGGAAAGTGTCTTTGAGCCATTTTGACTTCTCAATATAACTGAAAACTTAATTTTGTTTTGGATCTTACATTAAAAATTATTCCACATGAATATCAGTTTGAATCAAATTGAATACGCAAGGTAACTTAAAAATCTTGTAATAAAGAGGGCTGATATAGCCCAAATTGACTTTCCAACCACATGGGAAAAGGTGGATTTTTAAAGATTCTCTTTTGTATTTTGCAATTAAATTCCCACATAAAGTTGATTGTACACTAATAATGTGAAGAGGAAAGTAGTGGACTTCTAGTATTCACAAAATGTGTTACTATATTGTTTGTGATTGATTGAAAAAATATATTTAAATTAAAAAATTAATAATTAAGTATTTTTCTGACTAATCACAAAGAGTAACACGTGAAGTAATATACTTTTTGGGACAGAAGATATCCATGATATGAAGAACCAGTCAAGTGAAATGTCAATTTAGCATGTTTGAAAAAATGGTAGCTTGTGAAGGAAGAGAAGGATGTAACATGCATGCAAAGAGCCCTCCATCATTAAACTAGATTTGGCAATTCCAACTTTACAAATATGAATATGAAGCAATCCAGGTATGTAGCACCTATGATTAAGTGAATATGCATTTACATAATAAAAGTAATCACTATAATTTGCTTGCAAATGAAAACCAAATACAGATCATAGATTCTGAAGTGTTACCTAGATAACATGTTCCTTAAGCAATGTCTAGTAAGTCATAACTCATATTAACTATTTAACATAATCAAGAGGAACTTAGTTCAACTGCACCACACTCAAGTTTTAGCGCCCCAGTGGAAAGTATTAACCCAAGTACATTATTATACACACAGCCACTGCAAATTTCAGCTCTGACATATGTAAAAAGAATATATTTGCAATGAACAAATATCAAAATGGTTACATAGAAATGTATCATTTAAGTTTGATTAACTCAAGTGAAACTAGAGGGTTCCAATAAAAGAGAGGCCATATATCAAGAAAGATCTTTCAGCCAAGACTACAACATAAAAATGCACCATTATTGAGCAGAATGTAGTAATTCATGCACATCTCCTTAATCTGAAAATCTAGCAAACTTGGGTAATACAAAGCAATGGCATACATGTTTCATAAGATTATTTTTTCAATTGGACAACAGATTCCTATGAACTTTAAAAGTAAGTACATATGAAGGAAATAAAGTAGTACCAACTATCAACTTTCTATTAGTCTTTAAAAAATCAGTCGAATAACCAAAAATGTTTTCCTAACCTCACTTCTATATGCCCCCAATAGTAAGTAAATCTGAAGGAAGTGAAGCAGGATCAAGTTCCCAACAGTCTTTCAATAGTTCAGGAGTTTCATGGTCACGTGGAAATTTCCGCGCAGGAATTTGATGAGAAATTAACCACATGTCATCCTTTCCAAGAAATCTAATAGCATGACTACCCATCTCTTGTCTCTTAAATACTGTCCTGTAACCATCAACCTTCTCAAGATATGCCATGCTAAGATCACTCATCTCGCTGTAACTTGTAAGAAATACAACAATGTCATAGCATATCTTGCCCTTCACTGCAAGTCTTCTTTTATCCACATCTAGAGCTGCATCGCCATAAAGTGCCCACACCGAACCCTTCTTGGGATGAACTTTGTAAAGTTCACGGGCTGGGCGGTCACAGTTAACAACATGAGAAAAGATATTTATTGAATTTATGGTAGTTTTCGAGGAAACTTTAAATCTTCCACAAGGTATATGAACTCCCATATTACCCGAATTAATTATCTTTTCACCCCCATTGTTCTGTAGATCTAACCAATTTACTCGCACTTCAAAAGGATTTGCACAAATGAATTCATCGACCAACGCATAAGTCCTTGGCATTCCATCGTCGTCGTCATATACCGCCCACACTTGGCCTTTCTTAAAGCTTCTCTCTGATCTATCTTTGTCAAAATCATAGAAATCTGAATCCACCACAGCCATATTTTCCACATTGCCTACACTACAATCCCTATGCTTCTCAAGTCTCAATTCCCTTTTCTTCATAGAAGCCTTAGGCTTCTCCACGATTGCTGGCTTCATACTCTTCTTCAAACTCCTTGTTTTCCCTATCTCTGAACCCCTATTATTTTCTGAACCCTCAACTTTCTCCCCTTGTTTGTTTCTCTTATCCTTGCCCTTCTCCTCCTCATTTTCCATTAGCTTCAACTTCACCTTCTTCTGCTGCAACTTTTTCTTCACCTCATTCTGAAATTTAGCCAATGTCATCGTGTCTTCACCGGTCTTAATCCTCTTTGGACCCGAACTCTCGAATACTTCCGCAACTGTACTCATCATCTTCTTCAAACCTCTGGTTCTCAACCTCCCAATGCCCCATTCAGCAACATCTTCTTCCTTCTCCAAATCCCCATTACCCATTTCATCAATTACAACTTTACCCTTCAAAGCTCCCATCTTTGAACCTCACTTGTTCATTCTTATAGAGATGGAGGATCTAAGTCAAGGATTTTGTACAAATAGAGAGATGGTTGGTTTTGAAATTGTCTCTGCTATGCTTTTCAGTCGTAAGTCTTCTTTTTCTTCCTCTCTTGTTGTTGCTGCTGCCGCTATTTGGAATATGGGATTGGAAGGAACAGAGAAAGGTTTTGTGAGGGTTTTGGAATTAGGGAAAGATGGACTGAAAACGATTAATTCATTAAATTTGAACCTGGGCTCATGAGTACATGTGAGTAAGCTGGCCGGTCCAATGGGCTCAATTTAGAACCTTACAAGTGAATCCACCATTTTTATATTCTCGCACGGAAGACAATACTAACTGAGCTAAAATTATCTACAGGTATATTAGACTAATTATATATGTTTATTATCTTATACATGTAAAAGATATAGATGTAATCTCTTAATCAAAATAGAGTTCTAATTATAATAAAGTTAAACAAAATAATATATTTTGTCAAAACAAATACAAATAATATAATAATCAACATTTTTTCATTATTTTTGTTCATTATGATATAATATAAGAGAGATTTAAGCACATTCTTAAAATTATTGTTGCAGTTTGTAATAAACAAAAAATAATAAATAGACATTCACTCATACAGTGGTATTAAGTGTAATTTTATATATAATTATGAGTGATTTGTGTATGAATATAGAAGAGATGAATAATTTATATAATTTCAGAAGAAGAATATAATTTACTCCTTAATTTACTAGTTTGATTTCATCTATAAATCTATTTAAAAAAAATGATGTTTAAAGATTGATTTGAATAGTAAGTATACTTAAAATATAGTATATCTAATTTAAAATATAAATATATAAGATTTTAAAAAACTTTTAAATATACAAACAAGCTTGCATTTAAATAATATATTATATATAATTTTAAATATTATTCTAACAATAATAATTATATTATATTTTTATATCAAAATTTAGTTTTAATAATTTTATTTATATTAAAATTAAGATAGTATAATAAAAAAATATTTATATTAAAATAACATAATATAATTAAACAAAAATCTCCACCCTTGACTATTATTTGTGACTAATATTAATTTTTACCCAATATTGGACTTTTAGTATGAGAAAATATATAAATTAGAATCTTTTTTATACTACCAATGATCTCATCACATTATTAGTAAGAAACTAACTTCATTTATGATACATAGCAATCAATCTCAACAAATATCGTCTACATCAAAAAATGAGACTTTAAGGCATAAATGGTAGCTAATTAGTAGGGTTATTTGATAATCCCAACTTTAGGGCCACTGAAGAAAAAGATAACAAAAAAATTTAAAAAAAATTTAAACGATAACCTTCAAAAGAAAAAGATAATAAAAAATTCAAAATAAAAGGAAATGCAAAAATTGTGGGCTCAGGGAGTAAATGGGGATTTCAGCTTCACTGTGCAAAATGGGAACGAGTCTCAGCGGACAGCGACACCGTACGACGACCCATTTGTTCTTCTCAGTCAATATTCAAATCCGAAGCACACATTTTACCTTAACTAAATAAACCCTAATTTTTTATCTGCCCCCAATTTCATATAATCCTATAACAATTTATAATATATGGTACTTTCAAATACAACACCACAAAAGTTAGAACATATATTCTAAATTATCAAGAGACTAAGAAAGTAAAATATATATATATATAACAACTTCGTAAATAGTAATGTGTATAACATTAACCTAATAACAATTTAGTAACATATATAACATAATAATTTACATTAAATTGATAATTTGAGTCATAAAACTGGTTGACGAATTCAAACATAACTATAATATTATTATACCTTAGAATTTATTTATTTTATATGTGCTTCGGTTCCAAAAGTTCCTAAACATAAATAGTTCATTGAAAAATAACTGAATCAAACCACGAAACTGAACCAACCATGAAACTGAACTGAACCGCAAAGCTGAACCGAAGCGAACCACATTTTGTGGTTTGGTTCGGTTTGGTTCCACCGGTTTCGCGCTTTAAACCGGAACCACTTACACCTAAAGATGACAAAATGGGCTGCCAAACCCATTTTGTCTATACCCGCCCGCAATAATTTAAGCGGATGCGAGCATGCCCATATCGGCTTAACAAATAAATTTCATTGTCCTGTCCATTTTAAAACGAGCTAAATAGCTTGCGGGTGGCCCGTATACATTGTTGAATAATTAAAATAAATTAAAAATTCATATAATAAATAAATTTAAACTAAAATGCTGGCTATATGGAGACACTCCCAGACATTGGCCATTTTGCTGTTTATACTTCCACCCCTAAATATGGTATTTTGGAATCTGCTGGTGTTAATTTTCAAGAGAACTTAATTATAGTATGTTTAAAAATTAGTTAATTAGATAGTATATAGTAATAATTACTAAAAACATATATAATGATTGAATCTAATAATCTATAACAACATAATAATTTCAGTCAAAATTGACTAATATGAAATAATTAATATAGTTAAAATATACAATTTTTTGTATATTATTAATTTTCAACCTTTCCTTTTATTTAATAATTGATAAATTGAAATTTCATAAATAAAAGAGAGAGAAATTATATGGAGTGACACTTGCATCATCCACCCTTCATTATCAATTATCACTCACTCTTTAAAAAAGTAATACAAATAAATGAATTGTGGATGATACACTGTATATAAATCTTTACATTGTCAGTACATATATTAGATACTATCTCAATTTCTCTATGAGAATGTATTTTTGGGTAAGAATTTCTAAATGTAGAGAATAAAATAACTTAGTCTCAAATAATACTAGCAAATAACCCGTCCAATTGCACTAGACATTATTTATTTGGTGTACGATTATGAATACATTTTACATGTGTATTCACATGGTTTAAAAACACATATATTATTCGTGCATTTACATGATTAAAATCACACATGTTACTTGTACATTTGTATTGCTAAGAACACACATGTTATCCTGCATTCTTATGGTTAAAAACGCACATGTTACTCGTACATTCGTAATGCTAAGAAACGACATGTTACCAGTGTATTCATATCAATGTTTTGAAACTCGAGTCGGACATCAAATCGGAAGAGGTCTCGTATTAGGTTTAACCGGTTATATCGTATGGTTGGACCGAATGATTTCATATATAATATATCATTTTTATCTATAAATACATAGTTATATATAAACACAAAATTTTATATAATTAATAATTATATATAATTTTATTAAAATAACATCTTTCTGTCTTTTTGAATCATAGTAAATAAAATATTAGAGTAATGTTCTATTTTTTGAAATTTTAAGTAAACCGTCCGGTTCACTTCCCGGGTTATTGAAGTTCAACCGAGTTTAATATGGTTGGATCAGAATTTCTCCGTTTTAAAATGGTCCAACCCCTCACTCAGTTAAGACTATAAACTAGAACCATTTTCAAGTCTGGTCAGTGGTCAAACTGGTCATATTGTCCTGTCCGGTCTGGTTATCACAACACTAATTCATATAGTTAAAACATACATGTTATCCGTATATCGTATTATTAAAAACATACATGTAACTCGTATATTTGTATGTTCAAACACATAAGGAAAATAAATGACAATTTCAAATTTAAATTTTATAATGAAAATATGAAATCCAAACATGATACTATGTGATTTTTTTAAAATAAATATTTTAGAAGGTGTAGAAAACGAAATGATGTTTTCAATTTCAAATCTGGTTTTTTAATGAAAATAGGGAAATCAAATCGTGATAATATATGATTCTTTTTTATTAAAAATATTTAAAAGTTAAAAAAAACTTCAATTTCAAATTTGTTTTTTAATTATAATAGAGAAAAATTAAAATCCAAAAAATTAAAATTGTGGTAAACTCAGTGAGAAAAATATCACAATATTTTTATGGGATAAAAAATAAAATAATTCTTTATAGTAATAGTAAACTCTAAATAGTACAAACAAATTAATGCAGCCAATATTTTTATGGGGTGAAAAATAAAATAATTCTTCAGAGTAATAGTAAACTCTCAATAGTACAAATAAATTAATGCAGATATTGAATGAGATGATACTGTATAATTTTTTCAATTTAAATTAAACAACTATATAAGAAAATGTGAAAAGATTATATTAAAGTTTTGTTACCAAAAGTAGGATCATAAAATTTATATGTTTGCTCACCCACCAAATTTTATATGAAGTTATACACTAACACTCATATGTGAGAGATGATGAAATGAAACAAGAAAGAGAAACATAAATAGTTTTTAAGTAGAAATTTATCAAATGTTCAATGATCATTATTTTTTAAATAACAAAACATATATATGAGTGAGTAGCTAGTATTAAGTTATTAAAATAATTTTTTTTCCAAAAAGTAAGGATATAATATGAAAATGTATATAGTAGTAGCTTCAAACATTTTAGAGAAAAAAGTGACATATAAGTAAAAAGTTTTTATTATATAGTTAACAGATGAATGTGAATTAATATACAATCCAGTAATAAATGGTATGAAAAATAAAACAAAAACTAAGATGTAATAATATTATTCTATTTATAATGCCCTCTCCCTGTACTGCTGTACATAAGAGAACACCTGAACTACCTTCCTCAGAGTCTTTGTATCATTTGTCTCCGCTTTTCTTGGCCCTACAATGGAGTCTTTTCTATTCACTCTAACCAACCCCCTACATAGTTTCCACAATACGTCATCCGCCCCCTTCCGCCTCACCACCACCGCCTCCATTCCGGTTCAGGCGGAGGTAGCTCCCATCTCATTACAAGAAGAACCTTTACCTGATAAAACTCCTCGTCTCATAGTTAAACCTGACTCCTTACAATACCCTTCCGGTTACATCGGGGCGTTTCCCAACCCTTCCAGATCCGACAATGATGACACTGCGATGAGTTATTTGACGAATATACTATCTTCCAAGGTTTATGATGTAGCTATTGAGACACCACTTGAATTGGCGCCAAAATTATCTGAGAGGTTGGGTGTTAATGTTTGGCTCAAGAGGGAGGATTTGCAACCTGTAAGTTCTCTTATAACCATCCTTTTACTACATTTATTACTTCATTATATGAATTATGAATGAATAAATAATTGCGAATTGTTTCAAATCATATATAGGTTTTCTCATTTAAGCTCCGTGGAGCTTATAATATGATGGCTAAGCTTTCGAGGGAACAATTGGAAAAAGGGGTTATATGTTCATCAGCGGGAAATCATGCTCAAGGAGTTGCATTATCTGCAAAGAAACTAAATTGCTGTGCTGTGATTGTTATGCCTGTTACCACACCAGACATAAAGGTACAATTTTTCTTTTCTTCTATTTTTACTTGTTCAGTGTTATGTTTCCATAAAAGAATGTGATAAAATATGTGATGTGTTTTTATTTCTATGGAATTTATAGTGGAAGTCTGTAGAGAGGTTGGGTGCTACAATTGTACTTGTTGGGGATTCATATGATGAAGCACAAGCATACGCTAAAAAACGTGCAATAAAGGATGGTCTTACATTTGTACCTCCTTTTGATCACCCAGATGTTATCATAGGTCAAGGAACAGTGGGGATGGAAATTTTGCGCCAAATTAAAGATCCTTTGCATGCAATTTTTGTGCCTGTAGGAGGTGGTGGTCTCATTGCTGGTATTGCTGCTTATGTTAAGAGGGTTACTCCACAGGTTCATTTCACAGGATGCTATTTAATGATTTTCTTCATTGTATGTCTTTGTTCTTTAAAAGGAATGAGTAATTGACATTGATTACACAGGTGAAGGTTTTTGGGGTTGAGCCCACTGATGCAAATACGATGGCATTGTCATTACATCATGGTCAGAGAGTAATTTTGGATCAGGTTGGAGCATTTGCAGATGGTGTAGCTGTTAAAGAGGTTGGTGAAGAAAATTTTCGCTTATGCATGGAATTGGTTGATGGAGTTGTTCTTGTAAACCGTGATTCACTTTGTGCTTCAATTAAGGTGAGAATTTGGGATCCTTTTGCTTTAACGATTTTTTATTCTCTGTTCGGACCAATCATACATTGACATATATATGAATAAAATAAAATTTTTATAAATAAAAAGTAATATTTTGATTGGTTCTAAGATAAAGAATGATACATCATTTGGGACATGTGATCTTTGTCCTAATATCTTGTACATCTAAAAGTAAAAAGTAGATTTTGTTGCTTGGAACATTTAAGATATGTCAAAATTGTTAAACTTGTTGCAGGACATGTTTGAGGAGAAAAGGAGCATATTAGAACCAGCAGGAGCACTTGCCATTGCTGGAGCTGAGGCATATTGCAAGTATTATGGGGTGAAGGGGGAAAATGTTGTAGCAATAACCAGTGGGGCGAACATGAACTTTGATAAACTTAGGATGGTAACTGAACTTGCTAATGTTGGTCGTAAAAAAGAGGCTCTATTTGCTACTATTTTGCCAGAAGAGGTTGGCAGTTTCAAACATTTTTGTCAATTATTGGTATGTATATATTTTTCTATATTGTTTGGTATTTTTGTAATAATTTAATTGTCATTTCTATCAGTTTTATTAAAACATGTGGTTGACCTTCATTCATATTAAAAAATTTAGTAAAATTCATAACATAATATTATTTAATAATTTTTTTATTTCAAAATATAAAAAGTATCAATATATAAGTATTTAATTAAATAATTAACGTGCATTATTTTACTATACAAACTGTTACAAATAAATTGAAAATATAATGAAATAATATATATTTTATGCTTTCATAACAACAAAAACATACACATAAATTTTAAATTTAATTGAACACCAAAATATTTTAACCCAACGAATAATAATTATAATTATAATAATATTAACCTAATTATAATTAGGTTGAAAGACATTTTTTTTGCTCTCAAAATGATAGCATTTTGATGTTAAAAGTAATTGAATTGACTGATTCGAGCTGATTTAATTAGATAAATTACCACTTTTATACTCAAAATGACCAAGTTGAACTCATATAACAATTTTGGTGTATGATTGATTGGTTTACTAATATAGTCAAACTTCTCTCCTATAAAAAAAAGAATTTTTTTTATTTATACAATATTTTCATCCTCAAAATTAAATATAAAAATAATATTTCTCTCCCGGAAATTATCTGATTTGGTTATTCATATATGAATCATTCTCTTCTTCTCCAGAGGCTGGGGCACTTAAATATCACGGAACTCAAGTATAGATATAATAACAAAGAGAATGCTGTTGTCCTTTACAGGTAACGTCCTATAAATGTATGATTTTTCATTTACTTATTTTATTTTACCAATTTGTATGAAATACCTGATTTTGTTCGTTCCATTTTACATATTAGAACATGAAAAAGGAAAAAAGAGAGAATATAATGATAAATGGGTAAAATGGTAATTTTCATGGTTTTATAAAGTGAAATGGTTATTTGTATCCATTATAGTAGGTAGGCGAATGATACATATGTTGAAATTTTCTTTTAATCTTGTTATAAAAATTATTAAAGAACGGAAAAACGGATAAAATCAATGTGTTTTTCTTTCTTGAGTTAAGATGTGATAGTGGGCTAGTTATATCTATTGTGATCCCTAATTGACGTTTGACCTTCAAAATTTGGTACGAAGATTATAATAATATAAGTTGAGCATAAAAAAGTTGTATGCATTTTTTGGGCAAAAATGGTGGTGACTTGTCAAGTGTTTAGAGATATGATGAAACACATTAAAGTGTATAAGTTGTGTGCAGTATTGGTGTAGATGAAGACTCAGAACTAAAGGCAGTGCAAGAGAGAATGGAGTTATCTCAGCTTCCAACTTCTAATCTGACAGAAAATGACTTGGTGAAAGATCATTTGCGTTACCTGGTATATTGGCCTCTACAATTTCCTTCATAGTGAAGTTAACTTGATCATTTTTGGTTTTCCTGTTGATCCCATGCATGAACAGTTTAATAAACAACATTGTAATTGTATTGTTGTAACAAGTTAAGATTGTTTTGAACACATATTCAGATGGGAGGACAACCAAATATTGAGAATGAAGTTCTTTGCCGTTTTATATTTCCAGAAAGACCTGGTGCTCTCATGAGTTTTTTGGACTGCTTTAGTCCCAGATGGAATATCACTTTATTCCATTATCGTGGCCAGGTAAACACATTCAGGGTTTTATGTTCCTTCCTTCTTTTGTTCTTTGGTCAATGCATCTAATGAGATTATTATTATTATTATTTTACGTGGCTAATAGGGTGGAATTGGAGCAAATGTGTTGGTTGGAATACATGTACCCCAAAATGAGATGGATGAATTCTTTGATCGTGCTAACAAACTTGGATACGATTATACAATGGTGAACAATGATCATGCCCTTCAGCTTTTAGCGCAGAAATGATTTTTGCCACCCCACTAGCCAAATATTCATTTCAACACAGAAACTGAACCACATTACCTTTGAATGAAATAATCATATAATTTTACAAATGTCTGAATAATATCAAAGTTCGACTCACAGGGGTCCAATGCACTCACACACTCTTCTGCCCAACCTTTGGGTATATCACGTATTACGAATATATTGTAATCTTCGAGGCATTCCTAATAATACCAAAATAATTAGGATAATTGAAAATTTGATCTTAAGACTGTGCTATTGATATGGTTATGCTTTCAATTATTTTTCAAAATCTTATAAAAAATGAGAAAAAGATAAATACAGAAGGTCTGTCTTTTCAACTGTACAGAAGTAATACAAATAAATGATGGATAACGTACTGAGTATATATAAATATTTACACTGACAATATATATATATTATAATCATAAAAAATACCTTTCAAAAGTAACTTACTACAAAAATACTGAGAAAAGAAGCACTACTCAATCTTAGGCGTTACCTACTGACTCTTCAAAAGAAACACGGTAAATAAATAATAAATTGGCAGTAAATTATAGAATCTTATTTTTATACAAAAAGACAAAAATTGTTTCAAGTAAAAATAGATATTTGCATTATAGATAGATAACGCCTAAGATTGATTATTCCACATCTATAATTTGGACTTCTACAATTCAATTTGTACACAACAAATGCGAGAAAGGAAATATTTTCATGACATTGCCATCAAAATTAAAATCCGACCATCAGACATAGGTCAAAAAAGTAGCTCAACTGATCCTCCTTCAGAACAATCCACATCATGGACCAGGCTTGCAGGAAGTACAAATCCATCCGCATTAACATGGCAAATTGGTAATATTTACAAATATTTGACCATACCACGACCTTCCACACTCAATTTTGTAGCTTGAAGCTGCTTCTTTTTTGGCGCCCTCAACTGCTGCAACTTCTTATTCATCTGCAGTAAACAATCCACACTGGTCACTGGTCCACATCTCAACTAATACAGATAACAAGGGAGGGACATAGTTTATAATCTTCATTTCTTGTCTCAAGAATTTTAAAAAGAAAATCCTTGTTTGCAAGTCCATATATCTCATTATTTTTATAGACAAATTAATAAAAGTTGAGAATATATAAAATTGATTAAATTAATATCCATAACTCCATTTTATCTCTCCAGTTCCTTATTAGTCCACCATTAAATAAAGTAACAGCTTGGTGTTCTGTCCTCCCCGAAACTGCTTACTAAATAAACTGACATATAGATTCAACCAACATTACACTATGCGACCAGCAATAGTATTTAGAAGTGAAAGAGAAAATGCAAACCTAGACTCACAAAAAATCAGCTTCTATACACATCACATCCAGCAATTCAGTGATGCCCCTCTATCGTTACCCAAAAAACATATCCCATTTTATCCAAAATACCAAAAAAAATCCAAAACAAGAGGGCCATGTCGGAATTGGGTAACAATAACATGACATATCTGATGCACAATTGATACATTTTTTTATGTGAAACTAAAAAAAACAATACAGCTTTAGGGAGATCTGCTTGCAGGTTGAAACTTGGAATGCCAGAAAAAAGGGAAAAATTAAAACAATCATTTGGTTTAAAACTACTTCCTTAATATCTTACAGTTATATAATAGTCACAAAAAGAAATTAAAATGATCATCAATGTCAGAACTTAAAAAAATAAAGGACAAACCTTCATACGCTGCTGATCTTGTGCAGCAGCTTTTGCTCGTGCTCGAATTTCTTCTGGATCAATTTTAGATTGGGGACGGATCACAAAATCCAAAGGTGTTGCTTCTGGCCTTGATGTGAGTTGCCTTGAGGAGGACTGTCCAGAAATAGGCCTGCATCACAGTCAAACAACTTAGCATCCAAAAAATATATCAGTGACTACTCGATTCACAGTGCTTAACAAGTATATAAATGCCATTCAAGCCTTACTGTGAAAGATCCAAATCAAGGTCACCATCCCTAGATTCCATTCCTGCAGCTCTATTTACTGGCCTACAAAAGTTCAACAAAAATAAATAAATTCACTATGTTCCAGTAAGTAAATCTAACTAGGGAAGAGACAAACAATTGAAAAGGTAAAAGAGTACTTCTTCACTGATGGTCTCCTGTAAGGAACTCTTTCGTCCTCGACATTTCTCATGTCTTCAAACCGTGTACTCTTATTAAATATAGGCCGGCTCTGGAATCACAACACAAAGAGAACATATACTTAAATGTCTTAAAAAGACAGTATTTTTTGGTAACAGTAAAAACAAGAGTGGATAATGCTTAAACATAACAGAATAAACTGCATAGGTTCTCTTCTAAGGCTTAAACACTGTATATCTTGAAGGAAAACAAAAGGCTTTAATTTTAAAGGGAAGATAAATGACAAACGATGAAGCAGGATAATAATCATGCATTACTTACCCATTTATCAACCAGGTCCTTCGCTAATTTCCTATTTACACTGATTTCTTCATCGGACTTTGATAAAAACATAATTACCTGTCAGGACAATACACATCAGTATAAGATGCATCTTGATTTTCATTCCTGTTTTTGTTGGGGTGGGTGTGGGGTCGCCTAAATGCTACTAAGATAGCATGTCTATCAAATGATTAAGTCAATAATGGAAGTCAAACCTTTCCAAGGCCACTCTTCTTCAACTGTTCTCTTCTATCATAGTGCTCTAGGTCAATAGGAAACTGCATGACATTAACAATGAATCAGATGCTAAATAATCTTGATAAAATTCACTCATAAATAAAATATTATATTGGTGAGAACTTTAGTACATCATTCAAAATCTGTAAAATTGCTGTGCGTATATTTATATTTGGTAAGCTTCCATCAGGGAGAGGCTCGAGCCAATTCTTCAATAAAGTTAGCA
The DNA here is from genome assembly GCF_001865875.1 of Lupinus angustifolius. NCBI lineage: Eukaryota > Viridiplantae > Streptophyta > Magnoliopsida > Fabales > Fabaceae > Lupinus > Lupinus angustifolius. The sequence goes on along the minus strand of NC_032014.1, from coordinate 3,909,789 downwards.
CTCCATGATCCAAAAATTCTAATTGAAGTTGTTTCCTGCAAAATAGATGGTATAAATTATTTAAGAAAACTAGGGGGCAATCAAGAACTAAGGAACACCAATTTGTACACTTAACAACATGCTAGGAAATCAATTGCTTACTTTGAGAGGACTTCTGTAAGAAGGGGCAACTTCCTGAGTTTATTAATCGCAGGTTTTCCCTGAATATTAAGTTCAGCATCTTCTTCAGCTGTAACCTCAAGTTCAGCCATGACATTCTCAACCAGTAAAGCTATTTCGGCAGGACTTCTCTTGTTCTTCTTTTTCTTACCTATCTTGAAAAGATTCTTGATTTCATCATCCTCTTCGCCTTCCTCAGCCTAAGAAGTCCATATAACAGACAAACACAAGTATGACAAAGCTTTAATAAACAAAGCAACAAATCTTACAATTGATTTCTCAGACAGCTGTATCTGACTAAATTATAAACACGGCAAATAATCTTGAGATAGCAAAAAAACTTAACCTCAAGAACATTGTATTTTGTTTTAAAACATTCTACTGATTACAGGATCTGATTTCAAGGAACTTATAAGCAGGAAAAAAATATTAAGGGATAAGTCATCAACCTGAGGGGCATCACCAGGAGAACGCGGTTCTTCATCACCATAATAAGCAGGTTCCAGTCCAGTATCATCAATAAAGTTGTCATCATCCACATTCCTCTGACCCTCCTGGTCATCCTATTTCATCGAAACAAAAAAAAATCATCAGAAACAATTAGCACCAAAAAACACAATCACGAGAATCATGCCCATTGAAAATGACAATCCAGAAAATCTAGATTATTATTAAGTTATTAGATATAAGCACTAAGCCAACTAAATTGAATTTATGTAATAATTCTTCAACCATGAAGAGTATTAAGAATACCTCAGAATCCCCACCAGCAATTGAATCCCACATGTCCTTAACTTCTTCACTGTCATGATCCCTCCCTCTGTTTCCAACAGACCCTCTCCTCAAACTCCCGAATTTTGGAGTGCTCTTCCCACCATTAACATTGCTACTACTCCCTCCGAACCTCTTCTCCCCCTTATGCCTCTTCTCCTTCCTCCCACTCCCAACCTCATTCCCCTTCTTCCTCTTATTCCTCGCGTCCCCTTCTTCAGATCCCTCCCTTCCAAACCGCAGAGCATCACCCTCCTCTTCTTCAACTTCATCATACAGCTCAGGCGCCACCTTCTGTTTCCCAATATCACTCTTCTTGATTAGCCTCTTCCTCGGTTTCGCCTTGGAATCATCGGTATCAAAGACTGGAGTCTGGGAACGATCACGGCCGCGCAAATTGTCAACATCTTCTTCTAAACCGTCCATGAGACCGCCTTTTTGATTGGGATCAGGAGACGCCTCGCGATCCGATTGAAAATCGTCGTAATTCATTAACGCCTCTCCATCTTCATCGCGATACCTGAAAAAGAAACAAAAGAATGAAAAATGAATTAGGGAAACGATAACCCTAACCCTAAGAAGGTAAATTTAGATGGGGAGAGAAAGAGAAACGCACGGGTTGTTTTCGTAAGCCATGGTTGATGGTAATGATTACACACACTGAGTGTTAGTGTTAGTGTTTGGGTTTCTGTGTGACAGAGAAAAGAAAAACAAATCGGATATCGTATTTATAGGTATCCATCGTTTCGTCCAACGTCACTATTAACCGTTAGATCAATCTAATGGTTGGTAATTAAAATCCAAAAAGATATCCTAAAATATTTCCGCATATATCATATCTTTCCTAAGTCACTGGAAACGCCACATCTGTACAAAAAATTGGTGTAACATGTCTTAAGTTGAGCTTAATATATGGAAAAGATCACAACTCATTTAAGTGTGTAAGATCTAGTGATATAATTAGATTGGATCCCATGATAATATCATGTGAGAGACAGTTTACAAAAAATATTGTATCTTTACCAATATATCTTTCCATATATTTTTAACTAACTACATATCTAGATAATACTTAATAAATGTACACATGGGTAAACCACCACTGCCAATTATGAAGAGCATTTTTCATGGCTTGAAGCTAAAGCCCCGCGACCATCATGATGAATCCAAGCCTTGTAACATTGTTAATCACACCAATCATCATCTCTTCATTATCTCTGACTCTAGCAACCCCAAAATTCTCCATCACCAAAACATGGTCTCAAAAGAACTTCCAAGACTCCTTCTTCAACTTCAATTTGTTTTCTATCGTGACTCCACAACTGAGCCAAACCCAAAAGCATGTTCTGAAACTACCCTCGAGTTCTTAACACTACTACTACCACCACCAACAACAACAACCCTTTCATCACTTACTCAAGTGCTTCACAAAGTTAGACTGGGAATCCCAAACGTTTGCATGTCAAATCATCATAAACTTGATGGGACAACACCTTCCATGCAGTTCTCATTTCGTTGTTGTGAAATACTTGCAAGAAAAAATGGATCTTGTGGATTTCTTGGTCATCAGCATGTTTGATCTAATGGAGAATAACAAGGAGGTTGCTTTATCATGAGGAAATTTCTTGATTATGTGGATGAGTGGATCTTATGGATTTCTTGCATGATTGAGTTGTTGTTAACAAGGCATACATCAACCGTGACAGATTTTCTCACCAGAAACTGTGAATGGTTCTTTGACGATTTCAATTCAAAACTAATTGCATGAAGCAATCAACTTGCCAAAATCCAAGGTTTAAGTCTGTTGGGACATATCTTATTAGAGGGTAAGAACCATGTTTTGATGTTGAGAATTTTAAGATTGTGATGAATGCTTTGAGGGAAAGTAAGCACGTGCAGTTGAAGGCCTTTCATGTGTTGAGCTATTTGTAGAGAATAAAGAGAAGGCTGATGAAGTTATTGACATACTAAGGTTGATTTCATTTGGGTTGTATAGGCTACTATTCATTCTTATACATAATAAGGTTCAATTCATGCAAATAATTGTACTCTTTCTTAGGTCCTTTTCTTTATCTTGAAAGGCAAATGTTCCTGAATTGTTTATCGAGATTTGAGAGTGCTATTATTGTCTTTATTTGATCTTGTCTCTTGACATCTCAACTAAACTTTAATGGGTTCATCCCTTGATAATCTTACTCATGCCTTTACATTTTCCCTATATTTCTTCAGGCACTTCTGGTTTTCCTTGAGTGAGTTTTACTTAGAATCCACTCCTATTTAGAACAGAAAACAATTACTTTATGACAAGAACACTGTGCCATAGAGCTCCAACCTTACATTTACCTTTCCAGTCTAGAAAATACAGTAAAAATATGTGGTCACTCTTCTAATTAAGAAAAGGGTATTTGGATTCAACATAGTTTTCTGCATCCCATAGGAATGATCCAAAAGCAACAGCCTCCAAAACTACCACTGTCAAACCAGAGAAGGCCAGTGAAAGCAATTCATCATTAGAGGTTTCAATTGGACTTTCATCAGAGACAATGAAGTCCAGTCTTCCAAACAAGGCCCTAATCTGCATTTGAATCAAGGATATAACTTCCTTTGATAGTAAGTAAAAGACTAATGAAGTACAGTATCAAAAACTGATTTTTGGCTATGTGGGCTTGTAATCTAGCTAGAATTATAAGCTATAAGCTCATAGCTTATTGAATTAAGCCCTTTTACGAAGCACCAATAGGTAGCTTATTTTTTATCACTAGCGTATAAGCTCCTAGGTGGTGTTACCAAACACACTCTTTATGTAAAACATGGAGTTGTTAAGAATTAGATACAAGCTTTATTTCACTTGCTCAGGTTTTTTTCAGGTATCCAAAAGATAGCCTTATATTTGATTCCATTAAAGCCTTGAACTTTTAATCATTTCTGCACATTTTAGGAAGAGTATAAATTCAGGAGGAAGGAAGAAAAAATCATAGAAGGAAGACCAATACAACTACGTGGGCAAATCTTCCTACTAAAAAATAACAACCAGATACATTAACACAAGAACGATGGTGTAAAGTAAGATAGAGCAGTAACTAGCCAGAGCAGTTGAAGTCCATGACCAAATCTTCCAAAAGGTTGTATTCTTAGTTACATGTAAGTTGTAACCCTGAACTTGATATTTTATATTGTCCTCCTCAAAGTTCTTTGATTTTCTTAAGTTTGCCACAGCTATTTCTAGTCAAATCAAGGTAAGAGGAGGAAATATAGATTCCTTGACTTACTTGTAAATCATGGCTATAGTGTTTCTCTAACCCACCATCTTCATGAAATGGAATGATGAAGGCCATATCCACAAGCTTTTTTCTCTTTAAAAAATTATGGTTTTACTAGAATTACTGATATTCTTACTGTAAGTTCTGTATTTTGATATTATAAAATGGCATGTTGTTTTTTCGTTTCATGAGATGGCATTTGAGTAGTAGCTCCAGAAACCAGTTTAAAAAGATGAAGGACTGCATCGAATCTTGGAGGAGGAGCAAAAGGATGAAGGTAAATGCAGAGTTGCTAAAACAGTTAGTTTTCTATAATAAATAAATGTGACTTTCAGAACATTACATCAACATATAATCATTATTAAAAAAATATAACTCGAACCAGTAAATAGGTAAAAATGATAAAGAATTTCTTGTCTCAATTTGTATTGTAAACTATATTTTAAATTAATAAAAATATGTCATTTAAATTAAAAAAAGAAAATATTCATTATTGTTTCTATTTTTGCTAATAGATTTAAGAAAAAAAATAAAACCCAGTATATAAGCTCACAAATTAATGGAATGGAACAATGTTTTTACAACATACTCATGCTCTGGCTCTGCATTTCATATATTGAATTCAATGTTCACTTCAATCATAAGATAATGGCACACATAATCCCCATGGACACGGTAACTGAATAAAAATTAAAGGATATGCTAATTAGATTTTAATAAGATTTTTTATCTAGAATTAAGATACAATCAGATTTTCTATTAGTATCTTTGGTAGTTACTATAATTATCCAATAATATTTGTTATGATATTGTGACAATCTATAAAGATTATGTTTAGGAATAGTTGGCATGAAATTAGGAAGTTGTTTATGCAAACTTTTCTTTAGATAACTAGGTGATGCCAAAAAAATGAAATAAGATAAACAAATTATTATAATTGATAAGTGTAATTTTGTGAGAAAAAACCTCATTATTATTTTTGGTTCGTTACGATATAGTATAAGAGCGATTTAAACAATACATTTTTACAATTGTTAATGCATTTTGTAACAAAAAATAATAAAGATACGTTAATTTATATATTATTTAAATTTCTCCTCACAATATACAATGTTTTGTTTACTTAATTGCATATACTATAAACTATGAGAGTTTGTATAAGTGTAAAAAAATGATTGAAAAATTTATATAATTTCAGTAATACTTAGAGGTGTAAGTGTAATGTAATTGATAATGATTCAAAATATAATTTAGTCCAATTTCTTTTGTATAAATGTACATGGTTTGCATTGCAGTTCATTGATAATTTCAAATCTCACTCTACTTCTCCGTGGTTCTCTCTCAGGCTGCGAAACATGGCGTCCGGGTTAATCAACCCAAACCCTATCATCTACAAAAAGAAAGATCGTCGTCCTCGCACTCTCTCATCCGACGAAAACGACGTAGAACCAATCGACCTTCAAGAAATTTTTGATATCCTTTTCTCCAATTCCATAGTTTTGTCTTATAATTTTAAGTATATACTAAGCATGTTGCGATCAGAATAACTTGTTTGGTACGTAACCGTTAATGTTTCCTTAACGATCACAAATCATCTGAGAGATATTAAGGACCCCGAGCACCCTAAATCGTTGGAGGAGTTAGGTGTGGTAACAGAAGAAGGAATTGAAGTTGATGACCAGAAGAGTTATGTTAGGTATTCATGGTTTTATTTTTACGGAATGTGTTTTCAGCAATTTTTTTGGTTTGTTAAGGAGTGTTTCATTTGCTTGTTTTGTTGGATGATGATAACTGTGATTTGGATTAGGGTTACCTTTAAACCGACGATGGAACATTGCAGTATGGCTACACTTATTGGTCTTTGCATACGGGTTAAGCTCATGCGAAGCTTGCCATCACGATACAAGGTTGGAGGACTATTGCTTTTTCTGAGTTTTGTTATGAGAACTCATTCGGTTTAATCATTGGTACTTGGAAGCAAAACATGTTAATAAATTGTTTTGTTATGAATGAATCTGATAATATTTGATTGATAGATTGTTATTTTATGAATCTGATAATATTTGATTGATAGATTGTTATTTTATGAATCTGATAATATACTAAGCATAATCATTGCCGTTTATGCCGAACCTTGTTCGTTATGTTTATCTGATAATATTTATTCAATTTTTGTTAGGTGGATATCAGGGTAGCTCCTGGATCTCATGCTACTGAAGCTGCAGGTATTTCTTCATCTGTGTGTGTTTAAAGGGGATAATATTTGAGTGTAATATCTATAAATTGTGAGTGTAACGATTTTTACACACTAATTACATTATTCATTTGGATTATCTTATGAAGAGTTAATAACATTAAATATAAATGGTAGATGATTCAATAACAATGCATAAAACTCAATATAATGCATACATTTTTTTCCTCATATTATTTATGTACCAGACATTATGCAGTACTTTAAATTTTAAATAATTAATCTTGAGAAGTCTTACCATTCATCTTGAGAAGTCTTACCACTTATGTGGTTGTCATTTCCTTCTTTAAGTAATGCATACTGTTAAAAGTTACAACATATCTGCTTTAATTTTTTACCCAGATTTGGTGCTTTATTTATTTCTTCGATGATTATTTGTTTTACCCAAGATTCTCTGAAGGGGGAAGTGAATTACCACAAGTGGTTGTAACTTTTTGTATTCTCACTTGAATCTTTGATCATGACTGGACATTCACACCTCTTTATTTGTATTGTCAAGACTTGCATTCATTTTTTGGTGATAAATGTATATGCAGTTAATAAACAACTAAATGATAAGGAGCGGGTGTCTGTAGTACTGGAAAACCCAACACTTGTGGATATTATTGACGAATGCCTTACTCCATCTTATGACTGAAGGAGCCTTTTCTACTTCCAAAGCAATTAGACTGTAAATCCTTTTTGTACTTGTCGAAGAACTTAGTCAGTTTTATCTGTAGATCCCTTTTATATTATTGATGTTTTTTGATTTGCATGATGAGATGGGTCTGTGTTTCTGTGACTGAGTTTTATTCTGGATTTTTTCACCAGTAGTTACTTTAGCTTTCTGAGACTGTAGAATTTTAGAGTGCTGTATGCATGCAGCACTTGAGAAGTCTGCACCAAAACGATTGTAGAGTAGAGCCGTCTTTAGTTCATGATCTGGGAATCTAATAGCCTCATCCAAATTTAAACTTATTGATGTTTGATAAAATTATTTCCTTAATATTTGAGAAGCAATGATATTAGAGGGAACTGATACATGTCTGAATTCACAATACATTTGGCAGTTGGCACGATGGAACCCCAACTCCTTGGTATGAATTTCACTAGTTCATAGAGAACTTTCACTAATTTAACCACATTCAAATTCTCATACAGAAGGAAAAGCTCAAAATGATAAAAGATAGTGATCACTGTCACTTTGTAAAACATTTTGCTCATCAACAAATTATAAAGAAAATTTGACTCCCTCACCATCAGCTGAAGTCCCTTTAAAGACCACAAGCTTACCCTTCTGCTCCAGTAGTTTCAAACTACGGTTCAAAATAGTTCGGTCTATCCCATGAAGCTCTGCGATATATTAAAAATAACCAGCAAAATTCAGTTACAACAGAAGCAAGGGTCAGTATGTGGGAAATAACTGTAATACATTTATATTAAAAAGAGTATTAAAATAAACGGACACAAAAAATGAGCCAATTTCAGAGTGTGAAGTAGGGAATGGGCTAATGCTATGAAATTACACATCAGATTAACTTGTGCTACTTAGAACGCAATTGTTTTTTACTTCAAGGAATCAACAAGTTGGCCCAAAAGCTATTCAAATACAAGGCAGCTATCATGAAGCAAACACTAGAAGGGATAAGGTACAAATTCTTACAAGCTTAAATAATAACACCTATTGATTATTCACAGTTGATTCTATTCTGTCTTGATTGCATTGCAGTATATGTGAGTGTAACGCCAAAGCCACTATGATCTCCCACTCCACTTAAAAGTTGAAAAACAAATCCAAATCCCACTACTTATTTTACATCTCTAACATGACTAATTCCCAATGTTAAGGTTGAAATCATGCAGGCTAACTTTTGTACTAACTTTTGTTTTGGTGTTGTCTTTTAACAATAGGTGGTCTGTGTAGATGACTAGATATAAAAAAAGGAATGGGCGGTTTTTTAGTTTAGTATTTCAAGGAGAAAGGTGGAACTCCTATTAAAAACTCTTCTAAGTATAGTAGATCAAATAAAAGTCAGTCCAATTCCTAGAGGAAGAGAGAAAAGGAAAATGATAAAGAAACACTTACATGTTTTGTCAATGAACATGATTTATAATAGAGCATTATGGTAATGTTCGATCTAAGTAACCGACCTCACCTTGTGGGATAAAGGTTAGGTTGTTGTTATTTCAATTCCATTCAGTATCCAAACTATGAGAAAGTAAGTAAATAATCCCTCAAAAAAGGTCTGATTCAACCAGACTAATTGAAATGTGGAAACAAATTGAAACTGAAATGGGTTAAACTTTTAAAAGACCAGCCAAAAGTGTCACAAAAGAAATAACTGGATTTCAAAAACAATAGTTACAAGCAACCTGATAAAATACTCATATTACATGTAAAATTACAAAATTAGGATTGGACTGTTCATCATAGCTTCAAATAGTAGCAGATAGCCAGAAACCATTAAATTTTTCCACATAAAATTTGGAATCATGAAGTAAAATTACTTTCTCCAGTTGAGTATCCACAAAAAGGGGTCATCAAAACTAAATTTTAACATAAAAATTGCCACAACGATTAATGGACTGTTTATTATAACTGGTATATGAGAAAAATGACGAAACATGTTGAAGCAAAAATGGAATGGGTAAAAGGGGGATTTACGTGAAGTAAGGTGGGTAATTGAAGAAATGTGGTAACTTCAAATTTCCTAAAATCTGCATCTTCCTTCTTCGAGTGCATCAATGCTATGCACAAACTCAGAAGCTTAAATACTCGCGGGAAAGTAAATACCGCAGAGGAATTAAGATATTGATGTGAGTGTGAAGAAACGATAAAGGATTTTTTAAGTAATTATGTTATAAGAGTTAACTTTGATGGAAGGAGTGACATAAAAGTGAGAAGAAGAAGACAGCATTGTTGAGTGAGAGAAGAAAGCTGATTAGTATTTATCTTTACACTCTGTAACTCTTCCATTCATTAAAACCAACCACCCCATTTCCTCTTCTTCTTAGTTCTTACTTACTCTCTTTCTCAACTTCATCTCTCACTTTTTTCTACTTTACTTAACTTCATTAATGGTGGTGATGATGGGTTGTGAGGAACTTTCGTCTTTCACCTCTCCAACCTCAAAAGCAAGAGTACATTAGATTTCAAGATCAGATTCCTTCTCATTGTGTCCCTTCTCTCAGGTATAATCTCATCCTCCATGGCCCCACTTTTTCCTTACCTCCTTTCTATCACTGTTTTACTTCAAAGTGTTATTTTTATTTTACCTTTTTCTAAAAGATTCCCTTTTTAGCTCAAATTTTCTAGCATTTCAGTCTTTTGAGGAGGAGTCTATTTCTAGAATGCATGAACAGGGTTTTCTGGGTCAAAGTGACGAAGCAGGTAATATTTCAAGGTGTGGTAGTTTTTTTATTCAACTTCCCACTCCATGCCTTTACTGTTTAGCTAACAGGAAACAATGTATGACGAAATAGTGTAACTTCAGTTATCATCCACTGCAACTACCACCTATCGACTTCCTGTGATTTGGAGCCACGCAACTTAGAACCACATATTAGGGAATTCAAGGATGCTCACACGAAAAGACGAGCTTCACTTTCTTCCAGATGTCGCAGAGTACTTCTTAAGTCGGGTAATTTCTTATCCAGTCATCCTTGAAACTGTCATTTAAATCTTACCAAAGCCATCAGTTTTTACTCCTTGTCATTTTTCATAAATTTTTATGTTGTTATTAGAAAGGGTGTTACTTTCTTGAGTTCCTGCTTAGCTAAATATCTCAATTTGATTCCTATGTTGTCTGATGATTCTGGTTTGTTGGGAAGGAATAAGGAAGATAGAACAGGTGGAGGTTTTGCCATACGTGTACGTGGGGTGTGTTCGGTAGGAGCAAAATTTGAAAGGTGGAAATGGACAAAATGAGGCATCAATACTAATGCTTGTATTGCATCCTAATACCTTGTCACCTGTCATTCATCCATTCCCCCTTCCCATTTTCACTCCTACCAAGCAGACACTGAATCCTTACTCATCACAACTGGAGTCTTGAGAAAACTATGGTCCTCTTTATCTGAATGTTTCGTCCATCATCCTTTCTGATTATTAATTAACATTTGCAGATGCTATAATAAGTTTATTGGCTATGTATTACAAAGAAGTTTTGATCATTATCTTGTTAGCATGGTTAGGCTTTCAGAGTAGGAAAATTGTAGGCATTAAATTCTTTAGATAGCTAATGTGCTCTTATTTTTCTCAGGCTGTTGAGATATCTAGCAATGAATATGAACCTTCTGAAAGAGACATACTCTATGCAGAAGGGGTTACTCAGGGAAATGGTTTGGTGTTCATGGAATTCTCACTCGATGGTCATTGCCCAAAGTCTGAAACTTTCACTGATAACCTTGATGCTCAGCAACCTCAGATCAAGTAAGCTATATTAATTTCTCTGAGATTTAAAGCCTCTGTTTTATAAACGGAAGGTTTCAACTGTAGTTGAACCTTTTCTCTCCTCGTTTCTTCTTTCCTTGGATTTAATTTTGATATGCTGTAATCTAATCATTTATTGCCAGTCGTTACAAATATTTGATTCTCACAATAACTATGGCAAAAGTCATTGGTATGGTAATGTATGATTGGTTGATGATGCCATATGTCTCAGTGTGTGACATTAAAGATTTATTTGCCAATTAGTTTTTAGAGGGTAATGGAAAGAAGGGAAAGACTTGATAGTCATGAAATATATTTTTGAGATGATTCTTAAACTTTCCATGTCATCTCCTTCTCCTCCAAAACTAACTAGTTAACATATACTATTAAAAGTTTTTCTAAGAAAATGATAAGGTTGTTTGCCTTGTAACCTGGAGGGTCATATGAGTTCTAATCTTGGATACAACCTCTTCGCTTGCGATGATAAGGTTTTATAAATCATCTCTCCCCGAGTTCCACTAGGTGGAAGCCTTGTGCACTCGAGTGCCCTTTTGGAATGATCTGGTGGTCTATCTGGTCATTTTTCTAGTAGTGTAAGGTCTAATGGAACCCTATTGTACTAGGTCAAATGTTCGATTCCTAGGAGTGATACTTGTTGGGAACGACAACCACGCAACTCAAAAGAGATTAGTTCACTGAATTATAGGGTGAGGGAATACCCTTGGTTATACAAAAAATTCTAGAAAATTACCATCAACTTACATATCTTTATGTATGAAAAAATTATAGAGATTTGACAAAGTTTTACATTGATTGTCGACTGTCTAATACAACTTTCACCTTTTACCTAGACTTAGGTTCGACTTTGTATAGGATCAAGCACACATACGATGGTTTTTGTGTTACTGTGTATGAGATGGGTGAATGAAGATAATCTAGGCAAACATTTAAATTTATTTGCCCTTACTTTCCCGTCCAGAAAGACTTGTATAGCTTTTCTTTGTTGCCTTAGGTACCAACTCATAAGGGTGAATGCCACGGGCATGAATGAGGGGTGCAAGTGGGTTGAAATGTTTGAAGATGTTCGAGCAGTATTCTTTTGTGTTTCCCTAAGCGACTATGATCAGTTGTGGCTTGCCCCAGACAGTAGTGGAAGTGGAGCCCTTCTTCCAAACAAGATGATACAAAGCAAGGAGCTTTTTGAGACCATGGTCAGGCACCCTTGTTTCAAAGATACCCCTTTTGTCCTGATCCTGAATAAATATGATATCTTTGAGGAAAAGATTAGCAGGTTCCATGATTTTTGTCCTGTGTGGGCACATCACAACAACCAATCACTAGCCCATCAGGCTTATTTCTATGTTGCCATGAAATTCAAGGAGCTTTATGCTTCTATCACTGGGAGAAAACTTTTTGTGTCACAAGCTCAGGCGAGGGACCATGTTACTGTTGATGAAGCATTCCAGTACATAAAAGAGGTTCTCAAGTGGGATGAGGAGAAGAATTACTATGGTCCACCTGAGGATTCATTTTACAGTACAGACATAAGCTCTTCTCCCTATTATGTTAGACAAGACTAATTGTTCATTAGAAAAAGTAAATTATGATTTGGTTATTTGCCCTTTTTGTAGAGGTAGAAAGGGTGGAAATGTAACATGCTGGCAAGGCCTTGTTTTATATAATATTTATTGTCTTTTGAAATTTTAATAACTACAATAAGTTATCGATGGTTTTGGTAGTTTATTAAAGCTGAACCGTTTATCTGCATGTATGCATTCCCCTTGCATGTGGAGACAATGTTTATTGGTACGTGCTACCCCAGTGAGCGTCATTGCCAAATTGTGCACCTCTTCTCTCTGTCAACTCTGCTCTCTTATTCCTATTTCTCTTTGATTTTTTCAACATAAAGAAGAGGAGAATGCCAATTTATGGAGCAAGAATCACAATAAATTGAAGTTCTGAAATTTACTTAGATATGCAGTGTGGTCCTTCAATGTTATCCCCTTTGTCATTTCATCACCCTTATGAGAAAGCAGCCCAATATTAACTAGCAGAAAATTTATATCACTGCAAGCACAAAAGCACCAACTGAAGCTCATGAAAAAATAGATAAAAGAGAATGATTGCATGACATAAATAAATGAAAGGAGACTTCTAAAGCGAATAAAAATGGCCGTATCTAGGAGAAATTCCACATAATAGTTCATCATCACTCTAAAGCGTAAAAACAGCCTGATTCGTACTGATTCACCATGTCTCTATGCAAGTTAGGCAACCATAGAACCAATTATGTCTAAGCCAAATGTATGAGGTTGCACATTCCAGTAGTAATCATTCAAAAGCAGCAGGCAGAAACCAAATGAAGCACATAAAGTTGTGGCTATAGCCATGTGACTTGAAAATCTCTTCAACTTTAGTCCCCTAGGATGTGTTCCCTTTTACTTAAGAATTTGTTACAGAGAGCAGAAAACAAATATAGAAAAATCATGATCCAATCAAATCAGGTGTTTCTGCTTCGATGGACAACAACGCAGTGTGTACTTTTTCTGTCCAACCATCCAGTCGATCCCGTAAGGATTTGACCTGTTGAATTCCCAGAACTCTTGGCTGCACCCAGGAAACATGCACTGTCCCCTCAACTTGATCAATTATACCCTCAATTAGGTGAACCTGTAATGAAAAAAAATCAGCACTATAAGCATCACATGTACAAGCGCTATAAAATTTAACAAATAGTTGTCAGAACAAAGCATGTGATGCTTGTAATTGAGTTCTAGATTTAACATATGTCATTATTATATTTCCATTAAAGATCATCCCTTACTGTAAAAATAAATATAAACCAATTGACTAGTGAGAAGTTGGTAAATCAGGAGCAACTTTAAAAAAAATATATGAAGAAACTTATTTACATTCGCCAACCTAAATAGATTGAAAATGTGTTGTTTTAGATGGCTTAGTAATAAAAACATACAAGCTTCTTAAATTGCATTTTTTAAGAACTGCAAATAAAACTTACAGATAGGCTCTTCATCAGGAGATGCTCCACATCCTCTATAGAAAGTTTTGTACGGTCTGCAACCACACTCAAGGGAATGGTTCTATCTTCGGAAGGCCGACTGCAAGTAACCACGAACAGTTTTAGTTGGGACTTGGAAATAAAAAGCACGGTTATCGTATTCATCTCCAAATCTGACATGATGAATCTAATAAATGCATATAATACCTGAATATAATCTCCATCAGGCAGAGAATATTAACCTTTTCTAACAACCTCTGTTCATTTTGAACTAGTGCTGGTTGAGCCCGTAAAGCAGCATTATGAACCCGACATAATTCTTGATATCGAACTAAATCACCAGAATTAAATGCCTGCAGAATATAGTAAAGCCATTCCACCTTTGTCCCCAGAAGGCTCTTAATCTGTTACAGATATTAATATAAATATCATCCAGCAACATGTAGTTTTAAAAGAATAGATAGATGAAACAAATAAATTTGAAGAAATAGGCATTAAAATTTGGTGAAAGACTTACTATAGGATGCGCAAGTAGCTCCCCAAAGTTGTAGATGTTATCCCCCAGCAAAGCAGAAAGGGACAAATCAAATGCCAGATCCTAACAAATCAAAAGAAAATGGTGAATTAATTATATTACATTCATTGATAAATAGAAAACAAAATGGCAAATTATCATGAACTCTACTTAAAGAGGAAACAAGTCTCAGTAAATGAATTTTACTGATCATAAAACCATTTATCTTCAAACCCCTCCATGCTAATTTTACATAAAAGGGGAGTGATGATGAAGTAGTGACGATAAAACAAAAATAGCATAAATTTTTTCTATATGATACATGACACATTTGGAAGCATTAGTGGGACTTTTATCACTAAGACAACTTTCCAACTCAGTACTGTAGAACAATTTAGCTACTGCATCCTCCTAATTTCTTAAATTGATCTAAAAGAACCTAGTTCTGAAAGGCCAGGCCAACAGAAGAGAAAATCCTCCACCTTAACTCGTAGTTCAGGCACTGGGACCCATAGCAGCTAAAATGAGAGTCTCCAGGCTAATATGAGTAACTCTATACCAGCTAACTGAGAATAGATATCATTCTTAAAACAGACAGTTAGATGTATGAAGAAACACATGAACTAGTCACTACTCCCCAGTGCAGATTAATGGCCTTATTCCTATGGTTAAAGAAAGAGATACCATCCTAATCATCTTCTATCCTCTTCCCCTTATCATCTTCTATCCTCTTCAATCTCCTTATCATCTTCTATCCTCTTCCCCTCCCTTTTCCAAGAGATTAAAAAAAGAGATACCATCCTAATAGTTTCACACTATTTTTAAATGCTAACAGCAAAAGCCAGATATAAAAAATATAATACTCCAGACAAGCAAGCCCATATACATCATGTTCAAAAACAAGCTGCAATTCACGTAAGTAAATGTATAATTTGCATTTTGTTCAATGAAATCAAATCTTCTAATGCCTCGTTCTTGAATTCCCAAGGATCATACTTTTCCTGTTAAAGAAAGGATTTGTCTTAGCTACAAGACTCCCCTTTAACAATCAAAACGTCCGAAACAATTTTCAGATCCGCTTCTAATATCCCTTTGCGGCTACACTTTATAATTCATAGTGTGAGTAGGCAGAAGAAAGTGTAAGAAATAGCCATAATTTGACACAAACAAAATGAATAAATTAATAAGACATTTGAGACAATTCCGATTAAATTATTATATACCAGCTTGAATGAATCTGAGAGAGACTCCACTGATGTGTATGCCAAATAGAGAAGAGCACTTTTGTAGAACTCGGCAAATTCCTGGCGGGACTTATGATACTGGGATGATACCCAGTAGTAGCTAGCATACACAGATGGGTCAATATCTGTCATGCTGTCAAGTGTACTTTTTCCATCTTCTAGAAGTTTCTTGCACTCCTTCTGGTCACCCTGCTCAAGCTTAAATATTGCTATTTGCATCTTAATGTAAAGAATAGGTTCTTCAATTCGCTGTTCTCTAGTGGCTTGAAGCTTCTCAATGATTCCGTCAAGATAACCAACAGCAGCTTCTTTCTCAGCATACTGACGAGAAACTATCACAGCAAAATGTGCAAGCTTGAGAAGGTTGATTTTTGTCTCAAAGTCAGTGATGAAATTGTTATATAACTGTATAAGAGCATCACCGGCCTAAAAAGTTATAGAAATAATAACTTGTCAAACATAAGACAAGAAAAATGACACTACAAGCAAAATGAAATAACAGCATGTGCAAATTGTGCGACATAATGGATGACATCAAACATGACAGGTAATAATGAGTAGTGGCATTAGCAAAACAATGACATGGAATAAAAAATAAATTTACACTCAAATTCTGCACAATTTCTGTCATACATTGCATCTTGGTACTGAATTCAAATGACAATTTGGAACAAATCATTCATTTGCACAATTTTTAAAGGAATTGAACATTCAAATGTATTTTAAACTAAGATAAAATGATAACTCCCAAGATGATAAAGACTTGCTAAACGCAATTGCCTGTTCTTTGGGATAATTAATGACAACATATAATAACATAACCTGGAGCTGATAATTTTGGTTACTTCCAGCTAAGAATGTGATAAAAAGGTTAGCCTACTCAAATAAGACTTTGCAATGAAGATCCTCATTCAAAATAAATCTATCTGGAAAATGGTGGAAATCCACATCCCCTAGCTCATGAAGTACCTTATCATAATAAAACTATGTTAAACTTAATTGATTGAACCTTATCATTGCCTTGTAGTTCAAATTTTACAATGCTAGGTTTAAATTGAAACATCAAAGTTGCTTTGTGATGGTAGCGACAGTTTCATTCATATGACTCCACACTCTGATTTCAATAGTATTTGATTAATCAGTCACATATTTCACATTCCAAAAGGGTTGCCAACTTGCCATATCCGATATCTCAAACCACAATATGACAGCTAATGCTGCGTTCTGCACAAGTTTTGAACTACAATACAAACACTGCAATTTTGGAGTACGAATAGACAACAATCAAGGTAAAACTAAAAGCAAGAAAACTTATTAGCTTTGTCAAATAACAAGGAGAATCATGTGGTCCGAGTGGCAAGGACCTCAGTTCGCTTTAGGCAATGATTCGGGTTGGAGTCTTCTGAGATAGGTTCTGGGAAAGCTTTGCCCCGGCTCGACTCGGTTTAACAAAAAAAATACAATTATACAAACTGGCAGAATAAGAGCTTCATTCACTAATCATCCCAAATAATCTCCTCCAAGTATGATAAGTAACTGAAACAAATCAGAAACCCAAGAACCAGTTTCTAACAAAACCCTCATTTCCCGAATTGCACAAAAATATTTCAACTTCCTAACTAAGTCAATCCCAACATTCTCAGATCCAAAATATAATTCCAAACCAAAAAGCAACATTTTCCCAGCGAAAAAGCTTTTCACACTCCCAATCGAAACAACTCAAACAATAAATTGGGTAAAGGGAATACAACCTATAAGTACCACAATTATAATTATTATAGCTCGCATCCACCTCAACTCCTAAATAAAGTTCAAACCGAAAACAACAACAATCAAACCTTAGTCCCACTAGGAGAATATCAACTACATGGATCAAACGAGAGCATAATGTTTCTATATATCCTGCCGGTTGATAAGACATTGAACTTTAAATCTTTCCTAAACATTTCACCTATGATTTTTCTTGGTCTCCTTTGCTTCTACAAATTAGACTAACCTCCATTTGGTCGACTCTCCTTATTAAGACTTCTAACATTCTCCTCCACACATGCACAAACCACATAATGCTCAATTCTAACATCTTTTCTACATAGGAGAAACCCCAATTTTCTCCTCAATGCATTCATTTATAATCCTATCTTGTCTAGTGTGTCCATTCATCCCATGCAACATTCTAGCAACATGCTCCTTTTGAGATTTTAGCACCCAATATTCAACCTCACACTACATTGCCCGTAAAATTTTCACCCAGTTTTAGTGACACTTCAATATCACATATAATATCTAAACACTCCGTCATTTCATCCACCGCTTAAAGTTCAAACCAAAAATAAAATAATAAAAAACCCTAATTCTGATGACGAAATAAACAGAAGTAGCAAACACAAGGAGAAAGATAGAGTAATTTATGGAGTAATTGGAGCGAGAAGTGAAGGGGTAAAATGGGAAATCTAACCTGAAAAACAGCGAGAGCAACGAACTGTTCGAGCTTGAGAGTAAGCTGGTGCCATAGCTTCTTCTGGTACAGATCTGCAAGAGAATTGTACCAATCGGAGAGTTCAGGGTGCGAGTTCCGTAACGTATCCAAGTATTGCAAAGCAGCCATGGCCAATTTCGCGATTCAAAACACAGAAACTTCTCAATTTGGGGTTCCTTTTCTATTTATAATATACGATTCTTTGTTTTGTGTATTTTGATATTTTGCTTCGATTCGAAGAAATGCATCAACGTTGGTTTGCCCTATTCGACGTCGTTTTGGGTTTTTGGTATTTTTCATTTTTCTATTCCGGGTTTCGCGTGGCTTAGAGGATCAAAATTAGGGTCTCGCTTAGACCGTTGGATTTCTTTTTTTCTTTTTCTTCATCTTATAATGGAAGGCTACAGTTATATTTGGTAAGGAAATATTTTAGGCATACTATTAGAAATTTGAAACTTGGAAATAATTTGGGTAAATTTCATTCTAAGTTTGGTTTGGTTGATATAAAATATTTATGGAAAGTGATTGATTTTTCAAATAGAACATTGATTGAAAAAGAAACGTTACAAAGAGAGTATGGATCATACTAAAAATTTGACAACTTCAGTTTGTTTACATTTTTGTATTCCATGAAATATTACCTTCTTATGAATTTTTTAATCAAATCTTGTATCAAATAGGAGAATTTCAAAAATAAAATATTTATTGTATCAAGCATCTTGTGATTTAGCTTAATCATTATTTTTAATCATTCTTGGTATCTTATGTTTTTTATAAGTCGAATGTAAAAAAAAAATATAAGAAAGATATTATGTATAATTCAATCAGGATGAGAAGTCAGCAGCCTAAGCTAGGAATGATTATGATTAATTTAAAAAGACATAATTTGATAAATTAACTAAAATGACTATGGCTAGTAATCAACTAAATTTTCCAGACACGTCTCATTTAATGGATTATCTGATCCACTATAAGCTTTTGATTTATGGTTTTTAGTCTTTACCTAACTCTTAAACCATTTTAATTTCTTTTACCATTTTTTATTTAGTTTAAAATCAATGCACAGTTTAATTTTTTTTATATTGTTAACATATTATTTAACTTTGATTTATAGTATCTTTGTTTAGGTTAACATATAAATGGTAGATAATTTACTAACAGTATAAAAAACATTTATATTTTCAATATACACATATTAACTATTTTTTTATATAAGAAACTTCATTTAAGAAATCTGTTATTTCCTGTAATTTAGTACATATTAATTTTGTTAGATTTGGTCGTTTCCATTCATCGGATATTCTTGTTTACATTATGAGTACTGTTTTCTTAGGAGATGCTCTTTCTAGCATTTAAGATGTACTTTAAACTAAATAAAATTTACCAACACCTATGTCATAACTCATAACTACTCATACCTAAAAGTTAAAACATGGGGTGAACATATATTTAACATTGTTTCAGTCTTTCATGTTTCCCTTCAAATTTAAAAAACTTAAAATAATCCCTAAATTTCTTAAACGTGGATCAAATTATTTCTTTTTACATATTTTACAATATCTATAGAAACTAATTTAACCGCCAAAAACTAATTTGAGCTAACACAAAGTATTCTGATGCACATATAAAATTTTATCCGGGTGTAATAGTTAATAAGGCTGCATGTGATGATAATATAAAACAAAACAACAAATCTCACATGATTCCTTGCTTGCCCACCAAACACTCCATACTTTTCCCAAATGAGCCAGTCAGTAATAAGGGACCATGTTTATATATACATTTTTCATATCATTGAGATTATCAAAGAACCAAGCAAGTGATTTTAATCAACTACATGGTCACATAAAGTATCTTTATTATATAGGGTCATTCTGACTTTGGGCACCATAATAATAAGTGGCAACTACTTAATCCACCACCAAAACCAATTCAATCAACTACAGTTTCACCAAAGCCATCAGATACATTGAATGCAACAAATGATTAATCTTATCCTTGTGACTTCAGAACAAAGCAAAGTTACCCCTCAAAAAACTCTATATTAACCAACCTCTCTTTCTTTCCTCACAACAACCACAAAAGCAAAATGGTGCAGCAAGTAAAGGCTTCACTCACATGCTTTATTATTCTATTCCTCCTTGTCATAGCTACTACTTCTTTGGTATCAGTTCACTCTAGTAACACAGAGATACACACTTCCAAAGTGGTCAAGGAGAATCAAGCTTGGGAAATGAAGCATAGATGGCAAAGGAAGACATGGATGAATCATGGAAGCAACCGTGGACCTAGGAAACACCTTGTGAATCCAACAGCTCAGAATCCATTTCAGGGTCTTGAATTTCCTGTTTAGTTTTCTTCTTTTCCAATGCTTTAGATGTGTTATTTTTCAGTTATAAGAATCAGCCATGTTTATGTGTTAGTGTTATCTTCATACCCTTTTCTGTGTATGTCCCAATAATTCCAGAAATTTGGTTCCTTGTGTCAGCATCATACTACAAAATACTCTTACAGTAGCACCTTTCAAGACAATGTGCATGACTAATGTGTTGTATTAATGTGATATATTAGACATAAAAGGTTGTTCTCTACATCAAATGATGGAAATGAAGTTTTGCTTTCTTGCAATTGTGTACTATATTTATAGTCTAATTTACAGGCAATGCCACTGATTTGGTGGAAACAAACTACTCAACCATAAGTATACATTAGACGCTATGTGATCTGGATTTGATATAGGTGATTTGTTTTGGTCAAAATGGAGTTGCATGGCTTCAATGTAGAAGTTAGTTAGAGTTTCAGGTCAACGCTTCAATAATCAAATTGAAAAGTATTGCAACTATTTTGTCAGAATGCACTACTATAAGAATTATCTATCTACTTAAGCCATCCACTATCAACTATAAACAATGTCATCCATTGTACAAAATTGGCCACCTGTCCTAACATAATTTATTCAGTGAGAACATAATCCTTGAGCTTAATGGACCAAAGTTTCTTATTGGATTGATTTAATGTGCTATTTTTTTGGGTGGAACAACAAGGCTCAACATGTAGATAAATGAGATTTTAAATAATTTGATCAGGATTTGATTCTATTATGTGCACAAAAAAACTTTGTTCAGAGAAGTGAAATAGACTTCGATGACCTTTACGAAAAGCAATTAATCTAATAATCTCTGCTTATCAGCTTGAGAATATCCTAGTTGCACACAAAAAGAATGGTTGAATGGACTACTGTACTAGTGAATTTTTAGTAGGTAAAATATTTCTGCAAAGTAATGCTTCAATTGTAATATTATAACACCTAATGCTTGATCAGGAAATGTTGTTGCACCTTGTACCTTTTGATAAGTAACTGTTGAGTTTACATTAACACAGTTCACCTCCATGGTCTTTTTGCAATTTGGTACACCATATGTACAATACCATCTCAAGTATCATTGATATAATTTTTTTACACCTAATAATGGGACATAACTAATGAGAGATGAGAACATTAAAAGTATTAATCTTTGACCATACAATCATATATGAATGGTCAAAATTATTTTTTGCTTAAATGTAATCTTGTTCATCCATACAAGACTAAATTTTCAAGATTAATACTTCTCATATGAGATACATTTAGTCAGCAATGAGGGTGAGAAATATTAATCTTAACCATATAACCACACTATCAAGATTAATTTTACTTGAATCTAAGTGTCCATAGCAGGAATAGAAGTATGGCAGAGTACCAGAAATGAAAATAAGTGTGTGGCTCAATATGAGTGATAGCTCAGCATTCAGCACCTTAATAAATTCCACCCTTCGCTTTCCATTCCTTTAATTTTAACTTCTACCAAGCATAATCTAAGTAAACTGAAAAAGTTGAGAGCACTACATAGGAAAGCAGAAAAAAGCTAAATCTTAAATGGGCAAAGGGTAAAAATTCTGAAAATATTACTGGAGTACGTCTTCATATAAAGCAGCTAGTAAAAATGTCTCAGATTTGACTTTCATAATGATACAACATTTGAATATACATATAATTGAGCAGTATTATTATATTAAGAAACAACAAAGGAGAACTAAAAAAGATGAAGGGAAGGGAATAGAGGGGTATCACATTTAAGATGATGGAATATATGGCAACAGAATATACCATATTAAAAACAATACCAGTTTAGAAGCCTGAAGCATTACACTCCTCAAGAAGTTTTAAAATATTATGTTCTGGGGCACTGACAGATGGTAGAATCATTCGATTAGGCTGGGATGTTCTTGGCCTTGTCACAGCACCTTCGGATTCAAAGCTCCCCTCTTCCTTCACTACTGGCAAGTCGCCTCTTCTTCGTACAGTAGCAGATACTCGCTCTTTCCATATTCTTCCATCCTGATAATTGACAAACACAATTTCAAAATCCTTAAATCCAAGAGGTTTTCATAAAATCATTATGAAACTTTAACACCCCAAAACAAACAGGAAAAGAAGACCATCACTTGTACTCTAACTCCATGGCCTACTTCAATAACTTTCAGGTATCTGTGTCCAACACGTATTTGATATTGATACTTCATCGATAGTACCCATAGCGTATCGAAATTATATTTTTTGAAAAATAATTAATTTATAAAATCGATACATCCCAGATACGTTACTCTTAAAATGTTTTCCAGATACCTCATAGACACTCAAAATACCACATAATAGCATTTTAAAAGAAAAAAGATATAACCCAATGGACTTGTAGGATGTAGCTATAGAAATAAAACAAAACATGCATATTGCATAAATAATGAATAGGAAATGCTATCGGTTAGGGACATAAATTAATTGAGAAAAGAAAATATAAAAAACATAAATTAATATCTTATATTATTTTGAGAAAAGCTATTGGTTAGGGACATGGGGACAAGATTTTTTTGAGACAGATGATCTTTGTCCGGAAATTCATATGCATAATATTAATTATCTTTTAAAGGGATTGATCATCTTATGACAATATGAATTACATTTTGTATTTAGTGATGCCTACAAAATATTCCTTATTTAAAAATTCTTAACAACAATGATATGTTTTATGGATTTTATGTACATATTTTATATGCATGCCTCAAATGTATCGTATACTACATTTTCAAAAAAAAAAAATACATATCGATATATCAGATATGTATCATATATGACACTCGTATTGGTATTAGTGTTTCATAGCATGGCCTCCACGCAAGCTAACGCCTTTGGTTTATGTGAACTCAACTCAAGTATTAACATAAATCTGATTATCAGATCAGAACTAGCTGTATATATCATACTAATGTGCATAAATGACATTAACTATGCCATGCTTGTTGGCTGTAATGACACTAATAGGTCTTAAGCATACACAGCAACAACTAAATAAATAACATAACTACTTTAGGAAACAAAACAAAGAATTATTTGAAAGATAGTAAAACACCACTGCCTATGCCATAGTATTGTGGTCAGTTATTTATGGAGTTATAACTGACCTTTCTAAGTAATTGCTCTTAAGTAGTCTTACAAGAATAATTGAAATCCTTCAAGTTTTTTAATATTATGGCATTAATATATCTTATTCTACATATGTTAAAGCTGACAACATATTAAAAATGCTTATCTGGTACATTTTGGCAACTGAATAATATAAAAATGCAAACTTCAATTCATCATATATTTTTTTAAGATTCCATAAGAAAACAGGATATTGAGTCTTACATTAAGAATGGATGGTTCTGGTAAAGGGCACTGAATTGGCCTATCATTGTCAAGGGGTTCAATTGGGTGTTCAACTGGCTTAAACTCAATTGCAACTTCAATTCCATGAGAAGTAGCAGTGACACCAGTTGCTGCAACAACAGCCTCTGGGTTTTGGGGTATCACCTCCCTCTCATCCTACATTAAATGAAGTCAACGCATAATGCAAAAGTAATATCAAGTAGCAATTAAAACTTCTTAGATAACATATATAAACAAACACCTAAGTAAATAAATAAATTTCTGGTATAATTTTTCTAATCCAACAATCAGGGAATAATATTCTTTTGCGGCGATAAGATCAAATTATTCAAACTATTCAAACTGATTCTTTTGTGTGATGGGCCATTTTTGTACGTGAATACAGAAAAAAACTATTCAAACTGATCAGATCAAATTATTCTTAAAAAGTAAAAACAAAGAAAAGAAAAGCTGATCTTCTAATAACTTAAAAAGTAAAAACAAAGAACTATTCTTTCAAGTACAAATGTAAAAAAGAAAACAGTGGATTACAAATAAAAGGGTTCATGAGAAGGAGAAAAAAACTTACCAAGGCACTTTGCGTGCGTCGATGGATATTCCTTCCTACAGAGAATCTCGAAAAAATACCCACCATATTTTCAACTGAAAGTCGAATACCCAGAAAGAAAAAACCGATTTTTCTGATGATGGTGCTATTATCTTCTTAAAGGGTTGATTTAACTTCAAGTCAAAATCACTTAAATCGATGCTATCACAAAACGGGTCAAGTAGGGCCTCGAATTGATGCAAATTTTGTTGCTGGAGTGAAAAGCAAGAGAAGACAAATCATGTGGTGGGAATGTGGATTCTTATGTTCAGTTGTTTGAGCAATTTTAACTACTAATATTAATTAATAATCATAGTGATGCTTTGGAATCAGTTGAGCAATGGAATCAGCAAAGTACGACAAAAGAAGATAAGCTTTTATAAAGCAGATTTGATTCTGAATCAGAAGATTAAGAATGTACTAATACAATATATATTTTTGGAAAAGGTTAGTGCATCGTTAAGGAGAAAAAGTTTTGTATCAGAACTCAGAAGATTAAGAATGTAATGATATTCACGGTTTTACTTGATTTTTTAATGTTTGTTTAATCATGATTGTTCAAAGATTATAACACTTTTTCTATCCTCACCTTTTGCCTTGTGTGGCTCAAAATTGTCTATGGAACAATCTAGAAACAGTTCAAAAAACAACTCATGTCCAATAATCTCATTCAAATCATGCATCTAAGCTTATTCCAACCATGCACTTGTGTATAAAATATAGATGGAATAATACATGTTTTATTACCAATAAAATTAATATATGATTGTAGCACACCAATTAGGACAAAAATGTTGTCCCAAATTAGATGAATAATGCAAAAGTTAGTCGACATATGTATAAAATGATAAAATATATATAATATTAGTAACCAAAAATTAGATATGATATTTAAATGAGATAAATTTAGATAAAAAATGTATATACTAACAATATAAAAATTTTATACATTTTTAATGCATCATTCAACATTCATATTTATTTTTATTGATTTTTCAAAAAACAAATAAATAATACATTAATTATATATAAATTTTTACACTAATATTATATAGATATTATATTCATATCTAATAACAAAACAAATAGTGGAAGTTTTATGAGGTGAAGGATAAATGGCGATGGATCATCAATAAATTTTAGATATTGACTTTTTTTACTTAAATAACAAAGTTTTATTAACTGCTTACCAAAAAGATATTATTCTAAAAATACATGAAAAGATATGTATGGGTAAATTTTATACAAATATTTACCAATAATTGTGGTGTCATGAATTGAGCTGAGCGAGAGTTTCCGGTGGCGGCGAATGACGGAAGCGATGGAGAATCGACGATAGTGATGTGAGGGCGTTGTATAAAATAATAAATCAAAGAGAAACCACAACGGTGAAGAACCAAAGGGTTTCATCTATTGACGTCAATGTTGGTGAGAATCTGGTACGTTGGTGCATTCGTAAACATTCAATTTTATGTCCCCCTTTTGCAATTAGGTCAATGTTCTTATTCTGAATCAGTAAAATGTTGCTATGCCATGGATTTGTTGTTGGAATTTCTGACAATTTATGGGTCACAGATATAATTCTATAATTGTGTTATGGCCATTATGTAATTAGCCAAAATATAAAATGATCTTAAGTAATTAATTTGGTGGGCATATGTGTCATGAAATAATAATAAGTGTAGATACTTGCAATTTCTGATTTGATGAAGGGACTGAATCAGAATTATTGCAACTAAAGTAGTAACCAC
>NC_032014.1:3751692-3883498 GCF_001865875.1 Lupinus angustifolius | reverse complement strand
GATAACACTATCCACTCATCCATAAGGGCTTATAAGGCATAAGGATAAGCCTCCTCCAACTAACCTCAACACAACACTTTTCAGAAACTAAGGTATTCTCTCATTCCCCTCTAGAGAGAACTAAAGGAAAACCATTCGGCGCTCTATCATCTGGAAGATCATCTCACCCTCATACCTTCGAGATTCCGGAAATGGCTCAACAAGGTATGTTCTTCTTCTTCACCATGAACTCTTTTGGGGTTTCTTCGGTCTGGACCATGGATGTTCCATTCGGGTGTATGTATGGGCATACACATTAGGTTGTGGGAACAAAGCCATGGTTCCGCATTCACTCTATGGATTTCGGATGGAGAAGGAATTTCTCCAACATTTGTTGCATGCTTTCAGGAAAAAGAGAGACACAAGTTAAAGACATAATAAAGAGATAAGAAAGAGGACCTTCCAAGAACGAAGAAGAACATGCTTGTACTAACTGTCCAAAGAGTATAAACAAGTGAGTCAAACTTTATATTGTAATCACTCACATATCTTAAATAATGGCATAGATAGATGGAAGCCATTGAAAATGAACTACTAGGGTGAAAAAGTGCCATTTTGAATCTTTACCCTTAACCCATGTTATTGAGCTGGTTTCTATTATTCAAACAAGTTAGAGTTAGTCGAGCATGAAGGTTGAAGCATGAAGTTCATTATTAAAATCATGCTAAATAGTGACATGAACATCTTATCTGAACTTATTTGGTCATTGTTAGCTTTTGTGTCTTTATGTTCTGAAATTATTTTTAAATTAAAAATGTTCTCATGCTTGAAAATGTGAAGCCTGTGAGTGAGTGACACTGGTGATGTTAGCTGTTTTTCCAATGCATCCAAATAGATACAAGAGTCTGCTTTCATTCTACATAGAATTTGTTATTTGCACATTCATGCTAACAATGAAGTTTCACTTATCTGAATAAGTTTGAGTGACTGTGCGAGTTTCCATGCTGAGCAACACTAGTTGGTTCAATCCAGATATGAACTTTTGTGTGAATCCCAGACCATAAGCTATCTCGTTTTGCATTACTATTCTGTTACTTTTGCAAAGGATATTTTTTACTGCAACTATGATACATGGAGAGGAGAAGTACAATCAGCCAAACAGTCTATAGCTAGTAATCACTGCTTTAATAGCTAAAGGGTCATGAACTGTTGATAACACCTTCACATTGGACATAAAGAAACAAATTACACTCGATTTATTTTGTTGAAAGAAACTTGCAGCCATTTACACATAAAATCTGATCGAAAACAGAAAATTGCTGTCACTTACATATGCAAGTTGATGGAAAAGAATAACTTGTCATCACTAAGCATATGCAGTTCATCAAAAATAATATTTCAAGATCAAAGTTAAACCTTCCGGAGGGGGTGATGTTCATGGCTTCTCATTGAAGCACTATGACTGAAATCAGTCTCTCTCTCACCAAAAGTCTCTAGTGAGTAGACATCCCATCCATCATCCCTCCAATATGTGGCATAAACTGCTGGCACATTTTGCACTCTCGAATAATCTTTGCCTCCATCTGGACGCAGTGCTGTAATCAATTCATCAGGCATATCAAAAAACTCAATTTTCTTTAGTTTAGTTAGGTGTTCAATTCCTAATGGTACCTCCTTGAATGATTTACAGCGCTGGATTATCAGCTTCTTAAGACCACACATTGCTCCCTCCTCAATAACCATAGTTGTCAGTTCATCTAAATCATCAAGGCCTAACACCTTCAGACTTGGAAACCCCTTAGCCTTGAACTGCAATGTGGTACCAACATAAACCTGGAGAAACTCAAGATGCCTTAGATTTGGCAACTCTTGAAGATATACCAGAGGATCCTCATTTAACCTGCTCCATTTTAGATACACTCTTGCCAAATTCTTGAGAGAACTTACCCATGTGGGAAACTTCTCTAGACGTCCACTCAAGTATAATCTCTGAAGATACAGAGGAGGCTTGAAAATGTTTTGAATGTCAATTATCACATCTTCTCCAATTGCAGTTATGGACAGTGATCGGAGATTGATCATCTTCTCGATGGATGAACATAAAGCAGACCCGTCTTCTTGCCTCATCTTTCTTATACCCAGCCTCCTAAGTTGATTAAGTTTACCTAGATCAACCATCAAGGCGTTACTTCTTTGATCTGCCTCTATAGAACACAGATTTTGCAAAGATTGCATTTTTCCTATAGAGGCAGCTATCCTGAAGCCATACCTTGAGTGGAAATGAGCATAGGATTTAATCTCAAATCGATACACCAGGAGATGGCATAGCCTGTGCAGCTCCACAATTTCAACTGGCAATTCAGTGACATAGGAATGTTTAAGATCTAATGTCTGCAGGTACTGAAGCTTCTTAATCGACCTTGGAATGTTTTTCACCTTTGTATTCTTCAAACTTAGATACTTCAGAAGGTAAAGGTTGACAATTTCAGAAGGAAAAACCTCCAAAGGTGCATCCTGCAAATCTAACACCCTAAGCAACCTATAACCACTAGTTGGACATAATGCACGCATGAAAAAACGATCAAGTGGATCTGATAAGGCAAACATTAGCAGAGACCGAAGATTAAATTTGGTCTTATTTTGCGGTATGTTGTGCATTGTGTTTATGACTGATAGGCGTCGAACTCTGTCTGGCCAGATTATGTCTTGTTCTTTGGCTACTGTTGCAAAGTTCTGATCCTTTGACTTCAAATTGACAATCTCCCTTAGGAGATCGTGCATGCGACAAGTCTGCATCCTGCCATCACTGGTTTTGTCCACCACTTGCAGCAGACTTCTGTCCAAGAGCTCCTTGAGGTAACTGTCTGCTACTTCCTCTGCTGTCTTTCCATCTTCTCCATGGACAAATCCTTCAGCTACCCACAAGCGAATCAATCTCATATGCTCAACAGCATAGAATTCTGGGAAGATGGTTATGTACAGCAAACAGAATTTAAGATAGTAAGGCAACTCATTCAGACTAAGTGAAAGCACTCTCTTCATACCCTCGAGTAGGTCATTAGTTTCAATTTCAGACCCAAAACTTCTATAAACCATCTGCCATTCTTCTATGTCTGTCCTGTCTCTTGTAGCCAAAGCACCACTGATTGCCACGATTGCTAGTGGCAAACCCTGGCACATTTTTAAGATACTTCGGCAAACTTCTTCCAGATGAGGAGGGCACGAGTCACCCTGAAATGTCTTCTTGCAGAAAAGAGACCAAGCTTCTTGCTCAGATAAGAATTCAAGGTTATAGACCTTACCCGATTCGGCGGAGGAATGCGATGCCACATCTCTCTTGCGGGTGGTGAGCATTACTCTACTGCCAAGGTTGTTATTAGGCAAAGCATATTTGACAGCATCCCAGAGATTTACATGCCACACATCATCCAGCACGATGAGGTACCTGCTTCTACTGAGCAAGTTCTTGATCTCCTCTTTTAGCTTGTCAATTTTCATTTGACCAACTGCTTCAGGAGCTGGCTTGCCTTTGACATTATAGAGCTGTTGAACCAGATCTTTCAGGAGCTCTTGCATCTTGTAAGATTGAGTAACATTAACCCAAGCATGAAACCTGAAACGCTTCTTCACTTTTGGGTCCTCGTAGACTTGCTTTGCCAGGGTAGTTTTCCCTAACCCTCCCATTCCGTAAATAGGAATTACTTTTCTACCTGCTTCATCTTTGAAAAGTAAATCACTCATCTGATTTTTACGTGCATCAATACCAACTAGATCAGCTTCCTCTAGCAGAAGAGCATCTCCTTGCATGCCATGCCTCGGTGACAACCGTTGACTCGAGCTTGAGCCTATCCCATATAAGTTGGGACGGTCCTTAGAGATAAATTCCAATCTAGCTTTGATCCCTTGTATATCTGAAGCAATCCTGTGTCGAGCTTTCATGTTAGCAAGCTTATGAAGAAAACGAGAGATATTGCTTCGGCCATGGTGATCAACAATGCGGAGATTGAATTCATCTATTGCATCTTCCATATCATGGGCAATATCTCTCACACGTTTGAGCCATGCTTTGAGTTCAGGGTCTTTGTCTTTTAGAACATCAGCCACCCTTAAGATAGCCTTATGGCGTTCCAGCTCATCTTTGATGAACTGAACTTCTTGACTCACCCCTTTCTGCAGATTCACTTCTTCTTGCAGCAATGAAGTCAACTTGTCAAGTAAAAAGGATACTGTGCTATCTGTCATTTTTTCTTCACTTCAATTTTCTTCTCGTGCTAGGAATGGTTGCAACTTGCAAGAACTTGATAAGATTTCTGGTTTTTTATTCGATTGATAGTAATAGTTGTAAGGATTTGATGATAGGTTTTTTTGCTGGTGTGCTTATATACCATTTTCAAGGCTACATGTCTGAGTTATATTCCTAGGAATGTGCTATATATAAATATCACCAAGGAAACGGTCAACTGCCATTATTTTTTAAGGCCCTTTGCTGGTGTAGTTCAGAAACTACCAACTAATAACCATGCCCTCATATTCCTCAATAATAATAATGTAGCTCAGTAACTACTAACTAACTACCATTATTCTCTTCTATTAATTTACTTTATAATTTAAATTTGAAACATTTATATTTATTTTATTACTACCATTTAGTACTTTTAATGTTTTCCGACATTTATGCTAATATTTTAATTCTTTTATTCATTTCAATGCTTTTGATTTTCTTCTATTACCAACCTGCATTCTATCTTTCATGCAATTATCTAGTTTTTGGTATAATTTAGGGTATTCTTCACGTTGTGTGTAAAAAATTAATTTTTTTTGAGATGCATGACTGACTCTTTTAACAAATGTTGCTTCCAATAATTGAACCTTTGACTTTTGGTCTAACACAATATCTGATGATTCGTGAAGTCTTACATCAGTAGATCAATATGTTGCCAGTGAATGTGTGATTTGGAAGTACTTATTTTTTATTTATTTCACATTTATCTTATGTTGTAAGTTATTGGTGTGTTTGGAACAACTTATATAAATAATGTATGCTCTTTCATAAGGTCATCTTGCCTTATTTCCATAAGATACTAGGATAAACTTATCAAATAAGCCTCTGCCTCCATCTACAGCTTATGCAGAAGTAATAGGTCAGTTCATTACTTTACAGTTTGTGTTGGCAAATTCAGACATTGTTAAAAAAATATAAAAACATTCTCATATAAAATTGATTCTAGCATTTCTCAAAATATGAAGATTTCAATTTTCAAGATAATATATCCTTTTCTCTTTTAAATAATGTATTTAGTACAGTTATTAACATTTTTATTTCTAAGAATTTGGATAAGCACTTTTGCAAAAATACTTTCTAAGGTGCGTATCCAAATGTTAATAGCTCATTAAACAAAAGCACTTTTATCACAAGCACTTAATTAGTTTATCCAAACACCTTAATCTAAATGATAAAAAGAACTTGTGTAGATACATAAGCCTAACCAACAAGCTATGTCAATTAAGTAGAAATTTGGAATGAAAAATAAATTCTTTACATTTTTATGTAATATTCTTCTTAGATTTTTAACTTGAGATATTCTGGGAGATTCTGTAAAAAAAATAGTGGGTTCTGTAAGGCAAGATATCCTTAAAGACAATGTCTTGTGCGTGTCTCATACTATATTCTGTGTTATTTCCTTTTATTTCTGTATTTTATTTTATCCTTATATTTTATGTGTCATTTTTCTAACACTTCATACCTTTCTAGGTTGAGATAAAATAGCGTCTATGTGATTGTTGGAATATGTATGTTTATGCTATAAAATACTAACGTAAAATGATTTAGGTGTTTTTTATTATATTGGCAAATATATATGATTACTACCATATCCATCACCAGCTATAACCGTCCTTGTATATCACATCAGGTATACCTACATTTTATAACATCAACTTTTAAGAGACTAGTTCAACTCATACAAAAGTTGCGTCATTTGTTTTATATGATATTTATATATTATAGACATTAATTCCACTGACATATTATGGTGTTACTGTAGAAGAAGTGGATGGCAAGGAATTATATTAAACAAAACTTATCTATACATTTCAACTCGCTTTATTCTTCCATTCAAGATCGAATTAGATTAATCTCATTTGGACATAAACATCATTCAAATGGATTTTAAATATATGTATCATTATTTTGAACTTTTTTACATTGTTAGTATATTATATTTATATATATATATAGAGAGAGATGGATTACAATATAAAAGATGTTTATACGGTAAATGCACTTATGCACATCCTTTTTTTCTTATAAAAATTCAACTATTTGTGATTTGTGAGTTGAACCTTGTTGGTTAAGTATGTCTTTTGAAAGGTAAGAATAGCAACAAATTCCTTTTTTCCCTTTCAATACGCGGTAATCCAACTGAATTAGAAAAGAACAGGGAGATTTAAACGCTAAATTGGTTACATTCACAGAATCCTGTATAATATGTAGTAGTAGTACAAAAAAATCTAACAAGCTATAGTTTTTTTTCTGAAACTTCACAAGGTAGTTACTTCATCATTTCCTAAACATATTTTTTTCTAAATGTCCATTGCCTTTTCTTTTCATTGGGTTCTAATAAGCATCTAAACTCAAAATTTAAAATTGCCCAAGTTTGTGTGCGTTATAGCATGCCTCTGCTGGTTCCAGTTTAGCCATGCAGCTATTAGGTGCTTCTATTACAAATTACAAATATAATTAACATTATGTTTTTGCGCCATATTTTACATTTGATTTCTGATGTGTAAATTTGGAATTAAAATCTTCTCCTGTAGTACACCCTGCAATGTAAAGGGAAGAATTTATTTTTAAATTTTCTAATTCAAAAATAAGCAAAGATTTGAATCCATTAATATTTTGGTACCACAAATTAATATACTAACTCCTGTGGCGGAGAGGAATTGGAGAATTTATTTTTTTGGCTACCGTCTCAGAAATTTATTACCATTATACCTTGCCATCCTTTAGAAAAACTTATTCACCACGGGATACATGCATGTAATCAACCATATACTTATACATCATTATTAATATTATAATAAATAAAGAAAAATGCATACATTAGTAATATATTAGTTTTATATTATGTTATTATATTATTTATTATTAATTTTTTAATTATTGTTAACTCTTCGAAAATAAGAAAATAAGGCAAATGTCATGCGGGCAAATTGGCATGTTTCACGCGCACAGCATGCATAGAATGAGATGTTGACTTATTAAACCGAGTACTCAGATAATCTATCATGTAAATTAATGAAAGCCACGTAGAACTAGTGACTTGTTCGCATTACAATGCCAAGAGCTTTATGATTAGTGGCGGAGGATGGAAGGATAGGTGCCCCTGGATTTTTAAAAAAAAAAATCTATTTATCTTTTGTTTTTTTTACGAATATATATGTTGTCTCACAAAGTGTGTCATTTCATATGTCAGTTACTGTATTTAGCCATAAAAATATTTAATTATTAAACTTTTAAATTATAAAATATGACACATAGAGTGATACACTTTTTGGAGCATGTTTATTCCCTTTACCTACACCTAAATGACGTCTTTATGGATATATAAGTTGAAACTCATATATTTCTTTAATTTGTAGTTTCATCAATAAATATAATACAACTTGTGTAATCTTTCTAAAATTATATATAATAGATCAAATTCTCTTAGACATTGATATTGTTTATAATAATATGACTTTGTTTGAGTTTATAAATTTTATGTTTGATGAAAGGGATTATGTATGTATTGATAATATATATATTGTCCAAAAATTCTATTCTATGAGTTTTAATGAAAATGAATATTAATTTGAGATGTCATTGTCAACTTTTTATTGTTGGTGTTAGCCATTGATGTTTAAAAATATTTTCTATCATAAGTCATATATTATATTATCAAGTTATTAGTATTGTTTTATTTATTATGATCCAACCACTACATAAATATCATTTTGGGTATGACCAACTAAACAAAATTACGTAGTAAGATAAAAGATGAATTCCTTACAAATAACATAATAACTTATATTTAAAAAAAATAGTTAGAAAATTTTATCTTTGATACATCATGAACATTTATTTATATTTTTGTTATTTAATTAAATATTATTGTCTCTCGTAAGATTTTATCGAAGATCTGTCAATGTTCACCATATATTCTAAAATAGTGCCCAAAAATGTAGTGTTTAGATTGAATACCTAAATTTAAAAAAGCATTTTAAGTACTAGTAAAATTCAATGCTTAGCATGTTAAGTATAATAAGATAAGTGATGTGAGACTTATTTTTCAACATGTCTTATCGATATAAATCAGTTGTATCAGTCAAATAGTTACCTTTGACCCATAACTAAATGACATTTTTTGGCTCATTATAACTGTAAAGAAGTTTGACTTTAACTATAATATCATGTTAAGGCATCTCAAAATCAATTGACAATGAGAGAAGTAACCCAACATGTATTTAAATCATTTCCAAGACAATGAGATAAACGATATGAGACTTCCTTTCCAACAAAACTAGGTAAAACTCATACATCATATTCCTTTTCGGATTTCAATTACATATATTAGTGACTTTCACCCAATAGTCCTTCTATGATGAAATAAATAAGTAAAAGAAAAAATATATATATTAGTCACGGTTAATAGTTTTATATATTGTTTCACCCAATAGTTCTATATATTGTTAGTTTATTATTCATCGTTCATCTTCAATCATTATTAATTTTTCAAAAAATGTAATACAAAAAGTAACAAATAAATATTAATTGTATATAAATTTTTACACCAATAGTGTATAAATAAATAGATAGAGTTTGTATGAGTTTTTAAATAAATGTTTTATTTTTCAAATAATAGTGTAATCTTTTAAGTTACATGTAACCCATAAATTCTTTATAGACTAGCCTATAAAAGCTCTCTAGAAGTAATTAGTCTCTAGAAATTTCATTTTGGTTGATAAAATATCTAGGGATTTAATTCTTCATAAATAAGTTAATGTAAAGCCACTCAATTATTTCAGAAGTTTTTTGGACTATGGCTCCTAGCCTAACTCAAACAACGACTAGATAAATTGATTCACAATCATAAACAACTAAATGTTGGAGGATTGGGTTTCTGTGAATATGAGACCATACAACATTATAGATTATATGTGCTTATCATAACCCTATAACACTGCAAACATAAAATCATGTGTGTACAATCAATCAAATGCGTTTTTCTGTGACTTTGGAGCATCAGAAGCAATTTCCTCGAAGTACAAAATTAAACTATAACAATCAATCAAATGTTTTGTACAAGTCCAAAGGAATGCTAGTTTTTACTAGGTAAATTACATAAAATAGTTTTCATTACGTAAATTACATAATTGAAGTTTTTTAAAGTCAAAGGTATCCTCCTAAATTTCTTAAAGTTCAATTTTTTATTGTCTAAACGAGACATGTAAAATAAACATTTCAATTATCTTTTAGAAATTACATTCTCGCGTGGAATTCTTCATCCAAATGGACTCAGTCTTTCTTAAATAAGATTAACTGTGAGATCACCAACGTTTTGAAAACAAAATAATGGAGTCAGGTGAAGTTAAGAGAATGATTTTTTTTTTCGTTTTCTATTTTTCACAAGGTATTAATTTTTTGCTATAAAAAACAACTATAGTATATAGTTTATTATTCAATAAAAATGACTAGTTTATTTGGGTGGAATCCAAATTCACTTAACGCTTTTTATCAAAATTGTGATTAATTGAAACATTATATTTCATTAAAATAAGATAAAAAACTTGTATAAGAATGAATGATTGTGTTTATAACCTTGAAAGTTGAACAGAAAAAACTAAAATACCCATTTATTACTTATCCTATTTTTAAATTTCAAATTGACCATCTACTAATATATAACGTTAATTTATCTTGTTATAATAATTTTCAATTTATTATTTTATCATAATGATTTTTTTATTTTTTATCAAAATATTACTAAATTTTCCACGCATATTCCTTTCAAGCTATTAGAAAAATAAGTTTTATGAAACTCGTTGCACACCTGTACATTTTTCACGCGAGCGAGACTCATCCCAGTACTAATAAAGATATAAGTGATTATTTCTTTTATTATATCTTTTAAATTTTAAAAATAAAAGTGTAATCATGCTTTACAAATATAAATTTTTTTTTTTTCTTTTAATATTTCACCATACTTCTTTTTCCACTTCACTCTTTCCACACCACACCGACTAAATGGCACGTCTAGTAATTCATACATAATATGAGGGCAAGTAACAGTTCAAGTTCAGTTCTTTTTATTTTTCTTTTTAAGTTTGTTATTCTTCTCTGTCTTTCTAAAACAAGTCAGTAGTAGTTCACTCACTCACGCACTAAACACTGTTCTCTTTTTTCGGTGTCGGTTGAAATTCTCACATTTCTCTCAAAATTCTCTTTCTAAATTCTTGGAACCATGAATCGCCATCACGATCCCAACCCTTTCGACGAAGAAGAAGTCAATCCATTTTCGGTAATCGCTTCTCTCTCAATTTGTATCTATATTTAGCATTTCTCACATCCAACCTTGTTTTCGCTCCAAAATCCCTAGATTCAGGGATGAACCTTGTCATCTATATAAATGGAACTGCTTACGTGTTATTTCCTTTGATCTGGATCTGTAGTTAGTTATTTTACGTGGTTTTGAATACATTTATTTTTTATTTTTTTTGGATACATGTAATTTAGAAAGTGCGTCCTGAATAGGCATTAAGATCACAATAGGTTGAGGTTTTGGATCTCTGGACTTGGATGTTTGAGATTTCGGTTAGAGTGTTTCCTGAGCTATTCGATTGAGTGAATGCAAATTGTGAGATATGAAATGCAAGTTTCTTCGTTTTGTCTTAATGGTTTATTATTCCTCGTACATAAGTGTGATTATTTGACAGGTTTGGTAATCCCATGTTTCATTGAGTTCGCCGAGTATTGCCTTAACTGAATTTTCTCAGTTGAGGAGGAATTATAATCTATTAAGAGTTAGTTTTAGCTGCATGTATTTTTTAAGATGTTAACTAAAAAGCCTTATAAGTTTTGATGAATTAACTTTAATGTATTGTTGAAATTGGAATGTAAGTAATGAAGTAATGTAAGAGCAAGTTGCTAGTTTTGGAAGACTTGGCATTTGATGCTTTGTTGTTTCATTGAAGTCATGGCATTCAGTATTCATGTAATTTATTGTGGAAATCTTACAGAACCGTGCCACTGCTCCTGGCTCAAAATCGCGTAATCCACCATTGGCACCTGAAGTACAACTGGGCTTTGGACAAAGACACGATGCTACAGTCGATATACCTTTGGATACTACAAATGTAATGTCTTTGCTAATTTAGAGATTTACCGAAGACTTTAGGATTCTTTTCTGTTGTCTGAGTATGTTTTCCATGATGTTTATTAAGGACTCTAAGAAAAAAGGACAAGAGCTAGCAGCTTGGGAAGCGGATTTAAAAAGGAGAGAGATGGTTGGTTTAACAATGTTTGTGCCACAGATTTTGGTTTCAATCTTTCATATGATTGATTTTATTGTCAGCATCAACAGTGATATACTTATATTGTCTTAACTGCCTGCATATTTAAGCTTTTGCTTGTACTACTCCTTTGCTTTTGAGGATTTCGTGACTCTTTGAAAATGTGTTTGTAGGAAATAAAAAGAAGAGAAGAAAGTGTTACTAGAGGTGAATTTTGAGACTGCAAACTTTTACAATTAGTGTCAATTTGTTTCAATCTCTAAATTTGTTTGGGGTCATTAAGTTTTTTTTCTGGTATCCAAAACATGCTTATCAGCCGGTGTAACTGTTGACGATAAGAATTGGCCTCCATTTTTTCCAATCATTCATCATGATATAGCCAACGAGATACCTGTTCATGCTCAGAGGCTGCAATATTTGGCCTTTGCCAGTTGGTTAGGTATGGCAGCTCAATTATCTTTTCTGTTTATTAATTGTATGGTTGGTTGATGATGAAAAATATAATTTATAATCTGTGTTCTTGGTTAGGTTAGTAATTGCTTATAGTTCACCCGAAGTAAAGGGTGGAAGAATTTTTTTCATAATCATTGTTTTTGCATAAATATGTGTTAGGTCAATGTTTTGTATTTTTTGTACTTTTACTTTTATATATGTAGGGTACACATTTGCTGTCCCACTCCTTTGTGCCAATCCATGTGTCAAAAAATTATTTAATAATTGCAATTTTAACTTCAATAATTTTTTTCAACCAATCATAGGTAATGATACCTGGAGTGGCACAAAAAGTGGGACAACGGATGTGCTCCCTTATATGTACCCCTTCTCTATATATTTTGCATGTAATCCTTGATATTTCAACAATTCTTATTTCTGGTTTGAGTTTTTTATCCATAAACTTTTTTCTATATTATCATGAGAATGTTTTCCAAATATAGAAACCCTTAATTTACAGTTGGCTGCTTTGTTTGTTAGGTGAACTTTTTTTTTGCTTACCAGTAATTTTGGATGAGGTGCTGCCCAATTACTAATACTAAAACATTAGGTCTTATTAAAAAACTATAAAAGCATTAGTACTCTTGTGCCAATTTGTTCC
This sequence comes from Lupinus angustifolius, assembly GCF_001865875.1. NCBI lineage: Eukaryota > Viridiplantae > Streptophyta > Magnoliopsida > Fabales > Fabaceae > Lupinus > Lupinus angustifolius. The sequence goes on along the minus strand of NC_032014.1, from coordinate 3,870,876 downwards.
ATGGGTCATCTGTATTGCTCTCCTCTTTAATTCGATATATACATGCATGCACATACACATCTACACACAAGCAGATCTTTAGAATCTTATTTTCGGGTTCTTCTTTTTCATGTCTTCTTTTAATACCACGATGCGTAGAATTTTTCCCAATATTCTATTGAACAATCATCTTTGCAGGAATTGTTCTCTGCCTAGTTTTTAACTTAGTTGCAGTGATTGTCTGTTGGATCAGAGGCGGCGGTAAGCTAATTCTTTTACTCTTATGATACTTCCAGCTTTCTAGATATTGCAGTGATTTGGACCATATTTTGAAGTTTGCAATATGCAGGTGTTAAAATATTTTTCCTCGCGGTGATTTATACTCTACTTGGAGTTCCCCTTTCATATGTGCTTTGGTACAGGCCTCTCTATCGCGCTATGAGGTAAACTACATTGTCGCCTCCTTTTCTTTACAAGCACGTAAACACTGCCTAAGCAAGCACGTAAGATGCTAAACTGTCAGGCTTGGGGCCTATCTAACCGAACCTAATTCAAAACGTGACTGAATCCAATATGTCCGATAACCCAACATGCAAGCCAGATCCCAAACCTCAAGATCTGGGTTCAAAGTTACACAACTAGATTCAATTATGAATTCTACATGGTCTTGGTTTTGTTGAGAGTCAGGTCCCACATTTATCGAGTTTGCAAGTAAAAAAAATCATTTATCACTTGGGTGATCCTCCAAGAGAGTTTACAAGAAGGTTTACAGAAGAAAGATCAAATGTTTCAATAGCTAGCTAATTGAGGTTAAGGGAAGGCTATTTATAGAGCCTGTGTACATGCAGAAACAAAGGAAGGGTGCAAGGGAACTAACTAATTTTCCCGCCAATTAAATACTTAACTAATTGATTCATATCACACTTGAAACTTGAGATGGGGACATCCAATTTGTGGAGCTTGTGTTCAGAAATCTGGATATTCAAAGTGACCCAATAATCCAATGATCTTCATTAATCCAACTTGACCCAATCTGATTCATGACAGGAGCTGTAAAATTTTATACACTGGATTATTTTGTACATGGTGATGGTTGTTGCTTATGGTTGTTTATGGTATGCAGGACGGATAGTGCACTGAAGTTCACTTGGTTTTTCTTGTTCTACTTGGTATGTTAATCTATCATTTGATACTGTTTTACGACTTAGCGAGTGACTTGCTAATTTTCTGTTGATTGCTTCGGTTTGGTGCAGCTTCACATTGCATTTTGTATCTTCGCTGCAATTGCACCTCCAGTTGTTTTTCATGGAAAATCATTAACGTAAGTTCTATAAACTGTCTAGCAGAGTTTACATAACCACAGTTTCATGAAGTTGTTGATCTCTTTCTCTGTTTGGTGTAATTTTAGAACAAAGTATACTTCAAAAGGCAAATGAAACCTGGAAGAGAAATTTTAGACACTTGCACTCTAGAGTGTGTGCTCTGGTTTTATTTTCCCAATAATAAGCTGTCATTGCAAGCTGGGGAGAATATGTTTATAATTGGATGTTACATATGATCGGACCTTTTACTCATTGCGTAGGCATATGTATGCAATGAAACATTATAGTGGGATTATTTGTTTATTGATATTGTCTTGTCATATTATTCACATTCAGGTGTGAAGGAATTGCTGTAGCTCTAAAATTTATTAAATTTACCTGGAAAGAACTTAAGCACTAGTGCTTTTTATTAAAACGAAGTTCAAGTTCATTTTATGCTGTTATCTTATGGTCACCTTTTTACTTAATCATATGTACTAGTAAATTTATTAATCAAGTATAAGTATATATTTCTTTTGTCACATTTGAATTAATTCATTTAAAATTGCAGAGGCATCCTTGCAGCAATTGATGTCTTCTCAGACCATGTATTGGTTGGGGTAAGTTGTATTCCATGTGTCTGTATTACTGTATTAGCATTTATTTTCTTTTTGGGTAAAATTATTTTGCATGCATTTTTAGATTATCACCTAAATGTTAACAAGGTGTTTTTATTTTATAAGGTTGTAACTAATATGGAACTCATGTTTTTTTTGTTTTTCTATATTGTACAAGATTTTTAGAAGCATTCATTTTCATGCATTGATATCAAATATTTTAATTTATGTTCATTTACCGGTGAAAAAGTCTGAATATCGGGTCCTTCTATTATATGTATTGTTTAGAACTTAAAATGTAAAGAGAAATGAAGGTTATTTGTTTTCTCAAGTTGATTTTCCCCTCCTATAGAATTATGATCTCATGTATGAATTAATAACAATAAATTCCAGAGATCGTTGAAGTTAATGTTAACGTCAAGCTAGTAACTTGGACTTGAATATTGTATGAGAAACCAATCAAAATGATAACCAAGTAACCGAGGCTTTCGATTCATATATGAAGGGATGTAAAATATGTTGGAGTTGGCCATTAACAGAACTAGATTGAGTGGTGCTTTGTTTCCCTAAGTGTAAGCACAAAGCTTTTTGTTAGATAAAAATGATCTGGATTCCCTTTGACAAACGAAGGGCATAGAGAATCTGTTCATTGCATTTTGCAACGTGTTGAAGTTGCTGGAAAATTGAAATTTCATTACCTTTGTGTGATACTTTAGGAAACATCAAACTCCATAATCTTTTGCCTGTTCTTATATGTTTGGATTCAATAATTTGTTGTTATTCTTGCAGATATTCTATTTGGTTGGATTTGGCCTGTTTTGCTTGGAGTCTCTTCTAAGCCTCTGGGTGCTTCAGGTGAGGGATATATCATTTGAATGGATTTTCATTCTCAGTTTTTATTGCTTCTGAGCAATGGGATAAATAAGACAAATTAAAACAGCATGAACATTTAACTATGTTAGAACTGAAGGGTAAAATGGTATTTGCTTGGAGGAGTGAAGCGTAACAGCAGTTAGTTTAGAGAGGATCTTGTAGATAAATAACTATAAGGATAATAAGGGGTTGATGGAGATAAGTGTTCAAAATGTCGGGACTATGCTAAGAACTTTGAACTCCAACTCCGTATTGTCAAATAAAGACACCAAGGTGTGGTAGGAAGGACTGGTAGGTTTTGTATCAAGAAAAGGACTGAAATAGGGTTGTAATTATCGTTAAGAAATCTTGGTTGTAGAGAGGTTCTAATGGTAAAGAGCAGTCCGCTGCATGAGGCTCCTATCTATTGGGATTTGGGAGGTTAGAAGTGGAGGTAGATGTATGCAGTTTTACCTATAAATGTACACAATCTTACTCCTGTAAGCGGAGAGATTGTTTTCACTGAGAGAGGTTGTAATGTTATGAGTACGAAATATGTGTTTTGTATTAACATGTGACTTTTGCTGTGTATTCCAAAAAGAAGGAAGGTGTAGTTAACTGCTGTTTTTTTTTGGTTTTATCTGGGAATTTTTTCTTTACTCCGTATGAAAAATGAGTTTAATACCTTTATCGGAAATTATCTTCTTTCATATAATACTCTTGAAATGAATCATGAGTTGAAACAACTGTTGCAGTTGTTTAGCTACTTATCCTATTAGGAAAGTGATCGGGGACATTTTTTATGTGCATGATTTTGCTTAAGCAGCTAGATTTGCCCATAACTTTTTTAGAATATGTATTCAACATTATTGCTTGACACTTACTTCCTTTTCTTGTGTATATGCAGAAAATATACATGTATTTCCGAGGGCACAAGTGAGATTATTCTCAGGTTTTGATCCACGGGCTTTACTTCCCAGTTTGGCTTAGTATATTCTTTCTCTTTTGTCTATCCTTTTCTTTTCCAGTACAATATCTTTGTATGATAGTGCTCCTTGTTTCTCCGGCGAATGGGTGATTATACCAGAGTTTAGAGTGTACTGTGATGAACTCTGTGTAGTATGTCTTCCAGTGTATTTTCGTTTGCTTTTGATAAGCATACATGTAGATGTAATGAATTTGGAATGAAGGATTAGCGTGTGGTGATATTGAAGTTGTATTTTCGCCCCCTCAAAGTTTATTAAATGACTATTTCTACTATTAAAATACCCAAAACTGCCCTTAGACAAAATGCATTCTTAAATTTAATCCCGAAAAATTGAAAATTGTCATTATAATTCTTAAATATTTTTGAAATAATATTAGAGATAAAATAGTTCCCATGACCAGCAATTATTTTGATGATATTTGAGATTCTTAATCAAGAGAAATTTCTTCGATGAAAATGTTTTTCATATGTTCAAATTTTGGACATTTACTTAGAATATGTATGTTTGAGGTGACTCTTACCCTGGGTAATTTTTCGTCTTAGCATGGGAAATGGGAAAATTGTTCTAGCTCCCCTAGTTATGATGAAATTGCAGGCCACACTATAGTTGTCCAAAATTTACCATCACCCCATTGTTTTTTCGATAGATGATGCGTTGAATAGATTTCACATCCCCCTCATCATATTTGTATTTTATTTACGAAATGGTTGTCCTTACTCAATAAATTATTTTTTGTTTTCACAATGCATTAAGATCTCTTATTTATGTGATTTTTTTTTGCGTTTCGCCTTAAATTTTAACTATTGAAGCCATTTTTATCAATTTTATGTTAACGCTTCACTTTTGTTCGCAAATGACTCTACGTGTGTAATAAACCATACAAAAAATGAAACACCAAGAAAGCTGAAGCCACCGCACCAGGCACCAAATGGAATCTAGTTGTGGCGTATGGCTAAGCATCATCTATGAGCTCAACTTTCAATACACACTTATAAATAACCCTTTTCATAGCTTAACTTTTGAGCGGAGCACTAATAGTCAATTGTTGTAACTTAAGATCATTAGGATTTAGGAGAACTTAACCCTAAAACCTTCGTGATTCAAATAACACATGAGCTTCCTTGTTTACTCATGAGACTCGTAATATGCAACTACTGAACTACGTGGTAAACTTACTTTTCTTTCTCATATAAATATACATAATAAAAACTATGTTGTTGACACTTTTTTTAGTCGCAGTTTGGTAGTTTGTTTCCAATATGTAGTAAACGAGGGAATGAGACTCGTACCTTCTATTTTGTTCAAACCAACCGAACATGTAACATGTTCGTGACTTATTAACCTGCGGGCACTGGACCAAAACAACAACCTTCTTTATGCTACACTTTATAATTTCTTCAGCGTAAGAACCTCTGGCTTATGCTATTTTAATGTCTCATTAGCAAATTGCACCTACCTTATGTTTGAATATCATTTTAGTAAATAAAATCCACATCACAAATTGTCGATTGTGGCAATATGCTCAAGTCATCTGTTTGCTACAGAACCGCCAATGGTTTATAGTATATTCTCTATGTTTATTACTTCTTAATGTCAAATTGAATCATCGTTATTATTTTTAAATTTAAAAGTTACTTTTAGAACTTTCTATTTCTCTCTAAACCTTGTATTTTAATTTTCAAATCACCCGAAGTTTCAGTTTATTTAGTGCGAGTACATTGGACAACCAAATTGGCAAGTGGTCTAAATATTTAGTTATATTGATTATGGGTAAAGCCAATTAATTGGCTTGTAATGTTGTAAAAGGACTATAGCATGCAATTTTCGGCGCAGTGCATATGCAAGAGACCAAATTGGTCTTTTTGAACTAAAACGAGTTCATAAACCTTGAGCTGAAGTAGAATTGATTTGAAGAATGTACACGTGATATACCTCAAAAGTGGTGGACATATCAAATCTTATTATATAATAATTGAAAAATAGTTTACCTTAACAGTTTACCGTGGACGAATGTAATGAACTCGTTTCGAATTATTCTACCCATCTGATATACATGTCCTTGAATATCATGTTTAATACTATATATATTTATGTTTAGAGGGCAAGACTTGATACTGCATTAATGTTGTTAAAAGTAAAGAGTTTAAATCCTGAAAACAGTTTATTTGTTTGCGAGTTGAGAATTGAGAGAGAAATAAAAGAAATGAAAGATTTCATAGTCATCTCATAAATATATTTCATAGTCCTAAAGTTTTTTTCTTCATTCTCTTCCAAAACTCAATTCTCAAATAAAACAGTCTTATGCACATTGGCTACCTATATTTGATTAGTTTTATCTTTCATTTAGCTTTCATAACATTTTCCCATAACTGATGTAATTGATATTTTGGTATTGTTAGTATGTTCACTTTAAGCGAGTATTTGGCCATTTGGGTCTTAATGGGCAGAACAACTTCAAGTATGTGATTTTGGGGCATATGCTTATGCACCTTACATACCCAAAATCTTCATCATATTGTGAGGCTGTTGGGGAATGTGGTCCATGAATATTTGATCAAATATTGCTTTTTCCAACTTCCTAGAGCAAGATTACACACATACTATTGATCTGAAAAAGTAGATAAGGGAAAATGGGGGAATTGCACACACACACACAAACATGTAACAAATACTACTAGTGTGGCCAGAGTCCAAGATTGAATTGGATAACATAATGCTTTGAATAAAATCTACTTCACTCCACACCCTTAATCTCTAATCTTCAAAGAGCCACCATCTTGATGCCATGTGGCATGTCAAATATCCAAGTTCAATTCACAATTCAGTCTTCGATGTTCATTTTCACCACATATGCAATTACCTAATAAAGTCCACCATTTTTCTAACAAATAAGTAAAAGTTCAATATCTAGTGTCTATTTTGTCCTTTAATATATTTTATCTTATAAAATAGAATACTCAAAAGACAACTATACCCCCTCATGCCAATTGACTCCATTCATATCCTTGCTTTTCTAACACTAAAACTACCTCCAAAACAAGGGGTAGTCACAGAAATCAATAAACAATAAGACACCTCAGTTTTCACCTTTTTCTTTTCCTCATAATTTCCTTTGTCTTGGTTCTAATTCCACTTATCATTTATATGTGTTCCAAACTTCTTCTTGCAAAGCCCCCTCAAATTATCCTAAAACAAAAGCCAACATAAATTCACTCCATCTATATAAAATTCCTCTTTAATTTCTTTCCATAGAGAGAGAAAAAAAATGGCAGCTTGCACTGTCTACTCCACACTATCTCTCAAAACAAATTGTTTCATCTCAACCCCATCATCAAAAACACATTATGGTTTCCACCACAAACAAATAGTACTATACACCACAAGCAAGAGACACAACAAGAGAGTTAACAATCCATATGTTATAACATGTGCAGCAAGTGACTCACAAACAGTGGTGATTGGTCTTGCAGCAGATTCAGGATGTGGGAAGAGTACTTTCATGAGGAGGCTAACAAGTGTGTTTGGTGGAACAGCAGAACCACCAAAAGGTGGCAACCCTGATTCCAACACACTCATTAGTGACACCACCACTGTTATATGCTTAGATGATTATCATTCTTTGGATAGAACTGGTAGAAAGGAAAAGGGTGTCACTGCACTTGACCCAAGAGCCAATGATTTTGATCTCATGTATGAACAAGTTAAGGCTATTAAGGATGGAATTTCTGTTCAAAAACCAATTTACAACCATGTCACTGGTCTCTTGGATCCTCCTGAACTCATTAAACCACCTAAAATCTTAGTCATTGAAGGTTTGCACCCAATGTAAGTATCCTTGTATTGTTACTAATTAACAATTTGTGTTTTCCTAGTATCAAATTGTGTTGGAGATGATGTTACATATGTTTGAAATTCTCTAACTTGCTTTTATTTTCATTAAAGGGGTATGAGATTTGTGAAGCATGGGATTAACCGATTAAATGTTCCATGGGTCCTTAAGCGGATATACCTTATCTATCCTTTATTGATTGTATGGTTGAGAAATTCGCTGGTCATTCTAAGTTTATAACCTTCGCATATGGTGGGCCAGCATGCATGTACACATTTACGTTCATGGTCACTCAATAGTGATACATATATTTCACCTTGTTTATTAATAATTTAATATATTTCAATAAATAGATAAAATCAAATTGTTCAAAAAATAATGAAAGTGCATACACCCTTTTCTCATCAACAATAAAAGCTCCCGCCAACAATTAAAAGAAAAAGGAGTCAGATTATATCTCCATTATTTGAAGGCTTAACTAAACTCTATCTTATATTTCTTGGTAATTGTAATTACACCGATCTGTCTTAAACGGATACAAGCATAAATGTTAAGAGTGGTCAATTTAATTTCCCAAAAAATCACTAAACACTTCTCTCATTTTCATATCACGACCAATTAAAAAATACTACTTAAATAAAAAAATTCCTATAAATAAAAATAGCATTTTTATATTACTTATTAAAATTTAATTAACTAATTTTTTTAATGTGAGACATGTTTTTTTTTAGGAATTGTGGATCTGTGTTTTGTGTTTTCTGTGTTTGAGACCACGTACTTTTCCTTGCATGTTGCATGCAGGTATGATGCTCGGGTCAGAGATCTCTTGGACTTCAGCATCTACTTGGACATTAGCAATGAAGTCAAATTCGCTTGGAAAATTCAGGTAATTAGTTAAACACATAGCCCAAAAGTTTAAAAACTTGTATAAAATTGAAAGGTTTCATATTCTATTCATATCACTTAATATGATCTAACGATTATATATATCAAAATCCAAAATATTTCAGAGAGACATGGCAGAACGTGGACACAGTCTTGAAAGCATCAAGGCTAGCATTGAAGCAAGGAAGCCTGATTTTGATGCTTATATTGGTAACCAATATTTCAATAATACTATCTTTCAATTTGAATTTATTTTCTAATACATAACTTTGTGTCATGAAAAAATTGTTAGGCATGCATGTATTAATTTGTGTGCTGTTGCTGTTGATTAATTCACAGATCCACAAAAGCAATATGCAGATGCAGTTATAGAAGTGTTGCCAACTGAACTAATTCCAGATGACAATGAAGGGAAGATTTTAAGAGTGAGGTTGATACAGAAAGAAGGGGTTAAGAATTTTAGCCCAGTTTACTTGTTTGATGATGGATCTACCATTTCATGGATACCATGTGGTAGAAAGCTTACATGCTCTTACCCTGGCATCAAATTTGCCTATGGACCAGATGCTTACTATGGAAATGAGGTACTACTCTAACATCTAAAGCTCTATATTTTTTTAAGCAAATTTGTTCTTGGAAATCTCACATCACTTTTGATTCAAATCCTTTTACACTTACAATGTACTCATTGATTAAAAGACTTTTGTTTTGAAAACATGAGTAGAGAGATCCATGGTTATAAAGTATGTATAAAAAAATAAGTGAGAAAGAGTAATTTATAACATCATGCATGACTACCATTATAGGTTAATTGGTTCATATTTGGACAACAAGAAAAAGTAAAGTTAACCAGCTATATCTTGGCGATTTAATTAATAACCTATCTATCAGTTGCCATAAGATAGTTTAACTGTTAATATTATAAAACATGACAAGTTGGTCAAATATGTCATATAACTAAAGTACATCATAAGCTTTCAAATTTGAACTAATTTATTCAGACACTATTAACGAATTGAATTAAAATACTACATATGGCAAGTTTAAAACAAAGGAAAACAGTATAGTTATCAAGATCTAATAATCACCTTCAAGTTATTAATTACAAGCTTTTCAACACACAACTTGAGACATTCTTGCCTGATGAGGTACTCATATATTGGTTTTTTCTCTCACTTTAATTTTCTCAATCATTAATTTGACTTCAGTGCCTATTATTTTGTGCCTTCGTTATTCTTTATAGGTATCAATTGTGGAAATGGATGGACAATTTGACAGACTAGATGAACTAATATATGTTGAAAGCCACCTAAGCAACCTCTCTTCCAAGTTCTATGGTGAAGTTACTCAACAAATGTTGAAACATGCTGATTTCCCTGGTAGCAACAATGGAACAGGTCTCTTCCAAACCATAGTTGGTTTAAAGATAAGAGAATTATATGAGCAGCTAGTAGCAAGCAGAGCTCAGAGTCCAGTAAAAGCAGCAAAAGCTTAAGGATGAAACTGCCATATTTATACATATATTGAACAAGAAGCTAGGCAGACATTGAATCCTTAAAATCATTTTCCTATGTCCATTATTTTATTTTGTTGTTCATGATAATGAAAACACACTGCGTGTATTTATGAATTATGTTGTAAACTTGTCACTCATATAGTATAGAGAAGGCCGGGCTGAGGTTTCAGTCTCCCACGTACGGTCAAATGTATTTCACTATTTCTTCCAAACGTATTTTTTCTTCTTATACCCTTGAATCAAAAAATGGAACCCATGACCATATGGTGAAGAATCTAAAAAATGTGTTCATTATATAAGACTATGACATTCGAGAAGAATAAATGTATACACATATTCTTATACAACAAGTGAAAAATGGGTCTTTTTCGGTACTGGATAGGATTATGATAAGTGACAAAAAATTAATGATCATGAATTTATATTATTTTTAAATAAAAATAAATAAATAAGATTTAAAAAAATCTTAGCCACATGTTCTAGTAATGGTCTCTCCATTATTGGAGAGTACTTAAACTGTGTAAGAGGTTAGTTCTAAGGTTTGAATTAGGAATGTCATGATGATTAAATAGCAACTTTACATTTTCTGTCATTACACATTGGTAAGAATGTTAGTGTAGATTATTGGAAATGGATTCCTCTCCATTACTTGGACTCTCTAGTGGGAATATGAGAGGGGTTACTTTTTAAAAATATTTAATTTAGAAAAAAAAGTTGAACCATTGAAATATTATTTTTGCCATGTGTTACAATCTTAGGTATGCATTGTCCTCTCTAGTAATAGAGAGGAGCCAGACTCAGATTATTGAGTCAACTCCTGAATTATAATCGAGTTGGGATTCTTTTCATTAATAGAGAGACAAATACATCCAAAACAAGAGAAATCATATAATATGATTTGACATTTTTATCCTTAAAATATATTAATATAACAGTCTTACTCTTATATGTAAGTGCAAAAATGATCACCTACCTCTTCATAAATGGATGATCCTAACTCATATCATGTTAACTGAGATTTTAAGAGTTAAAATGACACAAAATGTATCATAAAAATATAAAAGTGAAAGAAGAAAATATCTTTCCATTTTTTAAAAGTTTTACATCATTTCAATCTTTTAATATTTCAAAACATATCTCCACTCAACATAATGAAGAAAAAAATAATAAATGCTTTAATTTTCTTAATTAAAATAATATATTTTGATTGATTTGAAATGAAATATAATTTAGAACAACATATTCCCAACCTCAAAAATTTAAAGTATTTTGACATTGCATTCTACACTATCCCACATCTGTCTGCACGTCTCATTGATAATAATAGGATGGATGAAACATATTCATCTACAGATATATTTGGGTATGATGAAAGTAGTTAAATTTTGTGTAAGGAAATTTAATTATTATAGTGTTGATTGTAGGACTTTTGCAATAAAAGTAAGAATAGTGTCTATAATGAATTTTTCTCAACATATTAGAATATATGAAAAAAATATAGAATATCTTAAATTATATTATAAATAATATGTAGATGATATATAAAAATAATATATATATTATGGTATCTTATGTTTGCTTTGAGTATATCTTATAAGATTATTTATGATTGAGATTACTTTCTTTTATCTTTAGTTATTTATTTCCTTATTTGTTAGAAGTCTAGTTTAGTATAAGTAGATTCCATTCTTAGTTAGAAGTATAATATTGATATAAGTATTAATCTAAGATATCATATATATATTTACGCCATCAACATATTATTTATCATTGATCTGTATTATTTTTATTTGAAAGTTAATATTAATTAATATATGAATGATGAAGATTTGCTGACAGTATAAAAAATACTTATACTGTCAATGTATACATATTAAATTATATATATATATATATATATTTATATATCATCTAGATAATCTCTAATATAATTTAAGATGATATTTCTACATATTCTAATACATTTTGAAATAAATAAATAGAATATAAGTATACTTAACGCAATATGAGTTGTTTGATCTCCTAAAAAAATAACAACGTAATACTATTTTTTTAGCATTCTCTACTATTATTTTTTAAATAAAAACCTTCTTACTAGATAAAAAAAAACAATGTTTAGTATGATTAGCTTATAGTATGATACAATATAACTTTTACACGGGATCACATCTATTGTCCTACACCATTATACTACTTTATGTGTCAAGAAATATGATTGAGCAAAAAAATATTTAATAATTAAAAGTTTAACTTAAATAATTATTTTTAACCGATCAAAACTAATAATACATAGAGTGATACAAAAAATGAGACATAAGATGTTTTTCCCTTTTACACTTAGATAACCATGCAGAGCTATATTTTGTTGGTACATCCATGTCTATTTGATAAAAAAACAAAGAATATTATAACTCTTCAAACCTCTATTTTAGAAACTACTTTACAAAAAAACTACAACGTCTAAAATATCATGCCTCAATTTTCCTTTTAGATGAATATAGTAAATTTAGTAGTACATATTTTTTAAATTATTTAACAAAGTTCAACAAAGTGTATATTTAATTTTATTAAGTAACTTTAATTCGACTAACTACACAACTATAACTTTTCATGTCAAAGTTTTGACTAAAAAAAGTCAATTTTTTGGCATTTTTCAATCAAAGTAATAGGAAAATATATAATGAAATAAAAGTCTGGCAGTATTCTCCGAGTATTTCCTGTTACAATTATTCATACTATTAAGGAACATACTAATAATAAAACAAAAAAAAAAAAATACTTTTAATAATATCTATGCAATGTTAATATAATATAGTAATTACATCATTATATCTCAGAGTCAATGATAATTAATACATATAAATAATGAATGATAAATAATACTATACTATTTATTATTCATTTGAAAAGTTAATAATAATTAATAAATATGATGATGCAATAAAAGTATGAAGTTAATATTTAAGTTATTTTCAGTGTAAAAGTTTGTTATAGTGCTATCCATCATTGATTGATTTGTATTACTTTTATCTGAAAGTCCATAATAAATAACATATGAATAATTGATAATATAATGATGATGTAAAAATATTGCATTTAGTTAATACATATTAAATCTTAAAAATATATTGAAATTTACATACATTTTTTATGTATATTGAATATATTGAAAATACTCAAAATAGTATAAAAAACATTAGATTTAATATATAGACTAATAATGTAAGAGTTTTATACACTATGAACAAATTATATATTATTGATTTATTAATTATCATTGAGTTTCAAACAAATATAATAGAAATTAACCTTGAATAATATACAATATTAAAAAACTTTACATAGTTTTAAACTTCAAAACATCCATACTAACATGTTACGATGAATGAAAAGATTATAAGAATGAGAAAGAATGAAATAAAGATCGGCGCCATTAAACAAAAGAAAGCCGACACAACACAAAACCAGTGCCGTCTTTCTCCTTCTCTTCCCAAAATCCTCTCCCATTGCCACTTGCAACTCAGCCACTTCTTATGTCATCTCTGATATCACTATCAAACGTTCTAACAAACAAAGTTTATGTTTTTATTTATTAAATTCATTCAATTTGGTCTCACTAAAGTCTACTACAACAACAAATAACACACTTTTCATGCAATAAACAATTTTATTGTGTGTTACTCAAAATCTTGTATATTCTTGGAATTCAATCACCATCTTCTATTCCACCCATTGCAGTAACCACATTTTCTTTCTCTTGCAATGGCAACCTTGGCTGATATTGGTGTCTCAGCTGCTATCAACATACTCACAGCTTTTGCTTTTTTACTAGCTTTTGCTTTTCTCAGAATACAACCAATCAATGACAGAATCTATTTTCCGAAATGGTACATTACTGGAGGAAGAACTAGCCCAAAAAAGAACACTGAGAATTTTGTGGGCAAATTTGTGAACCTTAATTTCAGGACTTACCTCGCATTCTTGGATTGGATGCCTCAGGCAATCAGAATGAGTGAGGCTGAGATTATTAACCATGCTGGTCTTGATTCTGCTGTTTTCCTTAGAATATATATTATTGGGTACTCTCTTTTTAGTTCCTTTCCTTTTCAATTTGCCTAAAGTTTCAATTTTTTATTCAATTTTCTATCAATGTATGGCTCAGTTGTTGTTTCTTCTGCTATTTTGAACATAAATCGTATAGGGTCTGAAATTTTTCTTTTTCTTGTTGTTCTTTTAGTTTTTGATCACAGGCTCAGTGTTTTTGATCACAGGCTCAGTTTACTTTTATACTCATAATGTGTCTCTAAAGTTGCAATCATTATTCAAACTTCTTTCTGAAGGCTCGAGTGTTATTCATTTTGCTATTTTAAAATTTCAACACAAATCATGAGGGGTGTGAAAAGTTTTCATTTTTTTTTGTTCTTTTGGAGTTTTTTTATCATTGAGGGATTTTACTTTTAGCCACGTTGTCTTATTTTTTAATTTTGGGATATTTTATTTAGATGAGGAAAAAAGATATTAACTTTGACTTGGGTTTCTCGGGATTGTTATTTTTTTTCTTGTAGAATTGAATGAATTGATGTGATGGATTGTTATGCTGCGACCATATCCGGAAAATTGTTCGTGAATAGTTTCTAGTAGTGCTTCTGAAACTACTATGCATTCTGGGGTTTTATGCTTTTAGTTTCTAGAGAGATTCTGAGTCATGCGGTGTGGTTTGCTACTTTGCCAGCTTTTTCTTAAGCACTTCCGTCTTAGTTTCAACTTTTTAGTGTCATCCATGTTGTTACTTTTCCTTCAAGCTCCCTTTTCGATTAAAGGGCCTGTTTGATCATGATTCTAAAAGTATTGATTCTTGAAAGATAATTTGTTGGCATATATTTTTGTGAGAAGCCTGGGAAATTCAGCTTCTCCAAAAAGTTGAATTTCAGGTATTTTTTTACAGATAAAAGTTATTAGTAGAGCCTAATCCAACAAGCATACAAAAGTCAAAAGTGTCTTTTATATTAAAATATGTATTTTATATTAAAATATATATTAAAATATATCATGAACTAACCAAGAGTATGAATAGTCTATTGGGATTGTTATTAGAATCACCATTGAATGGTGTCAAGAGTATCTATGAATTTTTCATGTCAGTTCTCTGTTGAACCTTTTCTGTTTCGTTTTACCTTTGAATTATAATACCATTATATGAACTTTCACATGACATGATTGTACCAGCCTTCTATTTTGCTATGTTGTCAGCTAACTATTTTTTTTCTATTTTGGTCACACAGCTTAAAGATTTTTGTTCCAGTGACAGTTGTGACACTCCTTGTTCTTATTCCAGTCAATGCATGGAGTGGAATATTGTTTTTCCTAAAAAAGGACTTGGTGGTGAGTGATATTGATAAGCTATCAATATCAAATGTTCCACCCGAATCTATAAGGTAGGTCATGTTTTCCTCTAACTCTAAGTGAAACAAAAATAACAATGAAGTAATAATTCATAACATCATAACATTATTTCTTGAAGTTATGCCTCGTTGGTGCTTCATTCTCGTGGCATGATCTTCTCTTGTCACTTATGAATTAGAAGCTTATTTGGAAAAATACAATTGAAGCATATTTTACATTGTGTCAGGATAAATGGGATGACAATAAATTAGAGGGTTAAGTATAATGACTTTTGAAAAGGGAATTTCAACTGTTTTATTAAATCATGTTGTGTAGAGGATTGTTAATCTTTATGTTGTCCAATTACACATCTAGGGAAGTCTTTACTTAAATTTCAAAAAAAGAAAACATGGGAAATAAGCACAGTCTCATACAACTTATCTGTCAAGCAAATTCTAATACTGAAATCCTATGATCTCAGTTTCAAAACTGTCTTTAGACAAATGTAACTTCATAATGTTAATTTTATATCTTGAACAAGCTCTCATTTAATCATACACTGCTTTAACAAAATTATGCATAACTGTTTGGAATACCTAGCAAGTCATTGTCATGGCATTTGAGCAAATGATACATTGTTTGAAGAAAAAAGCTCAAACCATTCTTGGTATCTAGTATTTATAGTTACAACTTTTCTCTTTGTCTCTCTCTGTTTCTCATTTTGGACTTCTAGTCCAAACTTTTCATGTTTAGTTTCAACATCTATTATGACACGCAATACATTTTCATGATAGCATGTTTTTGTCACCACTTATATTAGTGTCTAACACCTTTAATTGTAAATTTCAGATTTTTTGTTCATATAGCACTAGAGTACCTGATCACATTATGGGTTTGTTTCCTGCTCTACAAAGAATATGATAATATATCAACTATGAGATTGCATTTCTTTGCTTCACAAGAAAGGCGCGTGGAGCAATTCACGGTAAGCTGGATAAAGTGAAGATTGTTTCTTTTTCTTGGAGTTTCTTATCATTTTCTCAATTACAATGAGAAGTATATTTTAGTGTCTTTTGTTACAGTAAGGCTTGCATTGTTCTTTGGAGTTTGGATCAGTATATTTTCCATGTATTTACAAACAAATAGTCGCTTTTATGCTCATATTATCAATGCTTCTGAGAAAGCATTTACGTCACTCTGTAAATAAAATTACTTTCATCCCTAACTTGGCACATGAATACATGATAGTAAGATCTCCTAGCAGACATAATGTTAGCTACCACTTCTGGTTCAGAACTGGCTTTTCGTGCCCGCGACTAATCATATCCCCCTTATTTTTACTGATTCAGTGTGTTATCTACAGTCTAATTGTTTATTACACAGTTTCCTACCCATGAGGGTTTCTGATGATTCTTGTATAATTAAACAGTGCATAATGGTTTTTAGGTAAGGAAAGTATTTTGAAAAACAAAAGTTGAAACTGCACTTCCTTAGTTCCCTACCTGAATACGGCTGACATTGTTTGGCTATGGTTCTTTACTTCTTTGCAAGGAAACAATTTTTTCGTTTCTTCCTCTCTAGCTTTGGACCCTCT
Source organism: Lupinus angustifolius (assembly GCF_001865875.1). Classification (NCBI taxonomy): domain Eukaryota; kingdom Viridiplantae; phylum Streptophyta; class Magnoliopsida; order Fabales; family Fabaceae; genus Lupinus; species Lupinus angustifolius. Next base: position 3,853,932 of record NC_032014.1, on the reverse strand, counting down.
TTCTTGTTCCTGAATGGAGTGATTTTGGAACTTCATTGAAGATATAAGGTGTGGCAGTGAGAATGATGCTGAAGTGTTTGTCGTATACCCATATTAAACTCTTGCATCAAAGATGTAATGGTTTTAGATTAATTTTCAGCTTGGATTGTTCCTTCTTTTAATGCCGATTTCCCTCTTATGCCTTGAGCCATGTTTTTGAATCTTCATGGTATACTTTCTTGTGCAGGTTGTTGTCAGAAATGTCCCTCATACTGATGGGTGCTCAGTTGCTGATTCTGTGGATAACTTCTTTCAAACAAACCACCCTGATCACTATATTGGACACCAGGTAATAAGTTTTATTACATTCTTGATTGAGAAAGTTTATGAAAGATACATCAACGAAAGAATAATTTGAATCGAAGTCTAGTATTTCTACTGATATTAATGTTAATGTATTTTAGTTCAGCAGAATATATGTTTGCATTATATCTTAGTCATATTTTTGTGCATTCATTTTTCAGGCTGTCTATGATGCAAACAAGTTTACTGGATTAATGAGAAAAAGAAACAGACTCCAAAATGGGCTGGAATATTACCAGCTCGAGTATGAAAAGCATCCCGACAAGAAGCCAACTATCAAGGTATGCAATTTCTATGAACTCAAGCAGTTTCTTAAGTTCCTTAAAAATAATCTTTTGGGACCCTAGATCTGATGTTGTTTTCTTTTCCCATTTTCAGACAGGATTGTGTGGTCTTTGGGGCCATAAAGTTGATGCTATTGAGTGTTACAGACACATGATTGCAGAACTTGATGAAATTGTAGGTCACATATTTTTCTCTTTTCTGGAATATTTTAACTTTTTATATTTAATTCTCTTTCGTTCATAAAATTTGTAAGGTAATTTTTCATGTCCATATCCTATGATTTGCATTTCTGTTATTGCTGTTGAGGTACTTTGACATAGCTATACTGCACATCATATGCAGATGATATCGGAGCGACAGAAACTCATAAAAGACCCCAAATGTATTTTGCCTGTCGCTTTTCTTTCATTCAATTCACATTGGGGAGCATCGGTTTGTGCTCAAACCCATCAAAGTAAAAATCCAACACTGTGGGTGACTAGTTGGGCTCCAGAGCCGCGTGATGTTTATTGGGAGAACCTATCCATACCTTTTGTTTCTTTGAGCATTCGAAAACTGATAGTATTGTCGTTAGTCTTTGCTTTAATATTCTTCTACATGATCCCCATTGCTTTTGTGCAATCCCTTGCAAATTTGGAGGGTCTTGAAAGAGTTGTTCCTTTCCTCAGACCAGTAATAGAATTGTAAGTGAACTTAACTAGTTTTGAATTTATGAAAGACAAGTTCATTACTCTACAAAGTTGTTGTCATGCTTCGAGTTCCTACCTGTTTTAGACTCTAGGCCATGAATTCATGGCCTAACCTCAGATTTTGTTTTGTTTTTGGCTTTTGGCAGGAAGTTTATTAAGTCTTTTCTACAAGGTTTTCTTCCTGGTTTGGCTCTCAAATTATTTTTGTACATTGTTCCGGCAATTCTGATGATCATGTCAAAAACTGAGGGATGTATTGCATTGTCAACGCTAGAGCAGAAGGCGGCATCAAAATATTATTACTTTATGCTGGTGAATGTTTTCTTGGGAAGCATAGTAACTGGGGCTGCATTTGAGCAACTGAATTCTTTCCTTCGCCAGCCACCGTCAGAGTATTTCTTCTTTACTATTGTTACTTAAGCATTATCTGACTGTCCATGTTCATGAAAATGTTTGTACTAGATTTGATAACTTTCCAATAGGCAATTAGGCATGTTTTGTTGCACTTCCTATAGACTTTTGTCATCCAGAAAACAAATATTTTGTTTAATTGAAGTCTAAGATCCACACAGAAAGTCTATCCCCAAAAGGAAAAAGAAGAATAAAGAAAATGGGAGATAAAAGCAGAAATTGCTAGCCCTAGGCTACATGCTATGGTGAAGCAAACTTCTCAAGAGGTTGTATTTTCAGTTTTCACTTTGAGATATGCTTTGAAATTTGTGCTCGTGTATTAGAAGACTGATTTAATATTCACTTTCTGCAGCAAAAAAATTATTCAACCACTTGAGAGGTTCATCTCTTCATATAATAACGAAAAATGTTATATCATTCATTACTTGATCTGGCAGCTGATGTTGAATTAAGAAGTTCCAAAGTAAAGCATTGACTGGTTGGTTATATAATTTTAAAGAAAAAGATGTATGCACTGACAGTGTAAGAGTTTTTTACACTGTCACAAGATCATCTATTGACTGTATGCAAATGTTTAAACTGACAAGCATAGATGTCACAATACTGGACAAGCAGTCTTTTACATCATTGTTGTGTGGTATATTGTGTTGTTATATTAGCTCTATTGATGTGTCAACCTTGCTGTTTTTTTTATAATCATGTCATCAAGTACAATGTTCTGTTGGCCATTGTAACAACATCAATTTTTACACCTTATTTTCTAATTGTTTTGTGTTCTGTTTCATTGCCTTAGGGATTTTTTTTATCTCTTTAATAATTAAGTCATACTTATACTCTCAATGTGACCGATCTTCATGAATTTAATTTTGATTATAGGATTCCTAGAACAATTGGAATTGCCATTCCAATGAAAGCTACCTTTTTTATGACATTCATAATGGTTGATGGATGGGCTGGAATTGCTAGTGAGATCCTCAGATTAAAGGCAATGGTTTTATATCATCTCAAGAACATGACAATCGTTAAAACCGAGAGAGATAGAGGAAAGGCCATGGACCCTGGGGGTGTAGACTATAAGCAGACTATTCCAAATCTGCAACTATACTTCCTTCTTGGAATTGTGTATGCTGTGGTGTCTCCTGTCCTGCTTCCTTTCATACTGATCTTCTTTGCCTTTGCGTATTTGGTTTATCGCCATCAGGTCAGTGTCTCTTCTAGTATGATCGGAAAAAAAGTTCTTTTGGCCAAATGCCTAAAGACACAAGTTCATAACAATGACATGATAACTTTGGAAGTTGTAGCTTGTGCAGTATGTAAGAACAGAAGGTGTAGCTTTGGAAGTTGACAATATAAATTTAGATGATGTTTATTTATGCAGATAATCAATGTCTACAATCAACAGTATGAAAGTGCTGCTGCATTCTGGCCACATGTTCATAACCGCATTATAGCAAGTTTGATAATATCCCATTTTCTTTTGGCGGGTCTGCTTAGTACCAAAAAGGCGGCTAAATCTACACCTTTGCTTGCTATCTTACCAATACTGACATATGCATTTCACAAGTACTGCCAGAGACGATTCGAGCCAGCATTTAGGCAGTACCCACTTGAGGTATGATAAGCACTATGCCATAGGTCAATATTACAAACAAGAATGCCACTCACATGCCACATTCATACACTTCATCTAAGTCTGTACAGTTTTCACCATCTAATTATAGTAGGCCCCACACTCCCTCCTTGTATTGCTGCCTACTTACACATGATTCTGTCACATACCCCGCAAATATGAGCCATAGGTAGTGTTTAACATATTAACATGATAAGAGTTTTGTTCTATGTTTTGCATATTTTTATTTATGAAGTATAGCAGTACATGTGGTTAGAAAGTAGGACATTGGTTATAGTTAAAGGGATCCAACCAAAGAAAACAGGACAGGACAATCTTTCTGTTCTGTCAGTGTGACGAAAATTTACCAACAGGGCAAGGGAGACAACAGTTGTACTATAAAATTCTCTAGACTTCCTTTTTACTTTTCTTTGGATGTTACTAGGCTACATGCTATGTGATTGCACAACTGTTGTTCAATTTCCTTTATTGCAAACTGATTTATTCTCTTCATGCATGTCAGGAAGCAATGGCAAAGGATTTGTTGGAGAAAAACACAGAACCTGACTTGAACATAAAGGCATATCTAGCAGATGCTTACTTGCATCCAATCTTCCAGTCATTTGAGAAAGAAGAACAAGAGTTAGTTGAAGTGAGAGTAGACAAACAACAAACTCAATTAGGTAGTTCCACATTAAGTATGCATATTGAAGATGTTGAAGATATTTTAGATGTTATTTCAGAAGTTGGTTATGAGTAACTTGAACCTTAGAACAGGAGCATAACAGTTACCTAGTTGCGTTGGACCCTTCACATAAAATTTCAGTGAATTGTTAACTTAGATTTGCTTTGACATATTATTCATTGCAAAATGTAAGTTATTATTTTCTTAAATGTAAATGTCATGGTTACTTTTAAGGGCAAGAGTCAGTCAAATGTGCAGCTTGTACATCAAGAGTACACTGTGCATGAATTTTAGATTAAATTATTATGTTCTAATAATATTACCTATTCATTATATCCATGTAAATTAAGCAGAATGTACATTAGTGGAGTCAAACCATTCTCTTAAATATCAGGTAGCTAGCAGAATTTAACTTCATCATGTTGCTAAACAAAATATCATGTTGCTGATTTTCTCTTCTTTATAGAAATCCTTTCAAGCATGATATTCACAATCCTTATTCCTCAGTTCTTAATCCTCGCCTGTCATCAAAATTTCTTCTTCTCAAACTCAATTTCTGTTTCTATCATAAGATGGCTTCCCAACAAACCAACCAAAGCCCTCAACTTTACACAGAACTGTATGATCTTGAATCTGGATTCCCTCCTAGCATGACTTGTTGTTCTCCATTGGCCTCTTCCTCTGTATGGTTTTATGTTAGAAAAAAGTCTTTGCTTTTGGCTTAATTTGATTGGGATAGCATGTATTCTTATCATTTTAATCATTCTTTATTATGCTTTTCCTTCTGCAGCTTCTGTCTTTGTATTTCTATTTTGAACCAGCGGCCATGTTCATTTACTCATGGCTCCCTTTTTGGCTTTTTCTATGCTCCTTCTGGTATCAAAACTTATCTTATTATAGGTACAACTATATGCATTACATATTTCTGAAGGTTGTTTATTTTATTGTAAGGTTTCTTCCATTCAATTATGTTTTGGGTCCTCCTTCTCTTTTAATCTATGTCTACCAAAAAATCTAAAATTTATCATCAATAACAATACATGATTAATTAGTGACAATTTAGGAAGACATAAAAAGCTGGACACTAAAACTTGATACAAAAAGTGCTTCAACTTTATATCTTAAGTATATTATTGTTATATGGGTTTTCAAACAGTCACTAATCAACATGCTGCTGATATCTTCTTGTTATTATTATGTGCATATGTTATAGCAATTAAATGTTCGTAGCAATTCATGTTGTGCAGTTGGTGGATGTGTGGCTACACTTTGTGTTATTGGTTATAAGCTATAGTTATAATTAAGTAAATATGTGAAGACAAGGTTGAAAGATTATGAGGGTATGGAAAATCTCTCATAGCATATGTTTCCGGGTGTTTGACCGAGTCTCTGCATAATCATGTTTTAGATAAAGTTAAAACTTACCGTTTAATTTGCATATCATATAAGTTGTTATTTCTTGGGTTGTCAACTTCAATAAGGAACAAATCATGTTCAAAATCGATAGTTATAAAGTTGTGTGCCAACTTTCCAACTGTGAATACCATATGATGTACCTTCAAGCTCAAAAAAACTTGGTTCCATTCAGAGTTAAGTAATGAGTAGTGAACTGTTTAAGTAAAATGGTATAGATTATTTGCTAAAATTGAGGTTGACACCAAATAAAGTTTTGGCTTAGTTGTGGTAGGTAGTGGCAATTAAGTTGGCAACTACTGACCCTATCTCCTCACTTAAAATGGTTGAAGTAAGATGCACAAGCAGTCAACATTAACCCACTTGTGCAACTAAAAACAGCTACATACATAGCTAGCTACCTCTCAATGTTCTACCACACAAATATCATCAAATCCCATTTATATATCATAGTTATTATATATCTTCCCATCTCCTTTTGTTCCACTTCACATACACTCTTTATCTCATTTTTCCATCACATACACTCACTCTCTCATGGAAGCTTCATGGGAAGAAAGTGTCACCTATTCTATCAACACAATCTACCTTCTCTTCTCAGCATACCTCGTCTTTGTCATGCAGATTGGCTTTGCCATGATATGTGCAGGCTCTGTACGTGCCAAAAATGCCATGAACATAATGCTCACCAACGTTGTTGATGCTGTTGTGGGTAGCATCTCTTTCTACCTTTTTGGCTTTGCATTTGCTTATGGCAATTCTAATCCCTTCATTGGTACAGATTTGTTTGCTCTAGTTAACATACCAAATGTTACTTACGACTATGCATTCTTCCTTTACCAATGGGCTTTTGCTATAGCCGTTGCAGGCATCACAAGTGGGTCCATAGCAGAGAGAACCCAATTCAGTGCCTATCTTGTTTTCTCATTTTTCCTCAGTGGGTTTGTGTACCCAATTGCAGCCCATTGGGTTTGGTCTCCCAGTGGTTGGCTCAGTCCATTTTCCACTAACTTGTTCTTGAGCTCAGGTGCCATTGACTTTGCAGGGAGTGGAGTTGTCCACTTGGTTGGTGCAATTGCAGGATTATGGGGTTCTATCATTGAAGGTCCACGAGCCGGAAGGTTCGATGCCTTTGGAAAGCCTGTCCCTCTTCGAGGCCACAATGCAACTCTTGTGGTTCTTGGAACATTTTTATTGTGGTTTGGTTGGTTTGGGTTTAATCCAGGCTCATTTGATAAGATTGTAGTGTCTTATCCTGGCACAACATATCAAGGTAATTGGACTTCAATAGGCAGAACTGCTGTGGTAACAACATTAGCAGGCTCTACTGCTGGTATTGTTACATTGTTTGGTAGAAGATTATTAATAGGACATTGGGATGCTATGGATGTTTGTAATGGCTTGCTTGGTGGGTTAGTTGCTATAACTTCTGGTTGCTCTGTTGTTGAGCCATGGGCTGCAATTCTTTGTGGGTTTGTTGCTGCTTGGGTTTTGATTGGGCTCAATATAGTGGCACTTAAAATGAACTATGATGACCCATTAGAGGCTGCTCAATTGCATGGTGGGTGTGGAACTTGGGGTTTGTTGTTTACAGGGTTGTTTGCTAAACAAGAGTTTGTAATTCAAACCTATAATTCAGGTGAGTTAGGTGTGTCAAGACCTTATGGGCTATTACTTGGAGGTGGGTGGGAATTGATTGGAGCTCAAGTGGTTGAGATTTTGGTAATATTTGCTTGGGTTAGTGTAACAATGGGGCCTATGTTCTATGGGTTGCATAAGTTGAATATACTTAGAATTTCTATAGATGATGAAGTTGCAGGTCTTGATATTTCAAGACATGGAGGATATGCTTACGCTCCTCATGAAGATAATTTTCCTCAATCTTATGCAGATTACATGCGTCTCAGGGAAGACCAATCATAGTTGGTGTTTTATGATGACCATTTATATTTTGTAATTATATTGAACAATTCAATTTTTAAATCCGAAATTTGATTGTATCACTATATTTATTTAGTTTATTCAATTTGTTTTGGATCAGGTTTGGTTGGATCACAAGGGAACACTACAAAACGAAATAGACATTAAAATAAGGGACAGATTCACTCGTTGATGAGCTAGTTTTTTGTTACATTGGATCAAAATATGGGATGAATTTTGTAGGAGTATAAGCACCGTAAATAATTATACACAATTCCTATATTACTATTTACAATTCATTTATAGAACTTTATTTATGATTAAATATGAACAAGAGTGATACAATAACAATGTACAATATAGGAAAGAACAAAAGATTAACCAAATAACATGAAATGTGCATGAGGTGAAAAAGGTATTGAATTATATAAAAAAATTTGTAAAAAGTAGAAGATAATAGAATAAAATGGGTAACTACAAGTTACACTATAATGGATGATTACATTATATTTTATTTCATTAAGTAGTATAGATATGATGTTTGAAGATAAAAGTGTAAAATTGCTTTTACTTTCAATTAATCCTCCGGTGAAATCAATAATTGTTTCCTTTCATATGGAAGGGATTAATTTATAGGCTATAGCCATCATCTAGAATTAAAATGCAAAATTCAAAATTCAATTAGATTATATATTTTATTTTTAATCACTCATATTTACATAATTTTTAATAACAAAAGTCTAAATCCTATCTTCAAATTTTGTTAGTTTATCTTATGTATGATCGCCGTAAATTCAGCGTTCTCTATATCTATCTTTTTCTATTCAGCTAAAGAAAAAAAGAATCAATATAAATCCTGAAACAGATATTATCTAAAATTAGAAAATCCCAAGATCCCACAAGGCCACAATTCACTATAAAAGCACATCCACCCCCTCTCTCAATTTCACTTCAACACTCTTGTTTCTTATTTTGACCTTCTTTTACTCTCTACACTACTTTCTCTCCTCAACAACAATGGCAGCAATATCGAAGAACACTATATCGTTGAAAACCGCTGACGGCGACATCCACGAGGTTTCACCGATGATCGCGAAACAAATGCAAATCGTTCAATCATTCATCGAAGAAGAATCTTTCGAAACCTCCACCGTAATTCCTCTCCCTAACGTCAAAAGCGTTGAACTCTCCAAGATCATCGAGTACCTTAACTACCACCAGCTTATAGAGGAGGATTCTACTTATTCTGCCCCAGATGATGCAAAGAAGAGGTTTAATGCACGTTTCGTGAAGGAGCTGAGTGGCTGTGAGATGATACAGTTGATTCTCGCCGCTAACTACCTAGACGTGAAGGATCTCCTTGAGTTTATGTGTCAGGCGGTGGCGAATCTCATAAAGAATAAGAGCGTTGAGTTTGTGAGGAAATTCTTTGGTGTCGTTAATGATTTTACACCAGAGGAAGAGGAGAAGATTCGGAAGGAAAATCAATGGGCTTTTGAGAACATCGATAAAGATTGAACCAATTATTGTTACTTATTCATTCCTGCGATTATGGTTTAAATCTTGACGATTAAATAATTTAGCTAATTTTTTCTGTTTAGGCTTTTTTATAATCTTAAATTTCAATTTTCGTTTCATCAATTGACTATCATTGTCCTCTTCGTTTACTATTGTTTATTGGATTTAATATATATTATTAGCAAATCATCTACTAATATTAACTCTTAAAATAAAAATAATATAAATTAATCATAAATAAAGTATAAAAAAATTTACATTAACCATACATACATTTTAAACTCAACTCTTATTTATTTATTCATGAATGCATGTCGATATAATATTTTTCAGGTGCTTGCTTATTATTTTAAACATATACGTGCCACAGTCTTTTAATATAATAAAATATACACGCCCGTTTTTGTTAACAAAAAACACACGCATTTTTTTGTATTAGAAAGTAGTACTATTATCTATGTTTTGTTCCTTTGACTATAACTATTCCTATTTCTGCGTTTGTAAGTCGAGTGAAGATTTTATGTTCCATAAGGCTATACCATCGATCAAAATTTGACACCTGCAAAAATCATAAACCTCATTTTATTGCTCTATTTTTTTTTTGTTTTCTCTTTTCATTGCTATAAACTGGTCATATACAAGCTTTAAGCCATGGCTGGTTTATTGTCATTTATTGTATTTCCATTATCTAGCTTTATTTCAGTTTGTATTTGGATAAATCAATTTTTTATATTCTTGTTTATGCTGATATGCATCAAGGTTTGAAGTATTTATGTTTTTTTAGCAAGTTTCGAAAATTAATTACAGTACAAAGATGAAAGATGGAATAAGCTTAACGGACAAAAAGATGTTCATTCGTCGTTATCATATTATTTTATATTATATCCTTAAAAAACATTTAGTATTAAATCAATTCTTGTTGAAACACATTTTTTAGTTTTATTAATCTTTAAAGTTATGGTGGTTTGTTTGGTAAAAAAAAACATTTTTCTACATCCAGAAAAATATATTCATTTTTCTATGTCTAGCTTGTATTTTAGAGTTTAATGTGTATAAACCTTGATGAAATTAAGGTATTGGTTGATTGACTATAGTTCAACTCTTCATCATACTCAATCGTCGAGATCAATGCATATTAAATAAAACGAACATTTAATGATAATGAAGGTATTGACATGGTGGTAGAAATTTTTGTATATAACCATATATTATTATGCTATACACTACTAGGTGAACATGATAGATAAACTAACATTATAGTATAATCTTATCATGTTGATTCATTAGACTTTGGACTACAATAAAATAAAATATATTATCTTATCATGTACCTCTAGTCACGTAATGTAGTTAATCAGAACCATTAAGTTAAATCCCAAATTAGTTTTGGACTCTAAGATGGATTGTTTTTTTTATGTGAATGAGATAAGAAAATGTCAATTGATATATTCCTAATCAATATGGCTTTTTATTGAAATTAAAAAATTCGCCCTCTTCAATTATAACAGCAAATGCATGTAAACCTTTGCCAACACATTAAAAGTTTAATTTTGATTAAAGTTTAATCATAAATAATAGCACCAACTAGTATGAATGTACTTATATCTAAATGTAACATGTTATATATGTCTTCATGCATATTTTTTTCGGAGTTATATATTGATACAATCCAATCAAATCATCCCAACTAAGTAAATAGAGCAAGACACTAAAATTTGGGTTTGGATGTGTGATAGTTGATTGGGTGCATTTCGTTGATTTTTGTTCCACTCAAATATTAAGCGCTTCTTATGTTAAATAGTTTTATGCTATAATGATTATTTAATATCTCAATTTTAAGTTAAATGTTATCAAATTTTATGTTTAAAATATTTCAGTATAATGGTAAAAAAATAATTTATCTAACATACTCTAATAATACCTCATCCTGAAGCGTTGAATTTAAAAAAAAGTATATTATAAGAGTATTGTTGATTATTGATTTTTTAATATTAATAATAAATAAAAGCTTCTAAAATTTGATAATTATCATACTTTTAAGAGCCTGTTTAGTGTTTACAATATAATGTACTAGGGGTGTTCGCGGTCCATTTGGATCGGTTTTTAAGCAAAATATCATCCGATCCAAACGCGTAATTAGTATGCGGTCCGGTCCGGTCTGGTCCATTTATATTAAGATGTCCGATCCAATCCGGTCCAAATATTATATGCAGTTTCGGTCTGGTTTGGATCGGTCTATTTTTTAGATATAAACATATAAATTCCTTCACTTTTAGCCTACAACACCAACAAGGTAGTAACCAGAACAATGAAGAAAAGTTTGATTCTTTTAATAGCAAGATTAGAAACATCAATATTCATATTGTTACGACAATTTATATGTGTTTTTGCTGTGTTTAGCTTACTGCTTAACGCTTATGTGATATATTTTAGTTAACTTAATAATATCGGTCCGGTCTGGATCGGTCTGGATCCCAGACGTGAAACCGAAGACCGGACCGGACCGATCGGTCCTTAAAAAATAAATCCAATACGATCCGAATACATTCGGTTTTTGCGGTTTCGGTCTACTTTGGATCGGTTTGCGGTTTTTGTTTTCTTGGACCGGTCTGAATTTGAACACCCCTATAATGTACTATGACGTATCATCAATCTAACTAATTTCACCCAATAACCAGGTTAAAACTTGGTTATTGCGATTGTTGTTATATAGGATTTTTTAAGGTTCTATATAAAAAATAATTTTGTTACTAAAATATCTTTATTTCTCAAACAATTTGAATGAATAGAGAATATGATTTAGTTACATCAACAATCACATCAAGCTTTTCTTGGAAATTTTGGAAGTGAGGTTGTATAATGAACATAAAAATTAGGAGAGATGTGATCATATAAATAACTTGCTATGTTATAAGAAAAAAGTTATCAAATTTCAATGTTAAGACAATGAAACCATGAATAATGAGTGAACAAGGTCAATGATTTTTTCTTTTCTTTCGTTCAATGAATATATAGGAGGGTCAATGTACCACAAGAGTGTGCCACTTCACCTGACACTTGTCAATTAAAAAACATATATTTAAGTTTAAAATTTAATAATAAAATATTTTTTTGACCAATTAGTAAAAATGACACATAGAGTGACACACTTTCTGACCAATCACTTTCGTTTTTTTGACTAGGGCAACGAACATCTCACAAGTTATTGGACTTGAAAATAGAAATTGAAGTGCGAATTACAAATGCTACAACCTTGGATGTGCCCATCCCATTCTCCAAAAGAATCATGATGTAATAGTAACACCCTTTAAGCCCTTTCAAAAACTGAGTGGCCACATAGAGAGAAACAAAGACTGCATTTCAATCTCAATATTTTGCAAAACATGAGGACAAAATGTTACTCATGCTTCATCACCAAGAACAGTTTTTTCCAACATAATATATGATAAAATATGCATTAACTCGAGACAGGTTAGTAGGCCAGGTCTTGAACATCCCTAATTTAAGTACTCCAAAATCTGATGATTCCAAAAACGAGTGTAAATGGCTTGTCTACTGATTGAACAAACCCAATACTCAGATGAGTGTATAAATTCGGAGATTGTGTATAATAATAATAACCATAACATTTTAAATGCATGAAACTAAAGTTTGGGAATATTTTACACTACATATTTCCAAACAAAATCGTATCAATACATAAATGTTAATAATTTATGTTGGGCCGAGCTGGAACTTGAATACCACCACTCTGCTCATCTAAAGTCTCGACTCTAATATGAACTACAACAATCAAGCATTATTACAACTATATAAGGCTTTGTTAAGCCATTATTATTTAAAGTGCAGCAAACTAAGACTTTGATATTTTTTTCCCCAAAACGAAACATAAATCAAATGCATCACCGGCAAAGGATCAGTTAGCCATTGCATGTTAACAATATTGCACACATTGTCCACTAAAAAATGCCACTTTGAATAAACATGACCCCACAAATATTATCAAATCTAATTTGCTCATTCTACAGATTCTAAAATGTGAAAGTCTACAAATGATCAGAGTTAAAAAGCGAAACCTGACCAGTTCCTCTTTCATGTAGAACTGCAGCAACTTACAGTGTTCTAACCACAAAAGTTGAGCTTCTTCATTACTTTGGCATAAGCTGCAGGGACAATGCCGGGCTTTCTGAGTCTACGTTTTGATATTTTTGACTGCAATGAATACCGGAAATTAATTAGTTTCAAGGACAGTGGACTATCCTGATATCTATAATTCACATAATCAAAATAAAATGGCTAATTCATAGATATCGTAATGAGAGAATTGTAGAGAAGCAAGCTATGTAGCTAACTATGTTGGTCCCTCTCTTCCCCTGAGGCAGCCTTTTGTGGTAGGTGGCAAGTTGGTTTTATAACATCGCATGTTGGTCTCATAACATTGATTTAAAGATTCTAGTTTATTCAATTTTACTCCTAGACTTCAACTTTTAAATAATGACGTTTTCAAATGTAAAAGTTTATTATACAACCGGGGAAGGACCTATTATTTGGATCAAATAAGCTAGTGATGCATAGAATAACCCATTCCATAATCCCAACCAGCTCATACTCATTCATCAACCATGTTGGGATTGAAAGAACAGCTCATCCACATCAAGAGGAGGTTTTAAACTGGTCTTCACTACCAAGGATTGATTTTTAATAAATGATACGAAGAACTAAATCGATGTCCATAATCTTTAGAGGACCAACTAGATGATCCATATATCATTAGAGGAATAGAGGAGCTATCAGAATATTGTTGTTTCAAACATAATTTCTTTCCTGTGAAAGAAACATGCAACCCCTTCCTGTAAAGTGTTTGACCTATTTAGTCCGAGGAATGGGAAATGTGATGTACAACAAACGCTATCGGACAATTGATGTTCACTGTCAACACGATCAAGTAAGTAACTTACACGACAAGGACTTCGGCTAATTTATTACATAATCAATCATGACCTCATAGGACTTACTACTTAGGAAACATGGATCGGGACATGGATAATACCATACATATACATTGATATAGACAAAATTGATAAAATAATTAAAAGTCATATAAACGGAAAATATGTAAAAAGTATAGAAGTATATTGGATTTGATAGTATGAAACCATTTTGAAGTATCCGTACAAGATAGCATAAGATAAGACCTAATTATCAAATAAAAGGAAAAGTAACAAAAAATTGTGCACCTTCAAATGAGCATTGTGACGTTTTCCCTCCTTCCAGCGCCTGATATTCCCATCATTCATTACTCTGAACCTCAACTTGAAAGACCTGTTCCAAAAAAATTCAACAAAAAAAGGATTAATTTTAAATGACAACAAAATTTGGTATATTTGAGGATGAAGATGAAACGCACGAATAAGATTTCATTTTGGTTTTCTTAAGCTTGGAAGTGACCGGAGTCATTGGTTTTCTTCTCTTCTTCCGTTCACGTGATGATACATGCCGCACTTGAACCAACAACTGTATATGATGAACAAAAAAAGATGCAAATTTCACTTTTAATTTCCCAAAGTTATTACATTTTCTATGAAACAAAACAAACCCAGAAAAATTATATGGAAATAAATAACTTACGGAGGTGGGAAATGGGGAGGGGCGAAAAGATTGGGGAGAAAATGAAGAGAAATTGAAGATAGGACGAGAAATGAGATTAGTAGAAGCAAGTGAGTGAATAAAAGGTTGCGGCGGCGCGTGGTGGAAGAAGCGGCGAGGAGATGGAGTTGGTAGAGATTGGCGTGAGTAATTAACGGCGAATGAACGAAGCTTGGTCGCACATCTCTGCATCGTTGATTGATGGCGTCAGCAGCACCAGATTTTGGCTATAGCGCTTTGAACTATCAACAATTCACGCAAATCAGTGTCTGCGATTGCCAAGTATTTTGCCTTCGATCTGGAGATTGGCAAAAAAAAAATTGGATGAAAGTGTGGGCTTTGGGCTTGTTGTCTAGTGTAACTTGTAGACAAAAATAAGTTTGACAAGTTTTGGAAAACAGAGATTGAATTTTTTATTTTTGAAAGCTAATTTTAGAAGTTTAATATGTGCTGCAAATTTCTTAAAAGCTATTAAACTATTCAATATTCATATGGATATTTAGTAGTCAACAACCTTTAGTTTATTAAATAATTGATGTATTAACATTGTAAATAAATAACTTACATTATTTATGAACAATCTATTCTCTCATTTTGGGAATCTAATTGAGGAAACAACTTTCCAATAACCATAAGGGCATCTCATAATTCATATTCTTAACTTTTACATTTTGTTACCACCAACCAGACATATATTACATGTCCTATTAAATTATTTAACATACATGAGATAATTGTATGTCTGGCTTTCTCAAACAACTTTAATTGAAAGAATTAAATACGCAAATATGTTGGGGGTCAAATCACGACTCTCACTTGTTTCACAAATATAAACTACTAACTTAAAATAAGTTAGTTTTGCTAAAAAAAAGTAATGCAGTCATCTCGAGTGATATTATACAATGAGGTGGATGTGGTTAAAGATTAAAAAATATATAGACACAGGAATGTAAAGACATTATTAAGAACGAAGGAAGTAGATAAATTGTTTTTACACGTGTTCAATTTTTATACCAAAATATCACATTTTCAAGAATATGACCCAAAACTATAAAATTATTGTTTTTTCCCCGAGAAATATCAGCAACATTCTCCTTAACACAACTTTATTTTAGGTGAAATTTATATAGGGCTTATTAAAGAGAGAATGGTGAAAATAATGTCCTAGTAGGATTTCTCATGTTTTCACAATGTAAACTCAAAATTTGTTACTTAGGCAATTTATGTGTGGAGAAAACTTGGATATATATTTTTGGGTGTTCTCCAAATGACAAGAAAATGTATTAGGACTCATCAATTAAAATATAATATGCATAGCATTTCCAACATGGATTGATCTAGAAACAACACCACAGAAACCAATAGAATATCTAATATTGTGCTGTGACACTTGCTGTTTTGTTTTGTTGTCGAAAGTTCTGGATTATTTTCATTTGTCATTTTTTCTTTGAATAGGACATCTTGGTTTAACCGTTAATGTTTAAAATTCAATTTTCCTATGTTAACCAACTAAATGAAATGGTTGAACTTAAAATCGGTCCAAACATTTAGCCCGTTGAACTATGATCAAAAGACCACATTGGATTTCAAAATATTGCCCAAAAACTAATTATGCTCACGAAAAAATTGACTGAACATGGTGTCAGATGATTTAAAAAAGTTCAAGGTTCTGTAATAGTATTAAATAATAAATCTCTAAAATTGTCAATCATTAAAAAACAGTACTTGAATTTTGCATATAAATATGGTCATGCAATAATAGTAGGTGGGACTACGAAAGGATTTCAGGTAGAAGTGATGTATAAGAGAAATAAATATGACCAAATACACTTAACACACTTACACAGGCCAGAACCCAAATCTTCAACAGAGACAAAACAGAAGCATACCTTAAACTAGAAAGGTTAACCAAAATACATCTAAAAATCAATCACCAATCATAAAATGAAACTTTTTTAGCATGCATTAACATGATATGCAAAGAATTAACTATATAACACATAGGTTAAACTTGATTCATTTGGTTTATTTTCCTCACCGGAGAGTTATTCAAACCCGGGAAGAGTCTTTTGAATCTAAAGCAGGAACAGTTGAACTCCTCTGATCACTATCATCTCTGACATGCCCTGCAGCAACAGCCCCACCAACATCACTGATATTTCCAAAAAGCAGAACAACAATTCCAACAATGGCAGTGCAAAATGCAGCTCCAAATGAAGCTCTAACGTGTCCAGGGGCCACTGACCCTACTGTGAACCCAACACATAACCCTGCAGCTCTCATCCATGCAAACCATATAGAGAATGCTCCTTCTTTCCCTGATGGGGCACAGTCCAACACCAAGACCCTTCCAAAAGCATGTAATATCCCAGTTGATGTGCTTTGAACTGCGCCGAGGACGAGTATGTGGCCCCATTTCCAGTGATTGTGTCCAAAGTAGAATCCAAAACCAGATGATAAGAGTGATAATATGAACCCCACCATTTGCATTTTCACTGAGTTCATCTTAATCATATGCTGCATTGGTTGTAGTAGTGGCAATGAAACAATAGGGAAGAGGAAGTACATTAGCCAGTAATAGAGAAGGTGCAATGGCTTGATGCATAAGTGGTCCACTATGAAAAGCACTCCCCCGATGAAAATCGCCATTGTAGTGAATGAAGAGAGGAAAACACCAGCAAGGGCTCCAATTGCATGTGGGTATTTGAATATTGAAAAAGGGTGGAGTTTTGAAGCGAAAGAGATGGAATCAGTGGTTCTACTAGTGGCTGTGAATACATGTAACACTCCAACAAGCCATATAAGGCCACTGAAGATTGACACAACCCATAGACTCATCAAATCATGCTCATTGGTATTAAGTTCGCGAAGCATGTGATATGTGAAGGCTGAGATTAAGGCAGAACCTAAGCACCCAGCAGCAGTGGCATAAAGAGAGAGCCAGCTAGAAACACCTTGTCTAGTGGCAAATTGAGATTTCTTAAGGATCGGTCCGGTGAACGAACGGATCATGAGACCGAGGTGGTGTGTGTGAGCAGCACTAGCAACTGTGCTGGCTGCAACAATGCCAGCAATGTATGGAATGAAAATGGCAGTGACTTTGAAGAACCCAGCAGGGAGGCAAAAGAAAACTCCAACTCCTGTGGCTGCTGCAGTGATGAGCTTTGGAAAGTGGCCATCTAGGTGGAAGGAAAGAAAGCCAAGGACTGGTGCAGCAATGGCTAGACCCGTGGCCCATGCAATTGATGTCCATTCAAGAGAGGAGTATTTTGAACCAGTGCTTGTTCTTATGGTATGACTAGTTAGCTTCAAGTACCTGCAATTGACCCCATTGAACATTGGAGTTAGATGCATCACATGAATTTTGTTTTAATTAGTTATTGTTAATTCATCCAGACACTGCCTTGGTTATATTGGCACAAAATATTATGTATAGAAACTAACATTTATGGTAGTGCTACTGTGATATAAAGTGGAACTTTGGAAAAATACATATTGCACATGGTGGGTACGATTTAGTTGGTGTAGTAATAAGCAAGTATATTTTGAAACATTGACCTAGTAGTGTAATAATTTTAAAGAAATTGTGTTAGTCTTTGGTAAAAAACCAATAATCTCAACCCTCATGCGTTCGTTAAAGGAAAATATGGTTTTGGGACACTTAAGCCAAAATAGTAAGTTTCAATAATTGCAACTTTTCTTAGCCAACAGAGAGAAAATATATGAATCTTTCAAGTCCTAAACTGGTGTCTAAGAATATTGGTTAAAAAATATTTATGGGTACATATTTATTTAATATTTCTAATTATTTAAAGTTTATTTAATATATAATCAGTGTCTACTAGGATACTTAGCACACTCGTTCTAAAATTTCAAAAGATACAATATTAATAATAGAAAGAGTTTCATGTTGTCGGCACTATAAAGGAGGAGTGAGAACTTGCGAATCATAATCTCTACCCAAAGCAAAAAAAAAAAGGAGTTTTCTACTCATCACCATTCATTATTTACTTTTCTCTCTCTCTCTCTTCTTTTGTTCATAAAAGAAGTCACCAAAGCTCCACTTATCACTTAACGGCTATAAAGAATAAAGGATTATGTGCAATTAGTATATTTTTTCGGTGGCAAAATTAAAGTATCTACCACTTTTGCCGTTCATAAAAAAGTATGCGGATTCATTCACCAAAAAATGAGTATATGGAGTGCTTTTTAATTATACCTGTATTTTACTACTAAGAGGATTATGTTTATAGAATATAAATAGTTATTATCAACAGAAAAAGAATATAAATAGTTACTTTCTTGGAATACTAAAAATATAGCATCCCACTCATATCTATAATTTTTCCGTTTAAAAAAAAAACTTTTCATTTCTACAAACAAGATACAACACACATTTATTTCAATTACAGTCTCATGCAAGTGTTAATATTCAAAGTGTAAAATCATATTTTTCTGATATAAAACTTATTTTTCCGTATAAAACTCAATAAATAAAAGCGACTAGTTTAAACATTTTCTCTCTCTAAAATAACAAAATAAGATATGCTATTATAAAGTGGAGTAACACAATATGTTATCTTTTTTTTATTAAAGTGAAATATCTTATCTTATTTATAATTTTACCGTTGTAGATAATATTATTATCTTAAAATTCAAAAGATGACCAATGACTTTTGGAGTGAGTACGACAAACACTTTTATACTCCCTAGGAAGAAAGCATGGATATTTTCTCTTGTCTCTCTCTTGTTTTGGCCAAGGATCCAAGAACATAGTTTGTTTTATCTTCCACGTCAGATATATACATTGTTAATAAACGGGGTTTGAACTTTGAAGTGCCTTTGGAAAGGAATCTTAACTATTGAGTGAGAGTAAAGTAGCATTGTGAGAAAGCCACAAAGGACACGCCTTTTCATGATTGCGAATTATAATAGTACCAATGCCCCAACCAAAAAAATAATAAAACTAGTATAATGGAACCCTATGCACTGTTTATCACGCTCACAAGTTTTTCAAATTACAAAAAAATAAAGAAAACCAAGAAAACATAAACAAACAAACCCCTTCTAACACCTTTTGAAAATGTTCAAAACACCCAAAACTCATACACTAGTGTAGATCAAGACTGCAGAAGAAAACATGCAAAGTAACGATTTTTTTTAAAATAAAATAAAATATAGTGTTGATTAATTAATGGGTTAATTAAGATCTGCCCTAGAAGTTTAAAAAAAACTAAGCATATATTGGAACTAAGTCTATTATTTCATATAGTATCATTTCTAACTTCTAAGTGCAAAAAAATTACCCTTTTTGTTTGGTTTCATAGCCTCAAACCCTTACAAGAGTTCAGGTTAACAAAATCCTTAATTACTTACTTGGAGTGTGTTATTGCTAGCACCTAGTGAACTTGACTAGGTAAAATGTTACAAATAACTAAAAAACCTTAATTCCAAAAAATATTAGAAAGAACAGAAAAAAAATTATACATACAGATGAGTTTCCTTTTGTGAGCAGATCAGGCCTTGGTGGTTCTTGTTCCAGTCCTGAAGTGAGTCAGGTGGTAGTTGCTGTAGCTGGCTGATAATGAGAGGGAACACTATAGGGATAAGAACAGTTAGAACAAAGTATGAACAAAACTCATAAAGGTACCAACCCCACACTTCAAATCTTGGTGGTTTTTCTCCAACTTCTTCATCATAACCATTGTAAGCTTCTCTAGCCCTCAAAATCTTCATGGCCCTGTGTTGCAAGTCTGGCCTAGTGGTTCCTCCTCCTCCTTGTACTGGTAATGGTAGTGGTGCTTGACCACCCTCAGCTTCAACACTCATCACCTCTTTCATTCGGTCAGAAAATGGGAGCAGATGTGTCAGAAAGAGTAATGTGGGGGGTTGAGGAAAGTAGTGAGAGGAAGTGAAGGTTGTGTGAGTGGGGTTTAAGAAAAAAAAGGTTACAACTTACAATAGAGCCAGTGTGTTTGGTTTAGTGGGCAGTGTTCACAGCTGGGCTATCAAATAACTTTCTAGGGTATGTGAAAGGGCCTTGTTTAAGTGAAAGTATATATATTGGTATAATCACTACCCTTACTTTTGTTTTATTTTGACCCTTGGGAATTCTTATAAGCTTTTTTCTAATATGTGTGAGCACTTCCAATAAAAATAAGTTTGACAAAATTATTTACTTTATTTCAAATATGATAAATATTATATTTTTAATAAAAAATAAATTAACATGAGATTTTTGTGTGTGCATGGAACATGTTTCTCCACGACTGCACAATGTTTTAAATCATTTTTAGATAGAAAGATGATCACAGTAGGTACAATCTCTTAATGGAATCATCCACATTATAATTACTTTTTGTAGTCTTAATATATACTCTTAACATGGATTAGAAAAAACTCTTTGTATAATATACAAGTATAGAAAAAAGACATTAGGAAGCCAAGATTTGGTGAATAAATTTCATTTAAGAGAGACACTTAGTTCCAATAGAAGAAATTACATATTCTCTTTCATGTCTTTACTCAATTAAAAAGTCATTCAATAAAAAATAAAATATTAAAAACAAAAATTAATATTTTAACAATATTTCATGAAATTTGATTCATTAGGAATACATGATTGTCTTGAAACATAGCATTCCTGTCTTGTTGTACGAAATCATCAACACAACTATAAGATATAACGTACAAATTAAGCTCTTTAGTGTTTATTATATTAATACAGACGTCCAGTATTATTATAGAATAATATAAAACGTGGCAGATGTATAGATGTGTTAATTGGATATATAAATTGGGTGCTCAACCGGCAAGCACAAACCATAGGGTAGTTCATTATAAATTAAAATCCCATGCTAGATTCTGTCACCTTTGTGCAACGTTATAACACAAGTTTTGAGACACTGGGCAGATACTTATTTAATAAATGAGACTTGATTTTTTTCTTCTTCCCTTGGCAGTATTAGTATTAGATACTTGAAACATGAAAGCCGGCTAATAGATAGTTGTAGTTGAGAAATGAGAAAACCAAGGAAGGGTAGAGAGTGCTTGAATTCTTAACCAAACAACTTGTCGGGAGAGTTCAACATCATGTGACCTTAAACCTCACGGACAATTTCACTAGTAGCACCTGATTCTAATTTCTAATCACACGGAAAAGAATAGATAACTTTGTTAATTACTAAATTCATAAGTTCGCAATTTTTCCATAACAATTGTCCTTGAGAAGACCGCAGTAAAAGTGATAAATAGAAAAGTGCAAATATTGAAATGGTTGAATAGAAACAACGGCTAATGGTAGTTGGATTGAATTAACCATGATTTGGTCTCATATTCAGAATATCAACGTCACGTACCGTTTAGCTGAGAAATGTATACATGACATGGCCCCGACTAAACCACGTAGTATTAGTTATAAATTTTTGTATCAACTCCAATGGTATTGATATAGCTTCACTTGAGTGTAACCAGGTGTTATTGTATCATGTAAAGTTCTATTTTTAAAGGTCTAATCCAATTAACTAAAAAGTATTTTCCAATAAAAGAAAGACATAAGCCAAAATATATTAAAATGAATATGGATTTTCTCCAGCACTTAGAAAATATTATTAAAAATAAAAGTTAAAATGACATTTTATAACAATTTTATCCTTTTATTTTCAATAAATCATTGTTCATATAAAATACTATAGGACGCAGGACTCTATTTAGTTTATTGAAAATTTTGAATGATTAAATTATAACATTTTATAAGCGATCTATTTTTTGTATTAATAAATTATTTAGATATATTTTTGGTTCTTAAAGGATTATGTTAATTTTAGTTCATGTATTTTTTTAGAGTATTTATTCACCATTTTGAATTGGTATTGATTTTCGTCTCTGTTGTTAACTTCGGACGGAAAAATACTAACATGCATTAACAAAATACTTCAAAAAACACATATACTAAAATCACTACGACTCATAAATGCAAGGTCAAAAAACATCAGAAGTTATGGCTGTTGCTACCTTGATATTTTTCATTCAATTTAACATAAAAACAGAAAATCAATACCGATTCAAAATGAATTAAATAATGCTTAATAAAAAAACATAAAAACTAAAAAAGTATAATATGTATACACTATTTGTGTAAAGATTTATATATAATTATTACATCATTCAATATTTATTTGTATTATTTTTTGAAAATACAATAATAATTAAATATGAATATTAGATGAGGCACAGGTAGTTAGAAATCATACAAAGTCAAGCCAATGCATATATTTGTTTCTAAAACTAAAATTAGTGCAACTAATAAATATAAAAATAAAAACGAATTTAAGCATAATATGAATAAGCTATATAAGATATGAAGAAATGAGTTTTAATATTGTTGAAACAAAAAAGTAAAATAGGGATAAAATTGGAAAATACCATAAAATTAAAAAATAAAAGAGTATTAATGGACATGTTAGAGTGTAAATAACTCCTCCCTTCAAATTTAAAAGCATTGGAAATCAAAAATACATTGGGAATGGATGAATATTGAACCAACTATAAAGTCTATGTTATAAACCATGTTGTGTTGTAACTAATCCTGGTCAATGGACTGACATAGATAATACCTGTAATTCTGCACAGAGTTTTAACTTATTGCTCTGAATAAAAAAATATGAGACATGCAATAAATTGTTAAGTAGTCAAGGTGCTGAGTTGTTGTAAATCTCTATCATGGTTTGGTGTTTTGTTATTAGGATCTAATAAGTCACTATACTACTTGTAAATTGTAATCTTCATTTTTCATAATGAATTTTCTCTTTATTTCACTTGTGTTCTTTAATTATTACTCATATCTTTATTCTCTCTACATCTGCTTTCTCTCAATTTCAATCTCATTCTTTCTCATCATCACCATCATCTTTTATATACTTTGTTCTTAATTTATTAGTGCTTGCTTTATATGAGAAAAAGCAGACAAGAATTTAATTCTTTCTTGTTATATCTTGTCCAGGTGTGGTCATTGCTTGTTCACCCTTAAAAGTTAAGCTAATAGCTTCCCAAAATAAGTAAATAGAAACAAAATTAGAGGACAAAAGAAACTCAATTACAATGTGTCAGGAATAATACCACCAACTATAAAAATACTAGTGTCAAAAGAATTATATAATATTGTTAATACTCAGTAATTGTTTAGTCCTCTTGTGAATGATGTTTTTATTGTGTTGCTAATCCTCCACAGTTTATGGGGGATCCCTTTTGTGGCAAAGTTAATGATAATATTTTATGATAGAACATTATGACATTCCATATAGTTGACTCCACCAAGTGAAATAAAAGTTTGATTGTTGTTGTTATTCTTGTCTATCCTTTGCATTTTTTCTCTTCATTCATTGTTGTTTCGTCTCACTATGGACACAATCTAGTTTAAGAGCAGCATGATTTGAATATCAACTATGAAAGAATTTGAATGTGGAAATTTCTTCAGTTAACTAACTGTTAGTGAATGTGCAAAATGATGCATGATCACTCTTGAGTCTTGAACTACATTTCTCTATATTCATGTTAAAGCAGTTCACTAATAACATTTTTTTACTGTTAAGTGTTAACTATTTTGGGTTTATTGGCCCATGTATTACTGACCATCTATTTGGAACAATTTGTCTGACTTGTTTTTGGTTCCTTTAGTGGTGGACTCTTATCAAAAGTGAGTTTAAATGCATGCCTAATGAGTAACTTTTTGATATATTATTCGTGTCTGTCAACCTTCAATTCCATGTGCATCCTTCAGTCCTTAGGCTAATGATACCCTCCCTTGGTGGGGTTTGTTGAGGACATGTGTATATAGTCTTACCTGATTTTGCAGATGTGTTAAGTTGGACTCTTAAATTAAGCTTTTATGGTTAATTGATTTACTTTCGGTTTCTCTAATTTTTTGGTTAATTGTTTATGAGAAGCTATTATGTAAATGTTATGTTACTGGAGAGAATTCATATCCTGTATGATGAAAGTGTGGGTGGTTCATATTATGCTTGTAGATAACCTGAATGCTAGTTCAAAGTTCAAATAGAAGCATTATTTTACAGCCACCTCATAGAGAGAATGATACTTGCATGGGGTCATTTTGCTCATTCTGTAGAACAAGGGAAACATGTGTACTCATGCCTTTAATGTGGATAATCACCAAATGGAAAGAGGTTCAAGATACAAGAAATTCATCCTCTTGCAAAGAAACAGTTACAAGCTGAAGACAAAGACAGATGAAAAGCTGGTGGTAACAGTCAGTGACAATTTTTTTTGGTTAAAAGGACTATTCCATTTTCGGTATCAATTATTAAGTGTGTTTTAGCTGATCAAGATGCAGTGAGAACAGTAGATATGGCAATTGGAAAATCACCTTTTGATTGTGGTATTCCATTTAGTGTAGTACATTTTACTTGCTTTTGAAATGAACTAATGAAAGCTCATCCAATCACTTGAGGGAGATTTTTTTGAGAAATTATATTGTAAGAGTAATGTTTTTTTCCTTCTTAATAACATTTTTTGACAATACTGGGATAACATTTGATTTCATGTGAATGTGGGTTCCCATGTATTAAGGTAGAGTATAGAAATATATGTAAATATGAGTTATTGTCCCAAATATTGTTTAAATAGGTTGTATAGATAAGAGAATTGTTATATAAGAAAGCGTATCAATTGATAGCTATCTTAGGAATTGGCCAAAAAATGGATGTCAAATTACGACTGATAGGTGGATTGATGAAACACACAGAACTCAGGATTTCATGTTTTGTATCTTTTGATGCCTCTGCTGTGGTGAAAGATCCAAACCATTGTTTAAGATGTTCTCTGAAATTGATTCATGAGAAAGTAGATTATAGTCTCATTAGTCAATTTCCTCCTTTGCTTTGGGGTGGATAGTCCAACTAGAAGTTGATGATTGACTTGAAATATTATTACAAGAGAAAGTATGAACTATAATTAGAAATTGCCCTTAGAAATGGCTTAAACCTATTATGCTTATTTTTCTTAAGAGGAAGGTTGCCTACTATAATTAGAAAATGTCATCGGACAACTTTCAAGGAACAGCTTATGCTGTAACTTTTGGCATGCCATTTCAAAATACCCCACAAAACTATTATAACACAACCGAACAGGAAACAATATGATTCACAATGGATTAGATTGACAGGCCAACTTGTCATGTAGTAGTAACAAACTACATAAAATTTTGATTTCTTAGTGTAAATTCATCAGAGTTTGTCATCTTGAAAACATAATTCAGAAAAGTCTAGCAAAGATGTTAAATATAGAAGAAGTCGGTAAAAGTAATACATGATTGTGGGTAGACTAGTACATTTTTTTAAGATGTGGATTGAATAGTTAATGCTTATTAACAACTCATTTCAATAACTTTTTTTGCCAGTGAGTTCAGATAGAAAAGGAGAAGGTTATCTCAAAGGGAAGTGAATTTCTCCAAACTCATTAAGCATTTAAATATAGATAAGTTCACCAATGCAAAACCATGGCCAGATTTCAGAAACTCTACCTACACACTAAAAAATGTTACTATAACCGGAGAGGAGAAGTTACTTTAAGCTTTGTTTATGGACTCCAAAGAAGTGAAGGTTGATAATATAGTACTAATTAAAGGAAAAGATTACTATACTTTTCTTAAAAACAGAGAGAAGATTACTTGGAATTTTAATCAGACACCAAATGAAAATGTTCCGTGAATAACCTTTTAAGTAATAAAGTTCTGTAGAATGTGATCCACATTTATTTTACATGCAACATTATACTCAACTCCAAAGAAGTGACAGTGAGATTTAGTCAATTTACAATACCTCAACTTAAGATGAAGCTAACAACAAAAGGAATAAAATCTAGTCATATAAAAAATGAGCAGAAAACCATAGAAAGGAAAATAAAAATAAATAATAAAAAGAGGTGAGTGTTAGATTCTGAATGATTACCACGTAGTTATAGAACAGAGATATAGAACAAACATATGTTATTTCAGATATTATCCCTGATCAATGATAATAAAATAAAAACAACATTAATAATAATAAATATTTAATTTTTTTAATATTATCATTGTTTCAAAATAAATAATATATATGACATAATCTTTAAGATAAGGTATCTTTGTTCCTAGTTACCATGTATATAAAAGTTCACGGACTGAACAATCCAGGTACAGCTCCCCTTCACTCCTCTGCCGGACAAAAGGGAGAGGAGGAATATTCTGCTGTCACCATTTTCCATAGACAACGCCAAACGTGTTACTCTCGTGCTGCCTATACCTCTTTAGCCAAACAATAATGTTATTTCTACTACAAATTTCTACAATCAACACATAACTTCTCATGAGTAAAAAATGAAGGGTATTACATATTTTAGCTTTTATTATTTATCCCCTTATTTACCAAAAAACAAGTTGTAGAAATTTGGTAGTACAAATAACATTGTTCACTAAATTCAGATAATTTTTAGGAATTGAAGTCTCTTAATTTTGTAAACTCTAGTGCAAAGTAACGTTCCTTTTGTACCTTAGCCAAGCAATATTAGCCTAACTATCTATGGGCCTCTCCGCGAATATTCATCCTCCTCCTCGTTCGGCGCGGAATCTTCCATGTTGCCAACCGCGTGGCTCCAACTATTTTCCACTCATTTCATCCATCTTTTCTTATCACGCTCCCTACATTATCTGCCGTGCGATTTTCCAAAGAAACTCGCTTCTCATGCCCAATTTGGATCTAACGGCGAGGATATGCATCAGGTGCACACATTAGTAGGACAATTGATAAATGTAGTGCCACCATCACCATGTTACTTCAGATTCGTCGCCGAGATTTCCTCTCACATGCTCCTCAAATAATTTTACTACCTTTTAATAATAATAATAATAATGTATTTACCTAAAAATATATAAATATTAAGTTGAATATGATTCTTAGAAGAACTTCGGTGACAATAATTGAAATTACTGTTACAAAAATTCCGTGAATTATATAAGCCCATAAAACGCCGCATTTTACGTTTTCTGTTTTTGTTGCATCTTACGCTATCAATTATCATCTTCAAGCCATATATATCTTTTGTTGGCAACTACAGTATTAAACCTCTGTTTTGGTATAATCATCATTGATGTTATGTTTTCTGACTTGTTTGGTATCTGCAATACAACTAGAACCATTTGTTCAATTCTTTATTCTAAAGAAGGGAAGCTGATACATAAAACAAAAACAACTCCAAGTGGGGATTTCATTTGAAATTGCTTTTTGTGTGTTGGAATATAGAAAGTGAGAAAAAGAAAGAGGTTGAAAAAGAGTGTGTGTGAGTAATGGATAGTATTAGTAGGTATGATAATAATGATGATGGAGGAGTTAGTGGTGGTGTGATGATGAGTATGACCAGAGATACAAAGCCTAGGCTGAGGTGGACGCCTGATCTTCACGACCGTTTTGTGGACGCCGTCACCAAGCTTGGTGGCCCCGACAGTATGTCATTTTGCCACTCTTTTCTTTCATAGATTATTAACTATCTCACATTTGCTTTCTTATGTTTAATGCATTATGGCTATATTCTTGCTCAATTACGTTTATTGAATTCATAATTAGATAATAAGTTAAGTTATTAATTCGTTATACACATTCATTTCATAAATGGTATAAAAGGGGCTGTTTCCTTTATCAGCTTATTTTCAAGTTTAGCATTATACTATCCTGTTTTAAGGAAAAGGGACTTAGCACTAGGATACTGTAATTATTATTTTACAGTATTAGCGCAACATATGCATAGGTCAATGTAGGATAAGTTACTAGTGGAAAAAAACTACATACACATACTCACAAAACTCTTCCTTTTATTATTACTATTCATTTTTCACTTATTTAATTTTTCCTTCAGTCTTCTTTGATCATATAATATCATGACATAGGTTGATACACAAAGAAAAAGTTAACTTGAAAGTTTTAGGAAATTGGGATTTGATTGAAAATAAAGGAGAAAGTACAAATGAATGTGTATTATTTGATTAATTGGTTAATAGTCAGAGTAATGTTATTTATACTTGGCACTCAAGGGTGACACCAGGAATTAGGACCATATATTCTCTTTCTTTGTAGTGCAAATCTAATCTAATATTATTTGACTAAAAGATCATCATTCCAAATATATTTAAACCGAATTATAGTGAATTTTTTGCATGTCACATAAACGACATTAATTTGAAATGGTTTGCTATGTCGTCAGAGGCTACTCCCAAATCTGTTCTGAGGTTAATGGGCTTGAAAGGTTTAACACTATATCATCTGAAGAGTCATTTACAGGTAATCAGATTCTGTACTTTTTAAGTTAGTATCATTAGTACCATGGATTGGTGAAGAATGAAGAATTTAGAATATTTGAAGTAGAAACACCTCAATCATGCACCTCCTCTTCTCTATATAATTTTATCTTGTGTACTAACCACTAGTCATATTTGTATTCCTCTTGTTTTCTTCTAACCATTTGGAGCCATAATATGGCTTTGCTTGTTAATATGCAGAAGTATAGACTTGGACAACACACTCGAAAACAAAATGAAGAACCGCACAAGGAGAACACTAGTGAGTCCATATTTAATTTTTCTTACCCCATGCAATGTTTTAACCAACTCTCTTCTAGTTTGACCAACTTTTCCCATAGAGATTTTGTCATTCTATACAGAAGGAGAGGTTATTTAATCTTTCCACTAGTCTCTTCTATTGCTTAAAGTAGAGAACAGAAAATTTGATAATGTTTGATAATTTTCATTTTTTGTGTTTCTTCTTAGGATGTTCATATGTAAATTTCAGTAGCCATTCTTCAGAACCTAACACCATTTACAGAGGTGATAATGAAAAGGGGTATGTTACAGTTTAAGCATTAACTTCACTTCTTTTGTTTAGATTATATGCATGGCTGTGCTTTCCATGAGACAAATTCTCATGTAAAACTTCTTTATCTATATAACTTGAATTATTTCCCTGCATCTGTTTAGTTTTTTCCTGCACTTACTAGTTTGAATAACTACAACAGAGAAATCCCCATTGCAAAAGCACTTAGGCACCAAATTGAAGTTCAAAAGAAATTGGAAGAGCAGCTTGAGGTATTTATCATTTTTAACTAGCATAATTTTACTGCATCCTTGTAATGTTGTAGTTTTTTAACGTATCTAACAAAATATGCTTAACTAAGTTTCATAATGCTTATATCACACATGTTATTATTTTAGTCTTTGAAATTTTAAACATCAGTCGCATTAGTTTCTTAAAATGTAATTTAAAAGCCAAAAAGGTCTCTAGATTCTAAAAATTTAGGGGCTAATGCTGATAATTTCATAACCCCAAATGCCAATTTTATAATTTGAAGAATTAATAATACCAGTGAGGAACTAAATTGGTAGTTTATCTAAATTATATGATGCATTTGGATAATATAATCTAATAATAGAAAGTAGGGGCTGAAGTGTTACCCTTGTAATTCATTTGAGCAAAATAAACTTCTTCCTTACCAATAGGTACAGAGGAAATTGCAAATGAGAATAGAGGCTCAAGGGATGTATTTGCAAGCCGTGTTAGAAAAATCCCAAAGGAGCTTTTCCATGGATGGACCAGACAGGCTAGAAGCATCAAGAGCTAAATTGAATGAATTCAACTCTGTTTTGTCAAATTTTATGGAAAATGTCAATAAAGATTGCAAAGAAAACTTAGTAGGAATGAATGATTTATATAGGAAAGGCCATGGTTCATCATCTTTCCACATTTATCAAGGAGGTATAGAAGAAAATAAGGATCAAAAGTCTAAGGTTGAAGGGGGTATGATACAGTTTGACTTAAACATCAAGGGTAGCTATGACCTTGTATCTGCAGGTGGAGCTGAAATGGAAACCAAGATGCTCTCAGACAGTGTAAACAAGTTTTGATTTTAGAAGTATCATTTTGCTTAATCACTGAATATTATATACAACTTTTACAAGATATTACTCTACATGATTTTCTGCTTGTCTCTTTTGACTGAATTTAAATATTAAAATAGAATCTTAGCTCAGACTTTGGTAAAGGAAAGCCAATGTGTATGTATATTTCTCACTTTTAGTAAGCATTGGGAGAGGAATAAATGTAATTAACATAAGTCTCACATCGAGGAAGAATAGCTAAAGTGAAGAATATATGTTAGACCGATAAACCTAATACTTTAAGGTTTTTAGTAAAGATGTGATATATCATAACCTTATTGTGGTTCTATTTTGGCCTATTGGTGAAACACACGTAGTATCTATTATGTTTTCCTTCCCCTGTGATTGAAGATTGCATGTTAAATTTAATTGGCAAAACTTGGTGTGAGATTTATGTGATGAAGGCTAGAGATTTTTATTCATTCTTGGGAATACTCCACCAGTCCATTAAAAATGCAATACAACATGCCACCGTATAACCAATCATGTTATTCGATTAAAAAGTAAAGTATTACAAAGTTCAAAGGCCGGCATCATCAAACTAATCAAGGTAACCATTGTTTAGGACAGTTTGATGTAGAGTTCAGATGAAAGAAAATGATACAAGTTCCCAATTAAAACAAACATGGTTACAAAGGATTCAACTGATAGAAGTAAAATACTAGTAACAAGTATGGTCATCTTTTTTTCCTCGGATTTTTATTTGGTGTTCAAGTTGAATTACCATGCTTATTATAAAGTCACACATAGACTTTTAGATATTGATCCATGCGAGTATAATTCACCTCTGGATAAAGCTCTGAGGCTTCTTCTCCATTTTCTCCTATTTCAAAGTTTGTTAAACACCCTTCATAGAAAATATGATAGAAATGCCCCACTCCCACTTGGCTTGCAAAATCCAAACCTGGAATTCACACCAACCAATAATCATTATTTATTGACATGGAATTACACCAAAAAATCTACTTCATTTATTGTTATTTTGGGTTTAGTTTTTTACCTTTTAAAGTAGAAAGGAAGTCTTGTTCAGATATGGTGCTTTTCTCTAGTTGCTTTCCTATAAGTTCCTCCCACTTCTGAATCAACTCTCTTTGAGTGAGAATGTTTTCTGGTGGC
This sequence comes from Lupinus angustifolius, assembly GCF_001865875.1. Classification (NCBI taxonomy): domain Eukaryota; kingdom Viridiplantae; phylum Streptophyta; class Magnoliopsida; order Fabales; family Fabaceae; genus Lupinus; species Lupinus angustifolius. The sequence goes on along the minus strand of NC_032014.1, from coordinate 3,822,322 downwards.
CTTAGGTACACTGTCTTGTTCAATGTTCTAGGATCATCAATTGTCTTAATTGTGTATGTTGCTACATCATCTTCATCCATATAAACAGCTGCAGTAGAAAACACCCCTTAACATATCTATTATAATATGAAAATGACTTACATTTTTGTCAAAATATAAACAACATTATATATTAGTGTAATATCTATGCAATATTATTATAAATATTTATACACGGTTGATATATCATCCACTACTCATTTATAATGAACTTGACGATTATTTTTTATGATACCTTTGACGTTGCCATCTCCATAGAGAAGGACCTTGTCCCTAGGAGGGAGAAGGGTCTTCATCTGAGAGAGATTACCAGCGAAGTAGCCAGCAAAGCAATTAGCAGAAATGTAAGTGAAAGGAATGTTGGCTTCTTCAATTGCTTTTCTTACAATCATTTTTTCATCGAATGTGACACGTCCTGGTTCAAGTGCATGTCCCATAAGTGCTGGGTCCATGCCAAATTCTGAAGGATAGAAACGCTATGGAAGAAAAAAATAAGAGACAACCTTGTGAGTTTAGAATTTAAAAAATGTTTATGATGTTATTTCTTCAAGTCCAATAAAAATAGGTATTACACTGTCTTTGATCAAGTTAAATAGGTCGACTTGGCTTGAATTAGTCAAGTCCAATGTGATTTTTATGTATCAAAAGTGTTAATGAAAAATAAATATAAATTATATGATTGTGCAACATTTATGACATGACAGATTGGTCCAAAACATAACTTGAACTCCATAAAAAATGGATTGAATATAATTTCTAGAACTCATATGATAAGAGTAGTAGCTTAATCTAAAATAACACAACTAGTTATTAATAAATTATGCTATACAATTATCTCCAAATTCTATAAAATAAATACTGGCTAGATATATAACATCCTCCTGGAAATATATTAGATTATTAAGTACCTTGATGTTGGCAGCATCCTTGATGGCCTCAACAAGTTTGAGCTGAGTTAATAAGTTATGAGACCGAAAATGAACACCAGACATGGTGCAAATCACAACATCTACTAGTTTCACAGCATCCACTAGGCTCTGATGATCAGAGAATGAAGCCTCCACCAGAATAGCACCTTGCTTCTTGAATGATAGCAAAATCTGTAGCTTTTCAATATCTAGCCCTATCTCTGGCCTTTGAAGAACATATGTTTCATGACCATGTTCTAAGCTTGCCTTCACTATCCTCCTCCCAACATAACCTGTGCCCCCAACAACAAGAACCTTGCTCTTTCCCATTGCTGAGTCAATATATAATGAGCGTGCAAATGATAACTATATATAAAGAATTCTTCTCATAAACCCACCACCTTTCCCTTCAAATATTTGTGAGGAATCGTATATATATATATATATGGCAATATCCTCCTACATTCAAATTGAGTATGGTGTTCTATATAGGTGGTATAGATAGGGTGCAAAAAATATTTTTCAACATTTGGTTTCGAGTATGTTCGTATTTTATTATAAAATCGACTATGAAGTTTTTTAAATTCTTCTATATATTCATAAAAAAAAAGCTAAGGTGTCTTCTTTTAGTGCAAGTTACTCTAATATATAATCAAGTGCAGGACACCTAATTACAAAAAAGTTTGATTTGTATGTTATAACTTATTTCCTAATTGGATGTCTCACCATGCCATTATTTTGTGTCGGTGAAAGAAGAAATATAGTATAAATAAGGGCTTAGTGGCCAAGACGCTAGAGGTTCACAACTTTACTCGACCAACGACAGACTTTTAATTATTTGAAACCGAACTTTAGGACAGTTGTGGCAGTATAATGATAAGATAGGATTAAAAACATCATAATAATAGGATGGTCTTGTATTTTGTCATTAAATTATGTGATACTAATATGGTGATGGTAGTAATAGTGCTATGATGATTGTCATAATAGTAATATTCTAATGCAAGGATATGAGGAAAAATTATATTATCATTTATAGCTTATTTCTATTTAAGTTTTTGCGTGGATAGAAAATACATTAAATCAACATGATATATTGGCTGATCAAACTTTAAGTTATAATATGAGCTTTGAAATCATAAAACAATAATCTTATCATTTTATCAACTCTTATTCTCAAAATATAAAAAAAAATGTATGTTGAATTTTAAAAGTATGGTGTACATGTTCAAAATTTTGTAGAATAGTGTCACTTACAAAGGTCTTCATTAAAATATTGCATTTCCACGTATTAGAATGGAATGGAATGGAATTAGACCAAGTTTATATAGATTTAAGTCGGAAATATGAAATTGATAAAATTATTTTTTAAAGAACTAAATTACTCAAAATCAAAACGAAAACCGAGTTCTCCACCAAAGAAAAACTTGGATCAAAATCTAGCAGCTATAAGGTGAAAGAAAAAGGGTAAGAATGACAGCATCACACTAGTTTGCCAACAGAAGTTTCAAAATTTAAAATCATGTATATTCTTCGATGTTTAAATTTTGCAACAAATAAGAATTATAATCACAAACAGTATTGTTTTAACATTAACATTAGGTAGTAGATTCTACATCCAACTAACCTAAGTGGGTTGTTGAAGTAAACCTGAAGAAGTGGTTATAAAGTAATGGACCTTGGGTTGGTTTTGGACATATAAAACAAAACAATGACTTTGAAGTCATCCTTCATGTGCGGTCACTAATGACTCATGCCTATTTCAATTATCTTGGATTTAATATTTTTCTATATATTATGTGTTGATGGGTTAGTGCATATGCTCTTTTGTTTAGTAGGTTTGGTGGGTATGACATTTAATATAAATATAGCTAGTCCTTTCATTCACTAAGTTTGTCACTTTCTACTTAGATAAGGAAAGCTTAGAGTTTCAGATCTGAGATTTGTCAAAACTTTAGTTGGTTGCATTTGAAAAAAATGAAGAGAAAGGAAAACAAATGTTGTTGATGACATAACTGATCCTGGCATCTTATAGGTCCCATGTAGAAAAAATTGAGGCGATTCTGACATCATATAAAACTAATTAAAAAATTGTTTTAGTAGAGTAAAATTTTACTTTGGTTTCTCAAAAAACCTTCAATTTGGTCTTAAACAACTTTTGAAAAATCAATTTCAGTCCCAACACTATTCATCTGTTCAGAAAATAGAGAGGATTTGAACCCGATAAATTGGTCCTAAAATGGAGAAGCAGTTTTATAAATGGCTTTATAGAGGAAATCAATTACATTCACATTCTCACAAATGAGAGTGGGAATTGCTAAAGCATCCACACACAACAATTGACTTCATGTTAGATGTGATCAATCCGAATTTACCAATTACTATCTAAGAGAGCTCTAGTTTCTCTAACCAGACCAAAACTTATGTTTAGATTTGTTTATACGAGAATATAACATATTCTTTAAAATAAACAAAAGTTTGTTCGTGAGTAGTGACTACGATCGACAACAAACAAATAATACATATGATTTCTACCAAAAATTCATAAAAATGGCAATTTTGTATTTCCTCTTTTAGTAGATAGTAAAATTTAGAAAATCAAAGGGAATACATATTTTTAATATTTTGCCTAACCGGTTAACTAATTAATTATCCCATCACTTAATGCATCTTTCATAGGTTACCTAATTACACATCATAGTTTATATTTTTAAGCAATTTTATTTGTAATTTTTTTACCATCTTTTGGGGACAGGAGTATACTATAATACATTAGTTTTATCAACTCAAAAATAGTATAATGAATTTTTGCATAGTTAGCTCACCTACTTGGTCATCTTTCACCATCATTATAAATATATATATATATACATATATGGAGCAACTCAGGAGAAATGACAAAAATTAATATAGACTATTGAATCTTATTTGAACGGTGAAGATTAAAAAAATATATATATACATATATATACATACGATTATCTATATTTATTGTTTCATAATTTTTATATAAAAACTGTTTTCATTTTGATATTCTCTTTATATAGATATAATCATACAATGTTGTTGTTGAAAGGAACATTTCTGGTTGATTTACGTATGGACAGGCCTGTTAATGAAGAATGCCTATTCAAAGGCTTAAAGATACAGAAACTATAGAGGGTCAAGCATGAGTTGGTGTCAATTGAAAATTAAAGCAGCGTAAGAATTTCTGTCCTATTTTTGATGAATAAATAAGATAAGATAACTAATACATAATGGTTTAAAAATGGTTTGTTGGGATTGGGATATAATGGTAGCTCAATATATTTGGGATATATAATGTTGAATAGAAAACTGGAGTAATTTCACTTTTGAAGTTGATGGAGTTTTCATAGTCATGTCACCCTTTCAAATAGCAGCTACTGAAATATGAAAAACAAAATAGCGACAAAGAATTGCGGTTTGAGCTATGTGTCACTAGGACTGATTTCGTTCATTGGTGTTAATCATGCACTTCTAGGAGGTTTATGTGAATAGAATGAATTGTATTTAATAAACAATTTAAATTGTATTTAAATTATGTTTTATTATTTATATATTTTTTATTGTCAAAATAAAATATAAGATTATATGAAATAAACATTTAATTTAATAAATTACTCACATGACCGCTTAGCACCACTTAGAATATATTAAATTAAATTTGTTGGCTCTGGTTGATGTATGAGAGGTGTAGCTTCAAAAATGGTTTTATCCACTCTCTCTACTTTCCCATTTCCTACTTCATCTGTAACAATTTCTTCCAACCACCTCAATTTTTTCTCTCCCCATCACAATCTACTAAACTTTCTACCATAATTGCTCCAAAATTTACTAAGAACACAAAAAATATCTTTACAAAATTAAAAATGGCTTCCACTGTCTTAACTGGTTGCTTGTCTGAATCTACAGGTTATCAAGTTGGAAACTTTGCCGCTAAAAAATGGTGGGGTTACAAGAATTGGAGGAGTTACTGCTTCATTGGTACCCAGGAATCGAAAACTAACGGGTTGTTCTGTTTCCGATGTCAGTGCCTCTACTGAGACTAATGTGCCTTTCCCTACTGATTACACTGAGCTTTTGGAACAAGTATGTTTTTCATGATCCACCCTTTTCAATCATGTTTTCTTTTAATTGTAACATTAACCTTTTAAATTGATTATGTCCCATTGTAATGTTGTGGTTATTTATTATGTCACCTGGTGTAGTGCACTAGTGTAAAATAGAAATGAACCAAAATAAAAATGTATTCTCTCCCTTCCATTTAATTTAATGTGAGTGGATTAGGAGAATCATTATCAATTACCAATATGAAATGATATATTTTGATAAAAGTATGCCTAGCAGCTCAATACTCATATTCAACATTAAGAAAGAAAATGATATATCCTCCTATCCCCAAGAAATTGACATACTTCACAAAGTAATACTTTATTTATTAAATGATTGGTTTACAAGTGACATATCCACTTTCTTGTGGGTAGGAGGATTAGTAAGAGAATATAACATTATTCAAACGTTCAGAAAGAAGAATAATGTTTTTAAAGTTAACACAATTCTTTATTAATGTAGTATAAAAATTAAAACACATGTCCAATAGTGTCTATGATGCGAGGTGTGAGGTGCTATGTCTCATTGAGTTGTGCAATTTTCATTTTCCTTATAGTTTCTATCATGTACAGGCAGACAAATATGCTAATGGAGTACTAAAATTTGTGTCTTTGTTAATGAATGAACCAACAGGCAAGAGTAGCAGTGGAATTGGCTATGAAGGATAACAGACAGTTAATGGTTAGTTATTTCGAATAGTAATAGATTTTATTATGAAGTTTGGAAGTTACACAAATTAAACTGAGGAGCTAATATTTTATAGAGCCTGTAATGAACAACAATCTTATACAGGAGATTGAATTTCCCACAGCTGGACTTGCTTCCGTACCAGGTTCTCCATATTTCACCTTCCTTCTCTTTAATTTCTCTTTTTGGATTGAGTTTCATTGCACCCTTGTTCCAATCTATTTTCAAACTGATTCATATCACTCCATGATATCAGGAGATGGTGAAGGTGGAATAGAGATGACTGAGAGTATGCAATTAATTCGTGAATTTTGTGATCGCTTCATTAGCTCTGAGAAAACTACAAGAACAAGAATAGTAATCTTCTTGATTTAGAGCATCATTCTTGTTTATGACTGCTTCATTAGCTCTGAGAAAACTACAAGAACAAGAATAGTAATCTTCTTGATTTAGAACATCATTCTTCTTTATGACCACATCATTAGCTCTGATAAAACTACAAGAACAAGAATAGTAATCTTCTTCATTTAGAACATCATTCTTCTTTATGACCACGTCATTAGCTCTGATAACACTACAAGAACAAGAATAGTAATCTTCTTGATTTAAAGCATCATTCTTCTTTATGTCTCACCTTGTTTTCTGGATGAAAGTCTTTTCTCTACATGTAAATTAATTATTTATGTTGGGTTTATTAAGTGTGAAGTCCCACATTGGATATGCAAGGAAGAGTGAAAGACTTTATAAGTAGGAAAAACCCATGAAACTAATGCTTTAAGGTTTTAGTTCTATGAGCCTTTCCTTCTTATAAACTCTTTCGCACCCCGGTGGTTGGAGGCTCCCCGGTAGCAGTCTGGTCCAACATGTTCTCTGTTTTTCTTTCACTTGGCAGTTGGGTCTGTTCTTTTTTTAGATGTTTTTATTTTTTAGCATACAATCTAAATAAGTTCAAAGTCAATTTCAAGTTTCTTTCAAACTCTGACTCTCAGTTAAAACGTCTGTTATGATCAATACACCCAAGATTTTATCCTTGGTGACTGCTCCAAATAGTTCTGGCTTGCTCATTTATGTGCAGGTGAATGCTAAATATGGTCCTATGGGTATTGTTTAAGGATTCAAAAAATAGAGTTTTTGCATCAGAAACTGATGTATTTAATAACTTGAAAATCATTGTTTTGATTTCCAAGACAATGTTTCTATTTCTTGAATTCTTAAACGATGCATGTTGTGGCCACTTGTTAGTGGACCTTATGTATATAGTGTCCCGTTTCTTCAGACATGTTTATCTACTAAAGTTTGTGTTTTGTAGAGATGATCATATGAAAGTTTTTATTGTTAATTTGTCATACTTTAGCTTCACTACTTCCAGTTGAAATTGATGCATAACCTTGTGAAAATCAGTTTTTTCCAGAGGCTAGCGAAGTTGACTTTGCCAGACAATCAGTCTTTAGTGGAGCTTCTTTTAAATTGGACTATCTGACAAAGCCATCATTTTTTCAAGATTTTGGTTTTGTTGAGAAAGTAAAAATGTCAGACAGAGTGAAAGCAGGAGATGAACTTTTCTTGGTAGCATACCCATATTTTAATGTCAATGGTAGATACTATCTTCCTTCATTCTTGTCGATATAAACGATGGAAAGTTTCTTGACTACTATTCCATTCATCCATTGTATTTCAGAAATGCTTGTTGTGGAAGAGCTTTACAAAGAGGCGGTCTTGAACACGGAAAGGAAACTTATTATTTTCAATGGAGAACTTGATCGTATAAGATCTGGCTGTATCCTTTGTCAAATTATTCAGCCTTCATATTTATGAGCTGTATCTACCTGCTCTTATCCAGCTTTTATTAAGATTATTCTTTCTTTACAAAATCTTAGTTTGGTAGTAATTAGAAAATGAGGTACTGGATTCAATGTCAAAGATGTGATTTTGAGACGAGTTTTACAACTTAAAAGTTAAAATTCTCCATATCCTTCTGGACTTACTCGGAAAATAGTTATCCTTCAACAAATCAAGATTATCCACCATTCTTCTACCCAAAGCTTGCTGCACTTAATAAGACCTTCCTGCCTATGATGGAAACTGTGTATTACATTCATAATTTCAAAGGACGAAATGGAGGAACACTTTTCAGGTCTGATAGCTACCTATTTAACTCCAGTCACTCTAACTCTAATATGTTAGAAGGTCATGCTAAATATCACAGTAATCTGTGAAATATGCAATATCTTGCTTGGAAATCAAAGTAAACTTCTGTTGATAGCTAGACTTTTTATTTGGTTTAGACGCAGTTCATGAAATTTATATTTTCTTGAGTACGTATACCACTTATATGTAGTTTGTTTATCATATTTTTCATAGGTGCTATCCAGGACCATGGAAGGTACTCAGAAGAGTGGGGAATAAATATATTTGTCTACATCAACAAGTTACTATGCCATCCCTGAAGGAAGTTGCCCTTGAGATTCTTCCAGCAAATTGAGATTTTGGGAACTAGTAATGGTAAGCAATTCTTCCATGTGATCTCTTTTTTGGAGTTTGTCATTCTTGTGTTAAGATTGTTAGCCATGATTGGATTTACCATTAAATTCAAGTGCGAGTCGGGACATAAAGTTTAGTAAATAGACAAAGCTCTTAAGACAAAAGATAAAATAACATAATTGAAGTTAAATTGAGATAAACTCAAACTAATGACAGGATAAGATTTTTTTCCATTGGTAAGATTAATGGAAAGCAAAAGTTATGAATATGAAGACTATTATATGTTGACATAATAGTTTATGTTCATTTATTTGTACTGATGAGGAGACAGGTGTTGATATCTATCTCCATTCTGCAGAAACTTAGGAAGAAGTAGACCTTGCCATTTGAATAAGGAAGTTCAGAAGTTGTGGCTCAAAGAAATGGCTTTTTCTAAATGGTGTAGCAAGTTGTTATTTGTTGTACAGTTTATGAATTCATGCTTTCTGCCTATGAGCATGTATATACTGTGTACCATATAGATTAGTGCAGAATTGCATCAACAACCACTGAATTGATACCAGTGGGTCAAATCACTGTGTTCTTTTGTGGTGGAGTACTGCTGAATATAATTTCCACTTAAATTTTAGAACTGAAAACAAGCAATATATAGGATTGTAATAAACCATTTTTAAAAATAAATACCTGAAGTAATAATTAATTAAGTATGGATATACAGTTTAAAATGTCATTAACATTATGTAATTGCAATGATACTTTTTTGGCCATTGTGGTGTAAAGATTTTTTTACATAAGTCCATCATTTATTATTCATGGATCAATCTCTTAAATAAAAATATGATTTATATATATATATTTACTGTGTAAAAAAACTTTATATTGTTACTACACATATTAAACTATATTTAAAATATATCTTTCTAAGTATCTAATTGCAATCTCATGTCTATTCGATTTAAATAAAATAAATGATTATTTATAAAAATACTTTAAGAATTTTTAAATGATTTCCACTCTTATACTCAATAAATATCCTTGAATCATTTTGTTGCTCATTTTTATCCCTAATTTATCTTTAATGTTCTTAATTTAGGCTCTATTATTTCCCTTAGATTTGTTAAATGATTTTCCACTCCTATACTTAATAAATAATTTGGTTTTCTACACTTAATGATTGAATTCATCCTAAAATGATAGATAATCTTAAATCTCTCTTTTGTTAAGTCCGGTAGAGAATATGTATTAGTTAATGTTAATGAAGGTTAAATAACTTATCAAAGTTTAACCCTCCTTATGAGTCACTCTAAATGTTCAATGATAAGAACTTTATATTTCAGATGTCATATATTGGATGTGAAAGTATATGTTAAGATAGGTATTTTGAATATGGTCGAGTCAATGCTTATAATCCTTAGAAAACTCTCACTCCATAAGCTAACTTGTGAGTTGAGTTAAGTCTAATCATTCTAATATTTTTAATACAATTCTTATATACTAATTCTATTTCCGTTTTCATAGTTTTTTGTTTACAACCAATTGTATAGACTATAGACCATGAAGCCAATAACACTGTTTTATGTATTGTATACTTAAAAACAGAAAAGGGAAACATTTTTCTTTTGGTGCAAATCAAATAAACTCTAATGTAGGGTGAGAATAATGATACTATTATTGTTATTTGAAATCTGGGCAGTGTGTTACTAAAGATGCATTCGAATGTAATTTAGTTAATAAAATACAAATGTCTTCATTTCATTATACTGATATTTATTTGAAGCCCTTTTCATTAAAATAGCAAATAAACTAAATGATAATACAACAAATACTAATTAAAATCACAGTTTAGATAATAATTTGCATGCAAAATAAGGACAAAATATAATATATTTTAGGACACACCAGTTGCAGATATGACTTGGCAGTTGGCATGCTGAAGAGAAACTAGGTGCATTGTTAAATATAGCAAGTTGGCATGCTGAAGCGAAACTAGGTGCATTGTTAAATATAGCAAGTTACAACCCCCAGGAGTAGGACATGTTAGGAGGTAGAAAGACTACGACAAAATGCAAGATGCAATGTTTAATTATGATTTTGAGATATGTCAAGAAGGAGAAAGTCCGAACATTACACAAGCCAATTCCAAGATTGCATGAAATGACTAGACAACTTTCCTTTTTTCTTCCAACAGAAATGGAGCTACAAAATATACCCGGGTATGAATACCTTAACAATATACAGATCCCATCAGCTTGACATTTAAATGAACTAAAAACCCAAAAGGGGGAATGAATTTCCCTTTAATATTTCATAGGAAAACCAATAAACCTACATCCCCGTAAAAATGGTACACATTCATATTGCAAACAAATGATTTTGCATAAAAGAACAGTAGAAACGACTAGGTCAGTCATGATGGATCCGGATCCAGTTTTGGGACTATGGCAGATTTGAGCTCTAAATGAGAGACTCGAACTGCTCCAATAAGCTTCTCGGGCAACTCATCAGGTGTATTTGCCTGTCAATTTGTCACACTTTCTCAGCAGTACTTACCATAAAAATTAAGTAATTATATATTTCACAAGAAAGTGCTTGAACTAAATGACAATGTGTGAACCTTTTTCTATGGCTAAATCAGGAGCATAAAGAGTTAAAAAAACAGCACAAGGTTGGTAATTAGAAAAAGGCACAAGGTGCACACACACTTTTATCATAAATAGAGTTAATTACAATGACACTGAGGTTTAGCTTAATTACACTCACACCCCACCTTAAAGCATTGCATTAACATCCCCTGAAGGGATATTATGTAATTACACTCACCCTTTGCCGAGGTACTAAGTAGAATGAGTGCATATAAATTAGGGATGATTTGTGTATGAGTAAAAAGAAAGATAAGTACTATGAGTAATTTCACTAATGTGTAATTTCACTAACTCAAGAGGCGTCCACATAATTTACTCTTATAAATGTTATTTCCTAATATTGTAATCTTTAAGGACAACAAAACAAATTTAACCCAGAGGCAAATCATCACTATAGGAAAAATCAAATCATTATTATATCATAAAGGGTTTGTTAAGCAAAACGGGCTCAACTTGAAAAAGTACTAATAACTCTTACCGCTTGGCTAGTTGGCTTTGGCAATAAAATTTAACAAAATAATTGAAAATCAAAACACTTTTTATCGATTAGCAGGTGTACAAAATCTGCTGTACATTAAAGACCCACAACCGACCAAAGAAAGTTTAACTAAAATCACGTACTATATTAGCAAATGAGAAATCAAAGTCATTAAGCTTTTACAGGAAAACACTCAGTGCAAGTGTGCAACAAAATGTAGTTCTTGTCCAAGTTGCTTTCACTTAAATCCCAAGACTTACTTAAATGTTCATTACTACTAGTATATAATCCACACCATAAAAAAACATACCTGTATAAGAAAAGCCATATCAACCACCAATGTTGTAATCACACCAACAACCAACCCCAAAACTCCATTAGCAACAGTAGAAGAACCAATATCAACATCAATCTACAAATAAAAACTATTTGATTAAATGATCACAACAAACAGGTAATACATAAATCAGTCATTAGTACTAAGCTTCTAACAATTAGACAGAAAACAATTTATAAAGAAATTGACTGAAGCTTTACTTCTAAATACTTGGGACCACGAATATAGTTGCAATCAACTGCCTTTCCAAGTATACAAGGAGTACTCCCGACACTCTGGCGCACAATCCAAGAGCCCTGCATTTTTTAAGTTGGGAAATCAATAAGGAATGAAAAGAGTAAAACGTACAGTTGTTTCTCCAGCCTTCTAGGAAAGATGATGGTTACAAATAAAAGAGGAAGAAAAAACCAATACATATGAATTTAAAATAGAAAGGGCGGCTCAATGCACGAGGCTCCCTGATAAAGCCAAACCCAAGCCTGAGATTAAACATGTGTATAAAAGGGGAAAAAGGAAAGTTTGGTTGTTAAAATAACAAACTTTCCTCACCCTTGGGTAGTTAAGTTGGTTGGGCAGCCTATAATTAGAAAGTAAGGCTTAGGGAGTAGTTAGTGAGTTGAAAAACCAATTCCTGATTGTGGGGTCAGAGGGGAAAGGATCGCGGGATCCTTATTGTATCTTTCTTACTTGTAATTCATTCTTCTTCAATAATACTCAATTCTATAGAACCCTACCAAGAATCAATTTGATTCTGGTTCAGGGGCACTTCCTTTTAATTCTATAATTCTTTCTTAGAGGGATACCAGTGTTTATCACTCCCACTTGGTAAGGTTTGGGAGGGTAGATATATGCAGCCTTACCCCTGAAGTGGAGAGGTTGTTTCCAATATTTGAACCGGTGAGTCCATGACCTAGATGTCATTATGTAGCAACCTTACGTTACGCCGAGACTCACCCTCTACCAATATATATAAATTATTCTTAGAAAAAGAAAAGGAAAAGGCAACAATGAGACCTAGTCTGTGGAATCAAAAGTATAATAAATCAGATTAATATATGAATGATGCCAGATCAAACATAAACACATCAAGTTGGCAGCAGCATGTATCTACTTAGGGTCTTGCACATCAGCCATTGAGTCTTGCAAAAAGATAAAAAGCAACATAATATTTCTTTTCTTCTAAAAAAACATGAAAAGGGACTCAAAACCTAGTTATACATCCAACTTTGTATTCTGGATTTCTGGTTGTGATAAGATGTAAAACATCCAAAGAAATGGTAAACAGACAAGCCTTCATGGTCTAAAATTTGTTCTATAATACAGACAAAAATCAAGCACAGGGTTCGACTCTAAAAAAAATCAATCTGTGGCATTAAAATAACCAGATGGATGAAGTCCACAAGGAAACCCCGCAGGGAGATCTGCACCTGTACTTAAAACCACAGTTTTCAAACTGACAATCTAACTCCTAAACAGTCTGTTAATTCATGAATCATGTTGAACAGCAAAAAAAAAAAACAGAGAGACTGTTGTCTTCAAAACTTGCAGCTTGATCAAACTCAATTAAGACCTGATGTTCATGAGTTCAAATTCTAAAACAGTCTCTTCGCTTGCGAAGGTAAGACTGGAAACGTCTACCCTCCTCATACCCTACTAGGTGGGAGCCTTTTACACCAGGCCACCCCTTTTTATCAGCCTATATTTGAGCCAGATATTTTGCACTCTTTTCCTATGAATGAACTGGGCTGCATAACCCACCCAATCATTTGCAAAAAACTAACGCTTAATAATCAGTTTTAAAATTCTACTTATGAAATGAGGACACAACTATAAAAATTATGATCTTGTTGCTAGACATGGATATTAGCATGAATGTTGTCTTTTTTCATTTTACGATGCATTTGTAGCAAATCTTGTAATGATGTATGTTTTTTTATATATTAGTGACCCTATTTAGTATTTACTAAAATAATATACTAACTGCATTCCCAAACTCACTTTAGCACCACCCAAAAATGCCAGATATATAATAATGACAAAATTCAGTAAATACCTTTGGGACTGACGGGATGAGCTTCAACCTACTGTTTCGGAATTCATCATCACCATCAACAAAGCGTTGCAAGAGGGACCCAGGAACTAATTCCCTTGTCACAAAATAAAATACCATACTATAGTGTGTGGATCCAGGCACCTACAACCAAGCAACATGCATTCATTTACTCAACTCCAAACCTTTAAAAAACTCCAAACCTTTGAAGTTTGAAATTGACTCATGAACGAAGGAAACTCACTTGAAGATTAATGATAATGGAGAAAAATCCTTTTTCTGATGCAACCTACATAGACACCGAAAGTAAAGGACTGTTGTCAGTGAAAGCCTCAAAGGAGATACTAAATTATAAATAAGAAAAATGTCAAATAAAATCTATGCAAGTATATCCTTTCGTATATGCAAGTGACAGGAAGTTGGTCATAGATATCTAATTATTTTCACGAAACATGGTAAAATGATAAACCAACCAAAATAAAAGTAAACATAATGTGGACACGGTTCTAATACGCACTTGTGCTGCACAACCATGACACTTAGCCACATGGTCCATTCTTTTTGAGTCCTTCAACCAATCAACAGCAACAAGATCCAGTAGATGTTTGCCCGCAGGAACCTTTACAGTTCATCTCAAAGGAATAAAAATACCGCCAAACAAGGATAATATTGTATTCATAAAGAGTAAAAGAATAATAAGGAAAGACCTTAGACTTGTCATAGCAAAAATGCTTGCTTCTGACTCTGAAGTTATTTCCATCAGAAATTTTCCAGCAATCACGAGCATTATCACGATCATCACGTCGTAAATTACCCGTAAAGGAAGACAAGTCAATTTCATCTGCAGGCTCTTCTTCCAAGACTACAATTCCAGGAAAAAATCAGATTTAGTCAACCCTATACTATGTACATGCATATCTGTGTGCAGGTGCACCGTGCACATGTTTATCATTATACTATTATAGCATTATCTTTTTGTGTGTGAGAGGGGGGATAGTAAGCACCTACCTGTTCTTCTGGCATCATTCTCATGGTCAATTGGGTAAGCCTGAAGTATCAAAAAGTCAACACTCAGAATTTATGAAGCAAATCGTAATAGTATACACGTGGGAATATAAATACAACCTCTTGCTCAGGTTCCGCTATTTGAAAATCCTCATCTTCATCAGAATATTCATCCTGATAGGCAGAATTTCTGCTTGCGGAATTTAATTGATCGAGAGAAGGAGGATGAACAGAAGAATCATTTGGCTTCAGAGTCTTCTTTGAAGAGACAGATGCTGAGGACATATTAACCATGACAGGAATTCGTGGTGGAGCATTCCTTTCATCTGTTTGGGTGAACCATTCACGTAAACCTGTAGAGAAAGAAAGAGAGGGGGGGACAGAGAGTATTTTAAAGCTTGGCGCACATGAGACTCTGCCACAAAAGAGAGACTAGGGGCCATCTACCCTGCTCCTAAACTTTCTATTACAAAACAGAGAGGGGTGTAAAAGACACAATGATGACAAAAGCAAAGTACTGCCATTCTATAAAGAATTTCAAACCTCATACAAGAAAGTCTACTCACCAGCTACACAATTTAACATTTGACGGAGACAGTGCTGCTGAAAAGATGACATGTAACCTACACCCCAGCCCTTCAGATCAATCTGCATAAGATGCTGGACTTGTGTCCTGGGCCTTCCGTTTCTAGGTTTCAAGGGGGAAATGTTAAACCCTCCACCTGTAGAAACCAGTTCTTAGGTCTAAAAAATTCAATATGGCATGCTTGCCATCCATGATTTTACATGAAATGTGTCATTCAATTGAAACAAAAACTAGTTCTTTAATAAAAACTAGTGCATGAAACCATTACAAAGGGCTTAGAACTAATTGACCTTTTGACGACTAGGTTTATGACAGAACACAGTGGCAAATTACGATTCATGTGTTCTGCCTACTGGGAAAAGGGCTTTGTTATTGCAACAAAACTAATGCATGATTATAATGACAACAATTATGTTTATTGTAATAAAGATCAATATTCATTTCAAGCTGACAAAAGGTGATGCAAATAATGAAGTTGTTGTATTCTACCCTGGTTCCATCTTTGTTTCTTTGATCATGGAAACATTACACATGTTTCAAAGAATTCAAAGAGGGAAACTGCAATCCCTTTGCAAACAACAACCTCAATATGACAGGCTATAGCTTTTTCATAATATTCCAATTGAAAAAAATTGCCTATAAAAAATATTGAGCCGATAGTAAGAATATACTCTATCTATTCAAGTGATGTAATTGATTTTAAAATGTTTTAAGATGATTCTAACCTTTCCATTCTTGGACTTTTCAAATGCTTACTCAGCCTACAAGTTTATTTATTTATTATTATTTATATGTATACTTGAGAATATTTTAATATACATAATATATATATACATATAATTTTTATAATGTGTTAATCATACATTAGTATAATATACTTATTTTATATAGATTATGACAATTTCACTTAAGTTTGTACTGATTTAAAAGTTAAAATTTAAAGTTTTTTTCCCAATCTGAAGGCCTTCATGTGACATAGGCCTTCAAAAAGGCTTTTCAGGCAGGTCAAGCCAAAAAAGAAGCCCTATGGTAATCAAAGTGCCAAGCTCAACCGTCAGGCTGACATTGTATTAAACAACTTTTGACCTGTTTAGGCACAAACATAACCTTGCCTACTTCCATTCCTTAGTGAAATAAGGTTAAAATATGCACCAAAGCTACCAGATCCACACAAGTCAGAAGAGGCAGTCATCTGAAAAAACTAAATAGCAAAACACGAGAGATGACATATGCACAATCATATTCCATAACAAGTTGAAGGCATCAAGACACTCTTTAGGAAGTGGATCGATCCCACTCTCCTGAACTTTGGATGATAGAGTTAGATCTGAAAAGAATTGCATCTTACTCTCAATATGTGCCCGAACACACCCTGGCTGTGGACTACAATTCTCATGTTCCCTAGAGCGAAATAGAACAACTGCAAGGGGAATAAACATCAATGCAAAGTTCCAATAGAGTAAACATTAGGTGTTGCTAACGAGTGCTGAAGGACACTGGTTAAGGAACAATTGATAACCCAAAAAAATGCTTCTTACTTGCAGAATAATGTATTCAATATTTTCAGTGAGTAAAATAAATTGATTACTTTTCATTCAACTCTATCTACTTTTGTTCCCTTAACCAATACCCTAAGGGACCTTATTAGCAAACACCATAAACATGTACAAGAAAACTTTAACAAAAAAGAAAATTGTATACCATAACTTCCATCATCATTTCGGCGCCAATAACGTACATAACAAAGATCACGGGGCCACACAAACCTGCCATGATGAACACGTAGCAGGTAGGGTTCATAAAGTTAAATGACTTTACTTTGTGGCCATGCAACCATTTTTAACCATTCATCAGGTCCTAAATCATGTTTTAACAGATACAAACTACAAAGAAAACTTAAATGACACTGCATACAGGTAAATTTGGTAGCGGGAGACCTAAATGTATGTTTACATGTCTAGAAATGCAACAATATATCAAGAAAACTTATGACACTGCATACAGGTAAATTTGGTTTTTCCAAAATAAACATTTCCATTTGTGCCTTCATGCAAATATAATAGCTTAAGTTTACTCTAGTATAAAATACAAATTCTCATAAATGGCAGAGAAGTTATATCATATTTACATTGGGAACCAGTCTAGCTGAAGTCGGTGATAAAGCACTGCTGTATGCCCATCCACCTCCTCGACTAAGCTACCATGTTGGAAACTGCAATCCCATCTGCAGGCATTCAAATAATGAGGATTATGGATTGGTAGATTGACTTAAAGTGTATAACAAACAAAAGGTGGTCCAATTGCTCATTTTCTCTCCCTTAAAGTGTCAAGCCTTAATTGCTGATTTGCTCCCAATTACATGCCAATATTTCCAGAAAAAGAAGGGAATAACACACAGTCATACATTAAACAATAATAAAGTGCGGTCCAGTGCACGAGACTCCGACCTAGTGAGATCTGGGAGTTTAGATGTGCGGTGCCTTACCCTCACAAGTGCCAAGACTGTTTCTAGGATTTGAAATTGTGACCTTTTCAGGTCACAAAACAGCCACAAATATGGAGTAACATAAAAATAGTGGTAAATGAGCGGAAGACGTACTCAAACCGTGTCCCATCCATGCTCATCACAAGCTCAAAAATTTCTTCACATGTGGCCTCCACAACACCTACTGCCTTCATGGCTCTACTACAGCTCCTAGGCTACATATAGAAGCTAATTGAGGATGACAGTGTTTCCCAAAAAAATCAGTGAAATGGTAAGATTTCATCACACAAATAATGAAAAACAGGATAAAACGCACCAGGTAATCAACTTCAAGAAGTTCCTCAAAGATGCGAAGTCCTGCAAATTTTAGAAGGAAAATCATCTCGGTTTATACAGTTAAAGATTATCCAATCATTGCCGTATTTAAATTTATCATTGGATAAATTTTCTTTTATGTCACTGAGGCAGTAGTAAATTGCTCTATCGTGTATAGAAATGTAGCAAACCATTTTCGCATTGTAAAAGACGCCAATGCTTTCTTGAGAATGCTTGGTTACTGATATTCTGATTTGATAAATCTGAATCTATTTCCCTTGTCCAGTCAAAAATTGATTCTGGAGGACCTGCAACTCATAAAAGGAAAGGATTAAACATAGATTGTAGCAGAGTAATTGTAAGCCCATAAGCTGAGGGATGCAAAGTGGACCATTTCCAATTGTTGTCCTCCTTAATAAATTTGGATGAGCCTCATCCTCATCCTCCTGAGCACTGAACCTGGTTATTGAAAGAATATATCTGATGTTATGAATATACGTGAGTATATGCAATATAGAATTGGTATCCTACAACTAACTACTGTGGAGCTATTTGCTCAGAAATGAAATGAAAAATGCCTAAATATACTAAATCAGATATTCAGGTTCCTTTGGGCTTGTTTTAAGAACCAATTTCCAGAATAAAAAATAAAGAATCTGTAAGATAACAATATTTTAATAAAAGTTGATATTGATTTTAAAATCAGATAAAAAAATTGCAACTAAAAAAGTTTTGTTGACCCCACCTAGTGGGACTAAGGTTGTTGTTGAGTCTAAAGAAAGTCTGGTAAAATTATTCATGGATTAAGAGAACTCGGTTAGTGGCTCTGCAGAACAATGGATGGAAGACCCTAAAACAAATGAAAAGTTGAAAGTTGGGGGTTTCCTCAAAACTTTTCCTACAATAATTTGAAGCATTATATAAGATCTTCAGTAGAGTAATCAACAAATTTCAAACTTCTTAATTAAATCAAAGAATCAAAATGGAGCTTTTGATGGCCGAGGACTGAGGTGAAACTGAGGTAGGAGGGGAATGACGCTTGGTGGTTCTCACGCAATATCAATGCTGGCAACGCGGAGGGGTCTTAGTAGTGGCATGACTACTTGGGTCTGTCTCGGATCCCTGTCTGGTAGAGGTTTTGGTGGCTGCAACAGAGGTGGTCCTCACAGTGGAGGTCACGGTGGCTGATGGCTAGCGCGTTGTGGGATCTGGGTTTATGAAGCAAATGGGTATGGCCTACTGGCCTTAGTGGTGTGTGCAATAGCAGAGAAGGTGAAGAGACATAGGGAGAAGCTTTCTGGAGAACTGCGGAGGTATTGGAAAAAATATCATTTCTATTACAAAATTGTTATTAATGAATTTGTATAGTCACAAATTTGCCACCATGATAAAAAGAACAATGAAACAACTTTTCAAAACATCTCAAAGATGTTTTCATTTTTCTGTTTTTAAAACCTATGTTTCCAGAAAAGTTTTAAAATTCATCCAAGAATAACCATCTCCAAACAAGTTTTTTTTTTTTGAAGAAAAAAATGTTTCCAAAATTGGGAATCATCACACCCTTTTTATGTCTCAGTGAATTATTTCAGTTGTGTCTCCAAAGAATGGACATTGGGATGAGACAAAACTATCTGAAGGAAGACGTAAATAGTTGAAATAATCGAAACATAGGAAACAACTGGAAACAGTGCAACAACAAAAAAAGATTACGTACTGGCTTTCACGGTCTGACGAAGAAGCTGTCTTCCCATTGTCCATCCCAGATTTGTACTCAAAAGAAATATATTTGTTACCATTTGATGGTTGTGCTCCCTGATGCTGCATACACTGAAAATTCAATAGCATCAACATACACAATAGGAAAGCATGTCTCACTGATGAATTTACAAAGACTGCAAGGCACCAAAATGTAACAACAAAATGCTTTTTATATTTTGAGCCACGATATATCAAGAAGACATAATGTCTAACAAAGTAACAAGAAATTTAGGAATATGAATATAACATAATTAATAGGACTATGCAATCTGATGAAACAGACCTGGTCGATGACATACTCAATTTTTTCCTTCCAGATTAGTGCCTCTTGAATGTTAAACGCTGCCATCTGCTAAAACAACCGAATAATAAAGTATTTACACAGCATGAGCAAGAGAAAAAGTATTTAAAAAACACAATAAAGCTAAATAACTTACCAAAACAAATAGCACAATGGTAAGTAAGGATAGAAGAGTATAAATATACTGGTTCAAGAATGTGAGGAAATCTACTCACCGTAATTCGATTATACTTTTCTTTCTTGTTGTAAACCGACAAAACATAAACCATCTGTACAAAAATATATTATATTAATAAAGAAATGTGGACAAATAGAATTACCAAAACCAGCATAGACCACCATCAAAATAGCATCTAAGATCAAATTGATGAATTCAACTTAATGAAAAGGAGAAAAAATGTGTACTCAAATCTTTTGAAATGTGGAAACAGAATGAAGACAATGTGGCATACTTGAAATTATTAATGAAAACAAAAAAACATTTTCACAAACCAAAGAGGCCCTTACTTTTTCATTGTTTGGCTACTAGCATTACATTTGAATTAGGATTTTCAGTATTTTTGGTGAATCACAATTGTGCACTTAAACAACAACCACTACAACCAAAAACTTTTCCCACTATGTGGGGATGACTACATTGATCAAATGATGTCATTGTGTTTTATCATAAACCAAATTTTCCAGTAGGCAATCCAAATCTAAATATTTTTTAATGGTCTTAGTGTCTTACTCAGAGTTTTCCTAGGTCCTACTCATAGTCTGTGCATTTAAAGCTTTGAGAAATCCATGTAAGGTTTAGTAGGGTCTAGAGCTTTCAGCTGGAATAAGGATAGAAGAACTTTGTGGCAGTATGCAGTATTTTGAGGCCAGATTCATTTTTCATTGTTTTACTACATGCCACTGGTATCAATGAACCATCTTTGTAAGCATTAGACATCATCAGTCTGTCCACAACATCGCCTCACTCCCACAATTCACTAGATTCCACAACTAATATTTAATTTTGTAACGTAACAGCATTGAATTTGATATATGCAAATCCAAAAATCACATTTTGATTCCAACCAAAGTACAGTTCATTATAAATTGCTAATTAATCATTTCAAGAATATAAAGTTCCCACAGCATGCATTGCGAATTTGCTACAAAGCAAAATAATATATATAAGACAATAATAATAAATAATAAACAATAATTTCAGAACTCACATGTCCATGATGAGTCTTCAAGCCTCTATCCTCCACTCTACAGCTGCCATCTATTAGCAGTGTTTTAATAGGAACCTAAGAAAAACATAAACAAACAATTCATATCTTCAAGTCTTTTTAGCAGCATCTCCTCTCCAACACCTTCCCCTCCTCCCAGAAAGGAAAATATTCAAAAAACTAAGTGTTCAGTAAAGCACAATTTTCTTCTTTTTCTTGTAAACCATCATGTTAATCCCGAAAATTATGAGTAGTTATCACATTAGACCAGGAAGGTGTGAAATTAAGAATCTATCATTTCAATCACTGAAATTACAAACATTGATCATTCTAGTGCCTGAAACTTTTCTGTGTTGGTCAAATAGGTCTCTGTGATATATAAATTTAAGGTACTTACAATACCGGGACTGGCGTGATGGTTACAATTTAGGTGCTAATATCACTGGCGGCGTACAATTACAAGGACTAAAATAATAGTTTCTGAAATACAGGGACTGGCGTGATGACTACTTATAATTTGAGGGATTAATATGCTGGCTTACTCATAATTGTCGTCAAAACATTAAAAAGACAACAAAAAGTTGAGAAGAAAAAAGAGGCCACAATTTCCCACCAAATCACCATTGAAAACTTAATAACCGAAAACAATGGAAACTGTAGCAAAAGTAACAAATTTTATCTTCTTTTTTTCTTTCCAAAAAGACAAAATCAAAAGAGAAAAGATCAACAAAAGATGATAGCATTTCCAGTTACCTGATTATCCTGTGGTTTCCTCTTATAGTAAGCGAGTAACCGCGACTCGAGCACGAAGTATCTCATGTGGATGAAGGATCGCCCAATCTTTCTTCGGCCATACCGCACCATCCACCCTTCATAAACAACCTTCGACGACATCGTTTTTCACTCGAACACAAACTCGAAGACTATGACGGAGAAGAATTTCAAAAGAAATTGAAAGATCGATTTGAATTCGGGAGCTGGAGAGTGAGAATCTCTGCTTCGGCGAGATCAATTGCGCGCTAAGGGACCTGATCAATCATCGCCGGTGCCGGAATTGGAGGAACATGAAACCGGTGATTCAACGGTCTGTTGTTTTCAGCGGAATCGTGAGCCAACGAACTTAGGATTTAAAATTCAAATTCCACATTGGCGATGGTAGTGACTAGTGATTGTTGTTGTTCTTCCACAACCCTTTTCTTCCTTCGAGTTCGGGATCGGTGACGAACGAGAAACGACGACGTATAGAGGAACGGTACCGATACGAGAGAGTGTGTTTTCTGCGCGCGTGTGAAATTGAGATTCTGATGAGAACAAGTTAGAGATCCCACGTTAGTTATCAAAAGGCTGTGACTATATGTACGAAATAAAATATTTTTTCAATATTTGATATCCATATATTTTAACAAATATAATATCTATGATTTATATAGATTTAATATTTATATATTACCTTGTAGTATATCATTCACAATTTGTTTAAATTATTTTTTAATAACTAGTATAGTATATCATTCATTATCTTTCATTATGTTTTTTCGTAAAATGTTTTTATACATCAAGATTGCTAAAGTTTACACCTTGATATTAATATCTGGGCAATTTTTTGGGGAAAAAAACAAAAAAAAAATTCTTCTGACATTGGTGAAGAAGAGGATTATAATGTTTTTTTACTTGCCAAAAAAATTACTTTTTCACATTTCATTCTTACTTAAAAATAAATTTTATCTTACTTCAAATAATAAATGTCAACAGACAACAAGGGGATAATAATTTCTCTTTCTTCGAATACATGCAAAGGAGAATAGTGGAGAAAAATGTACCCATCAGTGAATAATAGAAACTAGGGACAGTGGGGTGAGTTAAGGTTTATTTTTCCAGTAGCCTAAATGTTAGTTAGGTTATTTTGAACCTAGAAACAGTTATAGACCTGAAGCTAAATTGACATTAGATGAATTAACATTTGTTCTTATCATTGATGGTTCATTAATTAAACCGCGTACTGGTAAAATTAGATATAAAAATATCAATAAAAAAATCAATATTTTTTTCAATTTCATTAAAAAGTTAATTTTAAATAAAACTGGTCGGTATGACCAGTACGGTTCAATTGAAAACTGGCTGGTATGACCAATTTTGACCAGTTTTGGTCGGCTTTGACCAGTTTTGGTCTATTTTGGCCAGTTTTAACTGATATGATTGCATGACCAGTATAATTACTGTATCGTACCGGTATTAAGACTGATTTACCGGTTGAATCAGCTAGTAAGAACCGGTTTTTATAACGCTGGTTCTTACCTGAGCCTAAATGTTAGTTAGGTCATTTTTGAACCTGTAAACAGTCATAGACGTGAGGCTAATTCGACACTATATATTGATCGGGTCAACTTTTAAATCTGAACTCGACCCTAGATTTGATTAAATATAATGCATACTCATTTTATATAAAATTTTCTCAATATTATTTATTAGTATGAATATGTAATTTGACATATTAAATGTTATATATATATATATGATAAAAAATTAGAGAATTAATGATACTCCTAACAAAAAATGTGATATTACTATATATACATTTAAATTTAAATAGAGACACATGCAAACATGACGAGTGAGTCACAATGAGATAGGACATATCATGTTTGGTCCCTAACCAATACTAAATATTGATTGTATCTAACATTTGATCTTGAACCCAGAGTCTTAGATTCGATGAGACTCAACCGGATTATAAACTTTAAATTTTAACCAAAATTTAAAAAATATTTGACCAAAATAATGTAGTTGCCTTACCACTTTAACCTAGTGGTTCACATAGTGATACTTTTTAGTTTTTACGTAATGCGTGTCATTTCAAAATTCAAATGAAAACTGAGTAAGTTAAAATGTGTTTTGGATACACATTAAAGAAACAACAACCCCTAAATTGTGTTTTGAATAATTTGGAAAGGTGGTAAGTTTTAATTGGACCGTGTGGGTTAGATCTTAGATGTGTGTGGGTTAGATCTTAGATGTGTGTGGCGCAGTGACACTCTCTCTCTGCCAGTTTTTTTTTTTTTTGTGGGGTGAATTTGTGGTGGAAATAATCTACTCATAATCTGTATGACTATTATCTATTATCTATTATTTCCAAGGACACACCTACATTTATTGCGGGCACCTTCCCCACTGTCTTACAGTTTTTTAATAGTAGTATATAATACATATATAATTATTTTTTTTTGCCCGAGTTCAGTAGTTATATAACTAAATTATACACATAAGGACAAATCAGAAGGCAAACATTAACCATAACTATCAATGCAGTTTTTAAGGTTTAAATAAAGAGAGAAAATTTTATATTGCTGTATGAATTTTATATTATGTCATTATATTATCTATTATTTATATTTACAAATAATATAATGATTATATATAAATCTTTACACTAATAATATATAAATTACATTATTAAATAAAATACAACACAATTTTAATTTTAGTGTTCAGATTTATTCTTATAAAAATTTTAGTTGTTCTTTTTTAAGGAGCATACAAAATTATTGTTTGTATCAAATACCACAATCAGCTATATAATCAAAATAGCATGTCAACTGTCATGTTAGTTATATCATTATTAGTCATCACAAGGACTAAAAAAAGTAGCATTTATAAGCACCGAAACAAAATAAAATATTATAGAAACTCAAACCAAAAATTCAATAGATTTTCAAGAGTAAAACATATTTTAAACCTCATAAATTTTAATGCTAAAAATTTATGTACATGTGCTCCCATAACCTAAAATTCAGGGCTATCACTGCCGTTGAGAACAATGAATGAACAGGGAATATTATTTTTCAAGGATGGGGATTAGCTGTGTCGGGATCTCTCACTTTTCACATCTTATCATTAAGATATTGACACGTGGAAAATATTGTAATGGATGAGACAAAAAAGTGATAGGATCTTGATACAACTGATCTTCTATCATTCTTACTTTTATTATTGATAAGTTATTTCAATTTTTTATTCAATTTCTTTTTGCTAAAACATGAATAACCAAGAAAAAATTAGACGTACAAAATTTTGTATCCTTCGAAATATTTTAAATAGTAGATTTAATCTCGAATGGGTGATGAAAGATTAAAAACACACTATTATTTTTATGAGACTAGGAACTGGCCATGAATATAATTTAAATAAGAAGACAAATTATAAGATCTAAAAATATATTCAAGTTGTATTCTTTAAATAGTACTAGCTTGTGATTGCTGGTCAGTGAAACCTTTGCTACGGGTAACATTGAGTCAACTGTGACTAGAACTCTTATTGCTCTTACATCCAAATATGATAATTCAAGCAACTTCAAAGAATTTCGCCCATTACCTTATACAATGTTAGGTACAAAAATCGATTGTGAGGACTTAAGCTCATGATGAGAGCCCAACTTAAAAGACTAGTATATTAGGTGGGAGAACCTCATAGCTTAATATCACGTTGTGTTTACTACTCTATTCAATGTGAGACTCCTAACATTGTCGTCCCTTTTAAGGGACGACGTCCACGACGGCTTTCACTTTATCGGTACTGACGCCCTGTCTCTTTTGGGGACTTCACCCACCTATCAGTATTCGATCATTACCTTAATCCAACCTATAAGTAGTTCTTTCCGTGATGTAACTCTCAATAAAAGACACTAGTTGTTAGGACTTAAGCTCATGAGGAGAGCTCAACCCAAAAGACTAGTCTATTAGGTGGGAGAGCCTCATAGCTTAAGTACCACATTAAGTTTATTATTTTACTCAATATGGACTCCTAACATCGATTTTCAATAATCCCATAGAACCTACCTCTTCAAAGCAGTTTTCTAGCGAGTAGAGGCAGTAGAGTATAGACAATGACCTCATTCCTTAGGAAATTCTTATCTATATGCATAAACATAAGTTAACCAAATTATATAAAACTGATAATATATAAAACTATGATTATATATATTGTAAGTGTATTTCTGTAGTTAAAATTCACTCCAATTAATGTCATGACACATGTTATGGGAAAAAATAGGTTCAAGTTTATTTTTTTCTATCTATTATGTGTACTCTCTTTTGATATCGTTAGCGCATTTCTTAAGTTATTTTTGGTTTAAGAAAGTAAAACAAATATTGTGTTGAAAACTATCGTGTCATTTCACTTTATCTACCATCTGCAACTTTTTTTTATCAATTCAACCACGTTCACCTTTTCAGACCCCACCGACTCAAACACCTATCATTCTCTCAGATCCTATGCCACCCCATCATCATATTCATCTACTTTTTCACTGCCACCCTCGACCCTTCTGCAGTATTTCTTCTTCTTATTAAATTCAGTGTTGGTTTTTGATTTAGGAGGAAGTAGCTTTTTTTATTTTACTCTAAGAGACAGACAACTAGGAACTCTGCTTTCTGCATCAAAACCAATCACTGTTACCGTAAGTAAACAACACAATACCCTTTTATTTGTGTGACACCATCATTGTTATTTTCTTTATGTATATGATTATCATTACTTTCTTTAGAACCCCATTATTCATAGCATAAAGTGACTAATTATTCGTCTCATATAGCTTATAAAAATCTCTACTTTTTCTTTTGCTATAAGTCAAAATCTCAACTTTTTCTTTTGCTAGAAGTCAAAATCTCAACTTTTTATTACATATGCAGAGGATAGGAAAGGAAAATGTGCTTTCTGATTTATTGCTTGGTTAGACTTTGTTGGGGTTGTGGATATGATCATGATTTTAATGATAGGGGGAGAAAGTTTCAGACTTGTTCACGGATCTCAATGTTTTTTCTCCTTTTCATTTTTTCCTCCCAAGTTACCTGTTTGACTTTTTTAAGTTTGATTTTCTGATGTGGTTGCGTCACAATTTTGGACATAGGAGCAAAAATTGAGGTTTCTTTTCTCCTTGAAAGTGAAATTTTGAACTTGACTCTGAAAATCAGTAAATTTTGAAGGGAAACTCTAGAAGCACTGTAGCAAAATTGGACTATGATTGTTTAATTAGCAAAGTCTTTGCTTTGTTTGTTTCCGGGAAAAGTTCAACGGATATGGAAGATAACTTTGAAAAGCTACCTTATTGGCTGAAGTAGTCAAAAGAAAGTTTTTTTGATAATTTAAGTTGTAGCAAATCACACACCAGAATCCAAATAGAGCTGGAAATTGGCATGGAACCTATAAATGTTTGATATGGAGCTGGCATGGAACCAAAGTTTATGATTGATATATTATAGTAATTTAATACAAGATACTGTCCAAAAAGCTGCTATTCCAATTTCCATGCTTGAAGACTAACAGTGTTTTTATCCTAAACAAGATTAATTGGTAGGTTCATAAAGAGGAAGAGATCTTTCAGTGATCATCTAAAGAATCAACCATTCAAGGCCAAGTTGATTAAGTACTAGGGAGATATATCCAGAGAGTGGTGAGAATAAACCAGAATCATGGGATCTTTCAAGGGTCATGCATTGCCCGGGACATTATTTTTTCTAGTTGGTGTATGGCATATATGGGGTTCTGTGGTGAGATATGTTCATAACCCTAAGGCATTTCGAGTACAAGTCTGGCACCCTGTAACAGGGTTTGGTGGGAGGATCAAGCACCTTGAGCTTTATGTTATTTCAATTGGTTCTTTCATTGACTTGTGCATAGAGTTCTTGTATTCAACCCATCTCAGGTTTTTTGTTGGTGGAGTGCTTAATCCGTCTCATATGAATAATTTTGAGCATGCAGGAATGCTTCTTATGTTTTTTATCTTCAGTGTTGTTGTCCTGCTTAAAGAAAAGACCAGGTAATTATCCTCTTCGCTGAGTTTTTCTGATATGTTCTTCTTCAAATGAAATTTCATTGTTTTATGACACTGTTGTGTTGTCATATGAAAAAATTACTTCCAAGTGAAATTATGCTTTAAGTGCCTGTATTTTTGGAAACAGATGAAATAGTGGATTCTGGTTGAAACAGTTAATTAATTTGTTAAATACATAAGCATTGATCACAATGAAAACCTGCTAGTCATGTAGTAAAGCTCCAATAAGTCCATGGTCCGAGTAATTTAAATCTCAATTAAATATTGTTGCTTCTACAGAGAATCTGATGACCATAAATATGTTTTCCTATAGTTGCATTTTTACTTATGATGATTGTGGTAGTAGAGAAGCCATGTTTTTGTTAATCTGTTTTAAATTGGTATTCTCACAAATTGACCGCCTGTTCCTTACCGTATTATAACGGAATAATTGATGGTTTTGTGTAAATGATGCATCGTTTGCTCCTTGTTTGACAATATATTACACATACAGCTTTCATAAACATCAGAATGAGATAAATTTTCTAGTTGTTTTTTGTTTGCTCTACTTTTGTTGATGGTTGACTCAGTCAAACATTGCCTGGAAAAAATCTCTTCAAACTCATAAGGATCTATGTGCAGTGCAAGGGCCTAATGATTATGCTGTTGCCCTGAAAATGATGTTATAAATTATTAGCATCTTCGAGGAATAATTATCTCTTAACAAGGAATTAATCTTGTTAGATATAAAAAGTAATCTAAAAAGGTTAATCTGATCATCATGAGAAGTTAGCCGAATATGAAGGCAATCCTTGTCTCATCACTCTCACGAAAGATGAGATGCATACTTCATGCACACTCTGGAATTTGGTTCTTGTCAATCCTAGTTTTATCAATTTCTGCATATATTTGCTATGGCAATTCATAGTTCATGTTTTATAGTCCTGCATATTTAATTACCCTTTTCCTCGTTTTTGCAATCTTTGCTTGAGTATATATACTCATCTGGCAGAGAATGACCGTGATCTGTAGCATACTGGGTATGACACCTATTTAGAATATGTAATGTAATTTCACTTTCCATATCAAGCATCTTAAAATGTCTTGTGCTCTTGTTAACCATCTTCACCTTTCTCATTTTTTCTTTTGTTCATAAGATTTTTCCCCTTGCCGGAAGGTGCTCTTTGTTTCATTGCTGCTGCAGCATTCTGCGCGGAGTATCTTCTGTTCTACTTTCATTCAACAACACACAAGGGCATAGAGGGCTATTACCACATCCTCCTTGTCTTCCTGATAGGACTTTGCATTTTATCTTCAATTGCTGGAGCGCTTATGCCGACCAGCTTCCCAGTCGACTTGACCAATGGCATTGCTATAGCACTGCAAGGCATCTGGTTCTATCAGACTGCTTTTGTTCTTTATGGCCCAATGCTACCAAATGGTTGTATGGTTAGAGATAACAATATCACATGTCATTCAAATGAGAGCGAGGTTCGGGGCGAATTGCTTGCGAACTTTCAGCTCTTTATTGCCGTCCTCGTGGTCCTTGCCGGAACTGTAGCATCCTATGCGTTTGCAGGTTCAAGATATGGGAATCCTGAAGATAATAAGTTGCACATAATGCAGACTGAATTAGATCAAGACTGAAGGAGGATATGCTATTTTTGGTCCCTCTTTTTCTGTGTGATGTTAGAATATGTTGCAGCCAAGTTTTTTAGTACATGTCTGTAAAGGTTTACCTTTTTGTGGTGAAATGACTTTTAGGAATCAGATGTTAAAGGAAAAAAATATTCTTTTGTCTTGTATGTTATTAAAAAGTTCATTTGGTTGGTTTTTTTGTTATTACAAAAATTAGAATGGCATTTGATCATATTTTCATTCATGATCACCATTCATTTGTGAAGCCATTTTGTGCATTTATTTTCAGCTAAATTCTTATACAGTAAATTACCAGGAGTACTACTCAGACAAAATAGAAGAGAAGCAAAGCGCCATGAATCCTTCATTGAGTAAACACTTGATGTGCTGCTGAGTGCTGAAAATGTTTGGAACAAAGTTATGCTGGCCAAGACCAAGAGATCTTTTTATTTTCCAATCCAAGGTTTCTATATTGGATTTATTTTACTTGGCATTGCATGTGACATGAAAAGATAACAGTGGAAGTGGTTGTCTTTACTAGTTTGCTAGTTATACAGTATTGTTGTACTAGTTCGCTAATGAGATGAAGTGGTTATTGATTACTAATTACTTCCTTTTCTATAAAACCAGCACTAGTTACAAGCTTTTTTTGGAATGTAAAGGTTACGTGTGGATTATATTTCATCCCTGAAAAGTTTTCAACCCCATTTCATGTATAAGCAAATGCAACAGTAACTCTTTATGCAATTAACAAATGCTACCATCTTTTGTCTTTATTTTTTTGGGGTCTGACACTGACCTCTATTCTGAAGTTTGACACTTGATCAAATTAAATTGACTTCCAATCTTATTTTAAATTTACCAAAAATTTCTTTTAGTTTCATTGTTTCAGTTTTCACCAAATATTTTGTTTTATTTTAGAGGTGTATAAATTCTCAAAAGTGAAAATATAGGTTATGCAGACAAAGGTCTTTACAAAACTAGGAGCAATTTGGCCAGTTAAAAGTATCTGAACAACCTTTGACCAAAAAATATCCCAACCCACTAGTCCTTTTTATATGACACTCCATATTTCTAGGGATGTTACTTGAATGTTACTAAAATATTTAATCATGTATCTTTTTTGGGTCAACAAACTATTAATGTAAAAAGAGTATGAGTCATGGATAACTATAAATGATATTTTGTAGATACAACAAATTTTGGACAAGTTAAATTAAAATAATCATATTAACTTTCTTCATTCATGTGAGACAACCCATAAGAGTCCTATAATTTGTACCGAAGGGAGTAATTATTTATCATCATTGAACATTATTCAGGCAACAAGACTTCATACTAAAACATCTTTTTAACAACAACAAAAACGTGTATTAGTAAAGATTAGAAGTTGGATCCTTGAGCCACTGGACCGATACAATAATTAAACTCAAACATTGAATGTATATGATATTGTGAGCTATAAATGGCAATTTAGATCCTGTTTCCGAACACATCAAACATAACAAATACAAGGAAGTCAAATATTAAAAAGCAGCCTTTATTTTGAGCAACACATTATGTTCCAATTCATTCATCTAATATGGAACGATAATGGTTTCTATAAGTTCTTGAAGAGGAGCCAGTTCCTTCTTGTCAATCAGCCCAAACTCCTGCACAAACAATAACTTATTAATTTGTAATAAAAACTACAGTTTCAGACCCCCAAAAAATAAACAACTATAGTGATTAGGAACAATTTCAGACCCCAAAAAAATAAACAACCATAATCATTAAAAAAATGTGAGACTTACAAAGGTAAAGAGTATAAAATGCTTGAAGCATGTATTTAGATGTGCCTCTTCTTTGAGGCTAACAATTTTCTGAAAGTGGGAATGATATATGTGAGCATATACACGGAACAATCGCTTGAATATTGTCTTCACGACATCCTTAAAGTTGGGAGGAAATGGTGTACCTGCATGTGATTCCATGGGTTATGGTACAAAATTGAAAGTACTGATAATGAGAGTCCAAGAAACTTTAGGAAAATAAAATCTTTACCTAGCTTCTGTGGGAATATGGATTCATCACCAAGTTGTGCTTCAATCCAGTCCATTAGATATTCTACATATTTTGGGGCAGAAACCTCAATAGGTTTCTTAATTTGTACACCATCTGCCCATCTATACTCATACCTGAAGTTTGCATGCAAAGTCGACATGAGAGCTAGAAATGGATAAAAATTAGTACAGACGAATTCAGAACGAATCAGTTATTGCAAAGTCGACATGAAGTAATTTGGTGCTACTTCAAATTCCAAAGCCCACAATTGTAGCTAACTCATCTCTAACAGCTTTATAAAACTTGTATACTTCAAATATTTTACTGCCCTCAGTGGAAAAGAGTTGTGAACTAAGGACTTCACTGAAGAGGAAGGCAAGGCAAATATGCTGGGAAACTACCATGTACATCATGAAAGTACAAATGAGAGATATACATCTACTGTCTATTCTACTTTCTACAACATTAATTTTGCAATAATCATATCATAAGAAGCTTCACCATTCCCCCTTCATTTTTCATTTTAATGTCACGAGCTAAGATAATTAATGGAATATCATCTGACAGAATTTCTAAGTGTATGAATGCTTTAAACATAGTATAATTATGCCATACTTGGGTCCTGCAGTCATTGTCCGGCAATTCTCCGGAGTACAGAACTCGGTGAGAGTACCATAAAGCAGATTCACCTGGTTAAAGAAATCAACGGCTGAAATGTAGGCAAGAAAAATCTCAGATTGTTGAATTTCAGGATAATATTAAAACATAAGGGTAACTAGAGAAATAAAGGAATCAAATAAATTTCAACAAGAAAGTACAAAGTGGATGAGAAAGAATGATAGTTACAGTTGACAGCAAGCCACTCATTCAAATCTTCTCCAGGAGGTAGCTTTACTGCTTCCCTCAGATTTCCACTACCTAGTGTGGCATCAATATGTTTTCTAAGCTGAGCTCCCTGCAATAATAAATGATAAATGATAACAATAATTAGCAGCAGAATTCAATTCCTCCTCCGGCGCAGCAAGGTGAAAATTGGATTTGGAAAACCCAGAAGACACTGTCCAGATTCTCTCCCCCACCCCACCCCACCCCAAACAATTACTATTAACAAAATGTACTACAAGATTGAAATGAGAACTGCAGAAAGGGGAACATGACAATCCAGTGCAAATTGAAGTCATACATGTAAAACATACTGTATAGTTCAGTAGTTCACAATCATTGCTAATGTCACAAGTCGAAATTATCAAAACTTTGTCATTCATCCACCCACCACTCGAAATTTGAAATCACCTTTACCCCATGGAACCCATTTGTCCTTCCACCTCCCCTGTCCTGTCTTGCTCTTCGCCTAAAAGTCCCAATCCTCTACCCCTTCACCCCTCCACCCCTCAGGTAAACATGAAAAAATAAAAATGGAACAGAGAAACTAACTTTCATATCTAGATATCCACTAGAAAAATACCAACACATGCAAAAAAATCTCACAAACTCAATAGAGATACACCACCAGTTTTGGAATATCCATGCATAAAAGAAACAGTGTAATCTATATGATTTCAAAATCAATGCAGCAGATGTAGTGTTTCAATGAAGATTATTAATTATACTACGTAAATCCATTTCCTGCATCTTCGCTAACTCGCAGTAGTCTCTTTCAGGCCATGAATCAATGTATTTCACTCGTAAATGTGTTCTTTTATTGTATGTCTAAGATCTGTGGAACACAGTTTTGTCACAAATTTTCCTTGTTGTGAATTGGTTTTTATGGAGAGAAAAAAAAATGAACATTGTGCTGCTTAGAGAAAACTACATAAGTTTTTTTTTCATTAGGGTCCCTTTTGTAGAATCATATTCAAGGAAATGCATTCCATCAACTTGCCTACAAAAGGCCTTGGGCTTTAAAGTTAGAAACAAAATAATACAAAACTCGTGAACAATTTAGAGAAACAAATTATATTAAATCAAATATCTAACAAAAAATCCCATTATTCCTGAAAATAAAAAGAACCAACCTTACTTCCAGAGGGTGTACTTTTCTTTGGGCGGAACGTTTTCTGGTTCCTGTGGAAGAATAATTTGTCAGGTAGAACATACAAGTTACCAACAGAAGGATAAAAGATAATCAATCTATATTGAACTACTAAAACATTTATCAGCATCCTTTGCACCTTACACAACCCTTACCAGTACCATATAAAGTTGCAGTCATACCAATTCTTACTATTTCTGTACACTGTAGGTCAGGTACAAATTTCATGTAAGGTTTATTCTGTAATACTATTATTTCATTTTAACACTAATTACTCAACAACTTCCACTCCACATCGAAACGGTATTCCATGTTCAGAAAATTATGGGGTAATAAACGATATAATACTAGTAAAGGGCAGAAAATACATATATGAATCAGCAATACATGTCAAATTGAATCAAATAGAGCTCAATATGATTATATTTTAACAAATTTAACTGAAAAACAAGTTACCCAAATGACTTTTGAACAGATCAGATCACAGAACAAACTGTAATAGTGAGAATAATCTATTACATGCTAAGATCATAAAGAATGAAATCTCAGTATTGAAACTTGAAAGATATGAATAATAGTAAAAATCGAAACTTTTCCCACTGACCTGCCTAAACCGAAGAGGCTCATGGCTTGGGTGAGAGAGAAATGGCCTTTGTTCCTTGGTCTTTGGTTCTGGTGTGCTTTGGACTCAAAATTTTCAAGCTTTAGATTTTGAATAATATTATTACAGAAGAAACCTTACATGAAATTCTAATCTCTCATGAGTCCCTTTGGTGCAGACATGTGCATGATGTAAGTCACTTAACTACGTTTCGCCATTAAAATAAGTAATTAGGGTTCTGTTAACACCTGATATTATTCTTTAACAAATTAAAAAAATAAAGAAATTAGCCTTAAAATTTTAAGTCTGACATGTAAAAAAGTAAATTTTCATGAGAGAGATTTATTTCTCTCTTATAAGACAACATCTATTAATATTCCTTCACTACAAATTT
Organism: Lupinus angustifolius; assembly: GCF_001865875.1. NCBI lineage: Eukaryota > Viridiplantae > Streptophyta > Magnoliopsida > Fabales > Fabaceae > Lupinus > Lupinus angustifolius. The sequence continues at coordinate 3,787,401 of NC_032014.1, read as the reverse complement.
AAGATTTATTTACAAGATGTTGTATACCAAATAAAAAAATATTTTTTATTAATTATTTGCAATATTAAATTTTAATAAAAACCATCAAATTTATATTTTAATATTGTACTTGGTAGACTAGATATCCATATATGATAACAATTATTGTGATAAATCTTTAAAAAAAATTATTATTCTTTTAATTGTTATTGAAAATTATTTTGACTTGAATCATCAGTCGTCATTCTTTTTACTTTTTTCAATATTATCAATATAAATTTGATAATATTTTATCATGATTTATTACCTGAAAATGAATTTATTAAAATATATAAGAGTGATGTTAAGGTAGTTGGTTTTTTTTCTCTAAAATTTCACATGTAATATGAATTTAAAAATTTGTATTTATTATCGGAATTTATATTTACAGGATTGCACGTTTATTTTTTTTTTTAAAAACAAGACATAAAAATCTCAAGTTTATAATTGTATATGAGATTATAAAAGATCCAATGGACAGTGCTTCTTATTTCAAATGTATTGATCAATATTCAATACGGCTATTGATAATAATGAAATGCTTAATTCATAATTAATGGATATTATCACCTAATACGATCCAACTTTATTGATCATGTAGTTCTATGACTTCTATCAATCCAATTCATCTTACCTTTGGAGATGAAGAGTTATAAACATTTTATAAATATCTACAACCAACTTTTTATTATTTTTAATTAACTACAGTATAACTACTTAGTTCTTTTTATTGATTTTAATTATATACAGTATAATATTAAATAACTAGTCAATAATTCATTAAATATCAAAATAACTATATCAGTATAGAATTATAGATGGTGTCAATTCTGCAAACTTTATAACATTGCACTTATGCATTAAATTCATCAATAACTTTATTGGGTTGGCCATTGTAAAATATTAAAATACTTTCATAGTTTATAAATTAACAAATAATAATTAAATTGTTTTTGCTGGTGATTTATAAAAGTTGCACTTGCCAGTAGTAACCGAAGCAAGTTGTACATGATGGTGGAAACAAATATCCTCTCCATTGAGAGATATATAATTTTTTACTCATATTTTTAATGATAAAAATATAATTTTATCATAAAAAATATATTAGTGCATATTATGGGGAGGGTATCGTTATTCAGTTATATGGAATTTAGTGGGAATCCAGATCTTCTTCCTATTATTATTATTGGACGGAGATTATAACATGTGTCTCTCAGCGGAAAATCCATACGCATTTGGTGGATATTGATAAGAGTCTAATCATTACCTTAAGACAGAAACGCAGCCTGATGGCTACTTAGTTTAACTTCAAGAGTTCTAAAGTCTAAAACGAAAAGTATTAGACTTGTAGACACATTCCAATTTGCTAGTCACTCTTTGTGTGCAACTTTGATACTTAAAAAATGTAAAATGGAAAAAACTAGAAAGTTAAAGAATCATCATTTTAAAAGCAAACTAGTCACCTTATCAATGTATTAATTCAAGTTTTTCTAAATTATATGGGAATGATGGATCATATACTATTTTTTTATGGGTGAGACAGCATCAATCTCCTTTATTTTAACATTTTCCATAATGATCAAACTACTTTATAATTTTTTTTATTTACTACGAATGAGACTTAAACTTCTAATCTCTTATACTCTATTCTTTAAACTTTTCTCCTTAACTAACCTATCACCTTATAGGAATGAGATCCTTCAAACTCTATGTCTCCCTATCATGCACCAACAAGTATTATAAATAAAAAATACGACTTTATTTTAATTTACAAAAATAATACAATAAATTCACATATCTAAGTATAAGTGATATAAATAAGATAGAGAACATTAAATTGTGATAGATGATCTCCATCATTGACTATATCTTTCTACAAAATTAATCTATACTCTTACGACATAGATAAGATGTCCCAATTGCTGACTGACTTTCTTGTTTTAGCCCAATGAAAAAGTGTCACTGAATTAATTTTTTTTATAAAAACACAAATTAACATTTTTTTATATTAATCAGATGAAATTGATCAATCCAAGATATGATGACACACTCGTTTAGGAGTAAGACTTATCTAAAATAATGAAGAAACAAATGATTTTTTCCTTTTATATTTTAAGAATAAAAATATAATATTATTTTAAATAAGAAGAATACATATATTAATATATGTTGTTTTTTCTTTACTTTTGTACACCACTTTGTCTTTCCGAAATACCTACACTCCTTTTCTAGATACAAAGGATCCATATTCATACTCTGACGACAAAGATCACATAGTTGAATGAGAAAATCTCACTCAATTATGAAAGAGATGTATCGTCCGTAAACCAAAATAGTAATAAATTTTGTTTAAAGTTTAAACTGCCTTTTATCTAGCTTCATCCTTAATCCCTACCATTTACAACTCAGGCTTGAACTCGTTTTCTCCGAGGGAACCGCCCCACCTCAACGTCGTCGTCCTCTTCTTCCTCTACCTTTCTCTATATTATACCCATCAAACTCTTCATCCAATGCATATTTCATTTTCAGATTCAACCCATTTTCTTCATTATCTTTCCCGGAACTTCAACTCAAAAAATGAGTGTTCCTAATACTCCACCAGCTATGATGTTTATGGCGTCGCAACCACTTTTTACGGTGGCGCAGTGGCAGGAGCTGGAGCACCAAGCTCTTATCTTCAAGTACTTCAAAGCTGGTCTCACTGTTCCCCCAGACCTCCTCGTACCTATTCAAAAGAGCTTGCAATTGATCATGTCTCAACAAAACCACCCTTCTCGTAAGTTTAAGGAAAATAATCAATCTTTCTATTTTTTCATGATACCCTTTTTGTTTTAGAAGTTAAAGTTGTTCACTTGTTTGCTTTTTTGGTTTTTATGCAGTGGGGTATTATGGGAAAAAGATAGACCCAGAACCTGGAAGATGCAAAAGAACTGATGGGAAAAAATGGAGGTGTTCAAAGGATGCACACCCTGGTTCTAAATAGTGTGACCGCCACATCATACGACGCCGTTGCCGTTGAAGAAAGCTAGTGGAATCTCAATCGCAATCTTGTTCTTCAGTTGTTACTACTGGGATCACAACAACTACTGTTTGTGCTCCAACTAGAACTTTCCAGAATCTTCCCTTGCACACCAATGTTACCCGTCAAGGTTTCACTATTGGGAATGAGAACAACAGCACCATGAATATGGGGGAGCCTTTACCTCTTCCTAATGAGGTTTCCAGGAAAGAGTTAAGGTATATGAATATCTATGATCTATATTATCTACGTCTTATGTCTGTATCTTCATGACAAAAAGATACATACATTATAGTTTAAGAGACTTTTAAGTTGTTATTAGAGTTTAAAATCTAGTACTGAACAGTCTAAAGTTTTTTATATTATCGGCACACCATCTATTATTGATTTGTAATAATTTTATTTGAAAGTTAATACTAGCTAACATGTGAATGGTGGAGATTTGCTGATAGTGTAAAAAACACTTACACTCTCAATATATATATATATATTAAATCGTTGTTGTTATATTCTGATAGGTAATATTATTATTATTGTATATAGATTGATATTAATTGAGATGCGTGTGAGCATGTTCTTAATTGGAGACAATTTTATTGGGTCTTTTTTTATTTTTGTGGGCTCTTGTTATCAAGAGCCAAGATAAGCAATTAATTAAAACTAAGATTTTATTTATATATTAAAAATACAACCTTACCCAAATACAAAATTACTTTTTTTAATTATTTATTCTCACTCCTTAGAGTTGAGGTTAACCATATTTTTTGTTGTTCCTATTTGTAAGTATTGTGTGAATGGAGGGAGCATCATGATGTTTTTGTTACTTTTACAAATAGTATTTGTGTTTCTTGGGTTTTGCTAATGATCATGGGCAATTGTTAAAAAATTATAGTAGTTAGAATTAAATGAAAAGTAATGGACCTAATATTGGAGAAGGTGGTTCATAAAGGATCTAATATAGGAGGTGGATGATCTAATATTGGAAGTACGAAAGTAACTTTAATTAATGCTTCCTATTTTGTTTTCTTAATTTGTTCAAAACTTTTGATTTTTTGGATCCAGCAATGATTGTTAAATTTCTAATGTCTTTTTGGAGGAGGGTATCCACAAACAATGTTATGTTATATTATTATATATGGTATAGCTGTGATGCGAAGTTACCTAAAATGTGGGTCATTATGATGCGTGGGATGAGAGTAAGGTGAGAAGCACCTAGCCATTATTCTCAAGTTAGTCTCTGCCTGTATAGTATTTAACTTGGTTTGTGTGTATTTAAAGAATGCAATAATAATAAGCAAAAGATCTTGACAAGTTCAACCTAGCATAAACATATATTCAGCATGTGAAAAGCTTTAAACCTTCAGTACAATTTCAACATTGCCCTTTACAGACAACAACCAAGTTAATCATGCACTGTTTCTGGATTGCATTTAATTAGGTGTTGCATACCAAGGAAAATTTATTTAACTCTTGATTTTATTCTACTTGAATTGTCCTCTTACCATTCATTTGTTATCATAAGTTGATGCTCCATTTTACTTATCCAAATATTATGTAGGCTTGTTGTACATATTTAAAACATATTGTAAAAAGTGAGAGTCATGGTGTGACCTTGTCACAAGGTAAATGAAGTATCAGGGGATGGTTTGTTGAAATCTGGAAATCAAGGGATTTTATTCATGACTGCATATTATTGTGAGTCTAAACACTAAACCAATATCTTAGCACGAGAACTGATGTTAATATTCCCCTCAGTCTCTCTTCAGTGACTCTCACTTGAAGATGGATTTAAGCTCCTCTTCCATTGACTATAGGCCTATAATAGATTTTAACTGTAACCAAGATGCCAATTAATGACATAGTCCTTTATAATGATTGCAAAGAAATGCTATAAATAAATAAATGGAAGACCACATATAAATAAATGCTAGCATACAGATACTTGAGGGAATCATGGTCTAATTTCTAAGCCCCAAACAGGATTTACTCTTATGCTTTTATATACTGGAAGCAGTTCTGATTTCTTTATATGCCCTTTTAATTTACTGTACTTGCATTTAGTTTGACTACTTTCTTCCTATGGTTGTGCTATCATCATATGATGGATGTTTTATGATTGAATGATTGAATGAATGATTAATATTATTTAGTATGACATTTAGGACGTGGGATCAATCATGTGCATTGTTGTAAAACTTCGGTTGCAATGTGGGCAGTAACTAAAATGTCAAAGATTCATCATATAAATGCTGGATTGAGTCCAAAGTCTTGGAACTAACGTGGCTAAAAGTGGAGAGGACATCAGCAAATAGTGCCATGCATTGCACTGATAGCAGTGGAGTGGTGCTTTCACAGTTTCTATGCAAAATGGATAGAGATTATTTGTCCCAAATAATGTCTTAAGTCAATCAGAATGTTATTTTTTTTTAAAATCTTTTATTTATGTGACAATATCTTGGTCTAAGATACCATTTAGGATAAATAATTTCTGTCTATACCGAAGGAGTATGAATGTAGATGGGGATTACCTTTCCTAATTTTGTATCTTTTAACCCTTTCTTTTTAATTCAAACTTCATACTTCAATTGTTTATTCCACCTCTCATTTTATTAGTAAGTTATCTCAATTTAGGTATTGTTCTATTTCTACCCTTTTCGCTCATCCAAACTTACTGAGAGCCGTTGTTATTACAAAATTTTTTACTCTCACCTCATCCAATTCCAATCCACAGTAGGTGACAAAAAAGGAAAAGGGTGAAGAAAAACAATATAGAGAAAGGGCCCAAGGACCATTTTTAGAAAGGAAAAAATGATATAGATGATACATCAGCTTTAGGAATATGGGATATCAAATGCTACTTTTCCAGACAATAGTCATAATACATAAGGTGTAAACAAGTCCTCCAAAGAAATATTGCAGGTTATATAATAGCATATAAATTGATCCATTTATGTCAATTATTAAGCAGTGTCACTTTTTAAATTACCACAAAAGTTGCACTCCAAAACATTAGTGTGTGCATCATCTTTAGGAGCCAAAGTGCCATTACAGTTCTTTCTGTCACAAACATACTTGGCAATGAAACGCACATGTGGCAGATCACTATATTCTTCTACATAGTTTTGGCAATCATGAGGCCAATTTGCTTCAATCTTACACCTATCACATTCACAACTGAACCCATAATCATCCATCAAGATCCTCTTCCTGGTGCAATAATCTCTGCTGATTCTGAAATAACTTATGCAAACCTCTCTTCCTTCAGGAAGATCTTGTATCATCCTAATAACCATGTCAGTGTTATTGTGTTCATCATCAAGATCAGCACTGTCCACATAATCAAACCTGCATGCATTGGGAATGCAGTCATGGTTGAACATGCTGGCTTTTGGGTAAATGGCATATGCTTTTATAGATCTTTGAGGACCATCTGGGGAATAAGGGTTCATCAAGCAAAAAGAGTTGATTCTATCTTTGGCTAGAAGTTGTGCAGTGAGATCAACAGAAATGTTGACACTGGGTGGGAAAAGGGGTGAGATTAGAGAGTGCAAGAACTTTGCAGCTTCAACAATAGTATCATCTGGTGTGCCATGAAGAGAAAGAAAAGCGTGAATACCAGAAGGGGATATAATGGCAAGGTTATAGGCTGCAACAACAAAACGAGCTTGGACTTGGCGTTCATAGGGTTGTTGTTGAAGTGATTCTGAGTCTTTTAAATGGGAAAGTGCATGGCATACTAAAGAAGAGTGAAAGGTATTAAAGGCTGTGGAGAAGCACTTATGGCTACAGAAATGGTGGTAAGAGCAAGAAGGGCATGGAATAGTATTTGTTGGTAAGGTTCTGAAGCAGTGGTCACAGTAAGGGAAGAGAGAAGAAGGGGAGGATGTAGAAATGAGAGGAGAAGAAGAGTAGATAATGAGAGGGGATTCTCTTAGTATTACTTGTCCAGCTTTGAGTGATTGTGCTGCAACAAGGCCCTTTCCTTTGCCTGCTATATGATCCAGCCTCAAGAGAGAGCTTGAAGAAAAAGCCATGAATATTGATAAGAGCACTGTATATGTTTCAAGTATCTTGGGTATGGTGATTTGGTGCAGCAATTGGAAAACAAGTTGGTGGGCATGTAGCATAAGAGATAAAGATGCATCGGTGCATAATGCACATAAATAATTAAATATTTTGCCACTAGGACCTTCACCGACTATGACGAATAAAATATGGATAAAGAAGTAAGCATATTTGATAGATAATTATAAGAGAAGCTGTCAAATTTAAAATATTTAGTTAAGACTATTTTTTAACGATTTATGTATATGAATCAATGGTTTCCCACTAGCGCTTGTCGGCACATCCATCAGCAGTAGCTCACTTGATTAGGGATGCTTGTTAAGGATCAAATCCTAATGTTTGCAGTAGTGGTATTATTTCCAATGGTTGTGGTTAGCATCATCAATTTGGGCCATAATTTTCACCTAAATTAGGATGAACATAAGTACTGTATGCGGTTGTAAAAAATGTATGAAATATCATGTATTTTTTGTTCTAAATATGGACAAGGTGAGTTTGCAGGTGGCAAACTACTATTAAAAAAATTGAAAATAAACTGAAGTTACTATCACATTTGTTTTAAAATTTTGCACAATATTATACTAAATCAAACAATTTAACATTATATATAATTAAAATCTAATAAAAAATTAAACATAAAACTTAATAATTAAAATCTAATAAAAAAATTAAACATAAAACTTAATAATTAAAATCATAATGCTTATGAATAACTCATTCTTCTACTTGTTAGAAAGCATGTGACTAAAGTGAACATTTTGAGTTAATTGACAGATTTTTTGCATTTCTCTGACATGATAACTACAAAGGAGCGGACAGGCATACTCCAAATCGCTAATGGTAGTTGTTGCTTAATGTCCCCTCTTTTCATTAGGGATCATCATGTAAAAATATAAAACAATATAGTGTAAATTATCTCAATTAATAAAAAAAAAATGTCAAATTTATATTCTCAATCGGAGTTACAGATGGTAGATGATTTGAAGCTCATGAGCTGGCCCATTACACTGTAGTTTGTGTGGGCTAGAAGCAGGAGTAGGGCGACGCATTATGTTGTGCGCTGTGCAGGTTGAGCCCACAGATAAATGGATAGGGATGACAAAAAAAATCTGATCAGTGGGTACCGGTGGAGATACTCACAATGGGTATTCGTAATAATAGCTTATGGGTGAGAGCGAGTTTTGTGATATCCACCCTGTAGGTACCTACAAATTTACATATTTAGTTTTTAGTTAAATTCTTATATATATTTATTATTATTTTAAGATTATATATCATATACTTTATTATTATTATTTCATAATAAATTATGTATATTTAATTATGATCATAAATTTATCATACAAATATCATATTATATAATGAGTACCCACTACTCACACAAGTATCTACAAATATTGCGAGTTTAGACAAAGGAAAGCATTATCCACACCTATCCACACTCGTTGCCATCCTATAAATGGGTTGAGGTTGGTTCAATTAGTTATTGTTGGTTAAACTCCTTTTTAGGTTCTCAATATAAAGTGTTAATAAGTGTATTAAGATATTATTTATTAAAAAATAGTTTTAGATAGGAAATATTGTTTTCCATATATCAATAAGGAACAAAGATACTCTTCATCATTATTTTATTCTTTACTTTAGAGAGTATTATGAGGATCAAAATTAGCAACATTCTATATATAACTAAGGGTTTATTAATAGGTAATAGTATTCTAATAACATCATTTAATGAATGAAAAATGTTTAAAAAGCAATAGTGAATATTTTGGAATATATAAATATATCAATTTTCATATTAAAATTTTATTTTTTCTCTTTTATAAGTATGGTCATTAAAGGTATTTTTCAATGTTCTCCGTGACTAATATCAAGATTTATATATTTAAAAGTTTGTCGTTAATATTTTCATGTAACTAAAAGCACCAAAATTTATATTTTTCTACATAAATTAAGAAAAACAGATTATTGAAAAACTTAATTAATATTAAATGGCAAAAGTAACGTTTTGAAGATAGCATGATTGAGCACAACATCCATTTGGCAACGGCACAATATCCATCCCATTCTCTTGAACCATCAAACACCCTCCTCATAACACCTACTACATAACTCAATGGCTGCAACTACCACCACATTTTTTAACAAACAATTGATTTCCAAGGTTATCTCTTTCTCTTTACTTTCTATATTTTACAACCTCATTCACGTTCATCTACTTGAGAAATAAACTTGCTTTTAACTGAAAAATCTTAATTGCCAATTTTACATTGTTTTTAATAACATTTTATAAGAATTGAGTTTTGTTATCCATACTAGTCAACTTAATACATAGAGTTATTATCTTGTCTAATTCTGTATGTGATTATAATGCAGCAAGTTAGGAATAATAAATGGACCTATATAGAGAAGTCTCAGTTCTTTATTCATAGAACGGAATTTTATCATCAGATTCACTTCTCACACCTTGCACCTATATGTGCAACCTTGAAGAACCCCAAGTGGTTTGAACCTGCACCAAAGAAGAAAAAGAAGACCAAGAATTTGAGAAAGGATTATAGAGAAGATGAAGAACAAGAACAAGAGACAGAGACACAGGCAGAGAAAGATGGGATTGTCTGTGGGGATTCCACTTAGTTTTGGGCTTTTGTTCTTTCCATTCTTTTACTATCTCAAGGTTGGTTTGAAAATTGATGTGCCCATTTGGGTGCCCTTCATTGTGTCCTTCTTCTTCTTTGGGTCTGCTCTTTAGGGAGTGAGTTATGGGATTGTGTCCACTAGTTGGGACCCACTCAGAGAAGGGTCCCTTTTGGGTTGGAACGAAGCTCAGAAGAATTGGCCTGTTTTTTGGCAATCTTTTAAGGGAGGTAGATCTCAAGAAGAATTAGCCCATTGTAGTTTGTCCCCTTTTAACGTTTTCTTTATTTCCTCTTTTCATTGCTCTCCATATATTTATAGATCTCATCTCTAGCCTTGATTTTAATCCATTTGTAGAAGGAATAAACTTATTGGTACTTCCTTTTTTATTTATTTTTTTGTTTCTAAAAGGGCTAGGCTTGAGTATTGGATTGATAACATACATAAGATGATCCAAAGCTCATTCGTATTTCAATCTTAATTGATATGGAACTTAGATCAGAGCCTAAGTTCAGAAAAAGTAAAATAAGTATATACGCATAATATATGAGTTCTATATATTGTCATTGTATCATTCACAATTCATCTATAATTATCGTTGACTTTTTCAAATAAAGTAATCCATATAAATGATCAATGATATAATGATTGTGTATAAATCTTTACACTGACATATGTATTAACTATTTGTCTATTGACAATAATTATACTACATGAAAAACTAATAAATGAAATTAGAATAAGCTAGAAAGAGACCAAAACAAAACCTTAGATTGCACATTGTCTAAAGCCTGCAAGGATATGCTCTAGCGTGGCTCCATGGCCTTTGGATGAAAGAAGGCTTAAGTGCATCAACTTTCTGTAGAATGCCCCAGCTGGTAAGAATCAAGTGATAAATGAACCATGAAAATGTGGAAAGAATTCCAAGAAAAGGGTCCAATCTTCAAGGTGTCACTCTTAAGTTTTCTGGCAATTTACATTGCTACAATTAAAATTGTTCCTTCTATTTTTTGGTCAGTTATAAGTTTTATGGTAATGTTGTATCATTAATTTGCATGTAGTGTTCAAATCCTATTACAAGGTTGATAAATATTTTAATTCTAAAAGTTTGCTTTACTATATTATTTGGAACTTCTTCAAGAATTTCATGACCACTCAGTGAATGGTGGAGCCATGGAGAGGTAAACATGTGCAATTATATTCATATAACTGAACTTAAATTGACTCATGTCATATGTTGCAAATGCAGGTGCAATATTATGTCCTTTTCATTCACAGCGAAGTAGGACACACGAGAAGTAAATATAATTTTATAAAACATATTAATACATATTCAGAATATGAGCACATCCATTTTTGGGCTATAATTATGCTCAACTTGAGAAGGACTACTATGATGAAAAGAGTTTATTTTTCCTCAATTGTAAGACCAGAAATTGAACTCAAGATGGGGAATCAGACAAGTTTTATAAATAAGCCATATCTTTATTAAATGAATGTCGTCCAATTGGTTTGTTTTAATTAGGATACCTCTCAAGGTGACAACTTAAACCCCAAAAACATCAAAGGTAAAATTTGAATAGGGATACAATTCACTTCCAAACAGATTAACCACCATTGGTTTAACATTATTTTTTTTAACCAATTACTACAAGAATAGGAGAAGTTATGGGGTAGTCCCCAACCAAATATATCATCACATCCATGAATAAGGATCACCTATCCTAAAACTCTCAATTCCCTCTCATCACCCATTAAAAATTGACACATAAGTAAGTATAATTTTTTTAAAAGCAAAATGTTTCATGATTAAAAATATAAAATATATAGTGAATAAGATGAAATATACTAGAATGTACCCCGAATAATCCCTCCATAAACAGACTACTAAATTGTAGCCTTGCATTATTCAAGTCTCATACCTTGGTAAAAAGAATTAATCAAATTAAACAAATTGCTTTAACATACGATTTTGTGCTCATTTTCTTTTTCTTTAAAGGGTTTTGATTCATGGGCAGTTCAAATCTTGTCCCTGTAAAGAGAACCAATATAAAAAAAAGAAAGAAAGTGGCTGATTGAACGTTTTCCTCTTTGTTCAAAAGAAATACTTCAGACATATATGTTCTCTCTTTTTCTAAGATTTTTTTCTTTTCTATTTTTCCATACTTTACTGATGACATGAGTAAGCAGAATCAAAACAAGCTGAATGTTCATATATATTACCCCTATTTAATTTAATTCCCCCACCCCAGAAACCCCACAAGACAAATTAACAAAAAATATAAAATAATTTGACTGAGTTTATCAAAATTCGAATAATGCAATATCTAGGAGTATTTCAAACTCCTCTTATAAATCACACCACGTCTAAGCAAAACCTTAATCATTATATTGTTGAATAAGCAAATCCTTCCTACTTTGGCCCATGCTATATTTGTACTTTACTAAGGGCCACTAAGTAAGACAATACATAAAAAATCTATGAAGTCGACATTTGCAAAACTCCTAGATTCTAGGTTTGAATTTCCAGCATGCTTGAAACCGAGTTAGAAAGCAGTTTGCATACTCCAAATGCTTAAGCATAGATATAAGTAGAACGTACGGGTAGGTTTTAAAGGCTTCAATTAACAGACATTATGTACACGACACCGCCCATTTGGTCTATTCTTTTAACACGGGGTCATGTTTTTATCTGAAACAATAAAATGAATAAATCAAAAGGAAGAAATAATAACCAAAGTAATCACACCTAAACATTGGAAGTAGGGAAAGAAAATAGTTGGGGATTGAGATTACTTCGAGGCAAGTATTCCTGAATGAGGAGGAGCTTTATGATCACTTTTCAAACTATAGTATTGTATATTATATTATTATATATATAACCTACTCTTGTTCACTATAAGAAAAAAACAGAACATTCCTAACGTTAAAAGTGGTATAAACTACATGTTTTCATGTCCTCTCAACCTTCCATAGGATTTTTGAATTTGACATTGACAAGGTTGAGGAAACCTTTGCATTAGTCCCCTTTAATATTCAAAATTTTCAACATTAATCCAAAAAAATATTTGAAGATTGAATATACGTGTGCAAGTGTCCATTGCACAGATAATGGATTTGGTAATTGAAGTTTAGTAGCTTAGCACTACATAAAAATTGTGGTACAAAAAACCTCAAGGTTTTCAGCAGAATCTCAACAATGTATTTTGGTTAACAATTGATTAGATTTTTTTATTCATTGCTTGGTATGTAATATGTATAACAACAGATTTTATTTTTTAAGTTAACATTTGAGTTTTCTCTTTACGAACAATGAAAGATAAAGAGGGTGAAAAAATAATAAGGATTTAATTAAAGTGTCGGTTATTTTTGAATTCTCTTAAACCAAATAAGACAAAGTTAAGGGAGGGAATGGCTTTGGACCTTGGTTATCCTTTTCATTCTTAACAAGTTCTGGTAAAAACCTCTTTAGCTAAAGCATGACCCTAAGATCATGACACGTGGAATAATAATTTTCAGGTGTAGAAAGAGAACAGAGAGAACCCATGTATTAGGAAACAAAGCAAATATTTGCTTGCTGGCAGAGAAAGAGATTGTTGTGTAGTTTTTATATTGTGTGGTTTTTGCTGTACCTCTATTCAATTCCAAGCATTCTTTGCTTAAAGAGAGAGTTAGCCCCGGAATAAAGCAAAGAACAAAAATGAGTAGTAGTGGGTTAAAGGCAAAGCACATATAATTACTTGCACCTGAACACCCAAATTCAATGATTTTTGTGCTATCCATAACCGAGCGAGTTTGATCTCTTTAGAACTCAAACTTAATTCAACTTGAATATCCACTTTAATATTTACAAAATCACAGTTGTACTAATTTGATTCCTGAAAAAATCTTAATTTTTGGGACATGTTATCAAATTTTTAGGAAATAACTTAACACTCAAATTTTGAGAGACTAAAATAGATATTTAATAAATACCGAGGGCTTAAAATAAAATAAACATAGATACTCTAAATATTAATTATAAATGAAAATTCAATTCTGCACACTTAATTAGTAAAGATTTTGCAGCTAGCCCTTGTATGTGTCACTTGTATTTTTCAAGTAACACTCTTTCCTAGGCTAATCCTCAAATGTTTAGTCACAGGTTTTGGTCTGTAGCCAAAGCTATTCATTCCGTCTGATTGCCGTATAAATTACACTAACGTTTCATCCTTTGTAAGAAGGACTAGTGGTTTTGGTTAATTTGGGTTACACTCTCTCTAACTGTGTACCTTATTAGTCAGAGAAAGGAGACAACATTATAGAAATATGCACATAGATACACAATAGAAACCAAGGGACTTTTGCTTCCTATGTTATGGAACTTATCTAATTTTAGTAGAACTATATGTTCCAATGTTGATTTTGATTCTCTCTTCCAACTAAATGGACATAGGCACTTCCATTCGTGCAACTTGATAGGACTAAACGGTTCAGTAACGTACCCTTTCATCAATCCCATTTTTTGTTTTATTTTTCTTTCTCTTTTTCGTTTTGCTCTTTTCTCTGATTTTACTTGTAGAATCGCATGTAACATTATTTAATGACAAAAAAGACATTGTTTGGTACAATTCTAGTTCAGCAAGTGAGCAGACACAACAGGGAAATGTCTTATTTTGAGCACAGAATATTTCTGGCAGGAGGGCAAGAACTTCTCTCTCTCTTTTAGATTTTAATATGCTTTTTTGGCTTCAAATAACAATCCATACGGTGGGAAGTTCACTTATGTGGTTATTTAATAGAGAGTATAAATTTAGAGTATCTCACATTTTTAGATGGTGTGAGTTTGATTTCTCAAAAATTAAAAACTTAAAATGTTCTTATAAAATTTAAATATGAGTTAAATTAGTCTTTTTTAATATATTTAATTTAATCATAAAAGAGATTAATTTAACCTATTATAAAAATTTTAAGAATTATTTTGAATTTTTGTGAGACTTTTAACATAAAAAAACATACAAAGTGAAATTTGTATTTACTCTTTAATAAACTCATTAATTAGATTTCTTATTAGGCTCTTCATTCCTAACATGGAAAATGTTCTATTGAGACCAAAACATGAACATGAAGGCTATGCATGTCTAATGTTTTTTTAATAAAGCACATACATATATATAATCTTAAACAGAATGTTAAAAGTTTGCTACTCAAATATGTGAGAAAAATATTATTTGAACAATGAACTTCTATAATTTTTCTAACCTGGAAAATTGTTGACAAAATTATTACACTTGTTTAAATAATATCACTGAAAATGATTGGCCCTTGAACAAAATTATTACACTTAGTAATGTAATATATGCATGTCCCTTGAACATGAAAAAAAAAGATTAGACCTGAAAATTGTAAACGGTGATCAAATTAGTCCATCTAAGAGAAGTTGTAAAATTTCAAGATTTTTTTATTGATATGGTTAATTACACAATCTAGCATACATGTACATTTATACTATTGAAGTAATGATAATTATGGAAAACTAAAAAGAATGGAACCAAAAGTAACTACCGCTCTTTATATATTAGTTTAGATGTACTGTTTTTTTTAAATAAAATTATCTTGTTCAAATTTTTTAATATAAATAAGAGAGATTATATTAATTGCCATTTGGCCTCTCCATTTTATACTTTTTGGATGAGTTTGTGCAAATAATTTGACCTTAAAAAACATTTGCAATTAATGGAATAAAGAGATAAAATTGTGTAAATAAACGATAATACGTTCATAAATTAATGCGCTTAATATTGTGTACTCTTGTGTATGTGAATGCCCAAAATATTATTTGGCAATCAAACTTTAAAAATAAAAACCTAAAGGCAAAAAACTTGAGGTCTTATCCTGCTCCAGCATATGTATATATGATTATGATTAGTTCATCTCTCAACATACGAAATGGTTGCGGATTTTGTGACGTCTTTGTATAAAACAAAGTTGGTCATGCTAGAGTCTAAAAATGTAGATTCTTAGCTAGCATCATCGTTTCAAAGTTGACTAGTATGAATAAGAAAAGCACTATTACTACTCTACATATCTTTCAATCGAATTAACTTCATGCATGTGGTTTTATGTCGAAATAACTTGTGACATTGATGAATAGAGTGGCCAACTTTTTATCAAAAGGATCGCAAAAAGCACATTACTCATCAAGTTTAGAATAATTTGATCATACTAGTCATCTAGCTAGGTTTTAAAGTAAGCTATTATAGCAAGGCTAACTTGTTGCACATGGAAGCCTTGCAATTTTAAACGCTTAACATGCAAGGCAATGCTGCTCTTTCTCTCTTGATTCTCCTTTTAGCAAAATATATGTTCAGATTATTGATTATTCAATCGAGTATATATGGAAACGAATGAGCAATAATACAATTAAGTCCCAACCTATTTACAAGGCAAAATTAAACATATTTTTTAGTCAAAAAAATTGCTGCATGTAAAATTGTAGTATAATGATGATTAAATTATTATTATTTGGTTCATTCTTATCCAAATTTTCTTTCATGTGATAATGTGAACTTTCACTGAAAATTTTAAATTGATTTCTCTTTTTTATATAATACGTGAAAGAAAGAAAAATGCAACAAAAAAAGTCCAAACCCACGTTGGAACAAGAAAGCATGAACCATGAGATCATTGAAGCAGCACAAACAACCGTGATAAGAAACTTCCAAAATACATTCTCTCAAGCATATCCTAGCCATCCATCGAAACACAATTTACATCAAGCCAAATAAAAAAGCCACGTGGCATCATCACACACACGTTAAATATTTCACCCGTGGATCAACCTAAACCAGACCATCAAGAATATCTTATCCCAAACAATATCTTATTGCACCAATAATAATAAATTAAAATTAAAAAAATAATAAATGTTAATATTTTTAATTAATATATTTTTATTAGTGTGAAATATGATTTAGAAGAATATATCTTTGCTAAAACCAAACATGTAGGCCCAAATGTCTCCTTGTTTTTTTGGGAAACATTTTCCGTCAATCTCAACGGTTTAACCAGACGCCGTCAACTCCGCTTCACCCCATTACACTTTCAATATAAATACCAGAACCTCAAAAGCTTTCTCCTTCTTCTCTTCTCTGAAAAACTCTCTCCTTCTTTGCTCTTCCAATTCACCAAAATATCGTCCTCACCTCAATATATCGCCGACATTATACTCCTTATCTTTGTAAATACATTCTAGCTTTTTCAAGCAGCTTCTCATAACAAGTAAGTTCAAGAATCCATTTTGTTTGTACATGTGTTTCTTTGTTTTCAATTTTTTTGCTCTCTAACATGATACATTGCTGGCATTTTGTGTTTTTTCAGCTCCCACATTTGTAGCAAGTAAATTATTAACAAAATCTACACTTATTGTTCAGCTTGTTTTGAAAAGTAGAAGATCTTGTTGTGGTGCTTCATATACCTGGAGAAGAAAGAATCAGAAAAAAGAGCAGAAGCTGAAAGCAAAACAGTGTGGGAGATTGGTGTGTGTGTGAGAGAGAAGGAAAAGGAAGAAGAAGAAGAAATAGTTGAGAGATTTTTTTCTTGGTAAGTCGTTTTCGAATAGTAATAGTGTAATAGTAATGACAGAACTTTTTCAGTAAAATAAATAAAAGCATTGTGGAATGGAATTCTTCTTCATCAATCCATCCCCACCATTCTCTTTCTTCTGTCTCTTTGCCCCCTCTTCTCATATCCCGACAATGCATTCATTCCATTCTCATTCACTCTCATTTTTGTTTGTTTTTGAAACTGAGGATGTTAACGGTGTCCCAAGGACAAAGACATTGTTTAGAGAAGTAAAATAGTACCTATTTCACATTAACAATGATCCAAAAATATTAGATTTACTAAACACTTAATCCAAATTAGTTCAAGTTATTAATTATAATCCGTTCTTTTTTTTGGTACTACAAATGATAACTTTCATTTTTTTGGACAATGAACTAATTCCTTCGAAGTTCGTAGCTGCCCCTCCCAACATGTGCCATTCCTAATAATCGAATCATTAAACTTAGAGATTCAGTAAGATTTTACATCATTAGACCAACACCTTGGTGATTATGTAATTATTTATTTGTTTATTTATGATATCAGAATTAAGTTGTGTCAGTGAGAAGCCTTTTTGTCTTGGAGAAGGGGGATTGATTGTGATTTACCCAAAAGAAAGATAAAGAGAGAGGAGAATCAGTGTTTCTTAATGGTTTAGTATGATTTATGGTTATAGAGTGTGTGTCAGAAACTTCTGCTTGGAGCACACTATCATTCTTTATTATTTTCAATTTCTTTGTTACCTCATGAAGGAGCTTTTTGCATTTGTCACCATTTTGTTTCTTTCTCTAATTTTTGAATTCACTATTCACTCCTTTATTTCTCTTTTCCCTTCTTTTTGGGTTTTGAGATCGCTTGATTTAGCTCCTGCTCTGATCCCGAGCCTCATTGAAGATATTGCTTTTCCTTTTTGTTTTATTGCTTAGAACCATTTTGTTTTCCGTGAAAGAAGATATTGTTATCATTATGATCATTATTATAGTCCATTTAATTTTTCATTAGTTGCATTCTACACTTAATTGCTACAGCTCTTAATTTTGTTGCTTTCCCCTTCCAACTTAACTATTCCATATCACTCTTTTTTTACTTCTACACCATTGTTTTATTCAATGACCTTTTCTCATTGGCAGAGAATGTGAGATAATTTATCTCATTCAACAAGTAAAAATATGATATATATACTGTTTTGTTTAGTTTTAAAAATATTTTTTTAGAAAATAATTAAATATAACACATGTCATCATTTTATTTGCTAGAGGATATAATTTATCTCCTTAGAGTATGAGATATATTATTCTCTATTTATTATCTATTTAAAACTTGTTGCATGGTCCTTGGAACAATGATGCCGGTCCAATAATTTGGAAGACAACATATTCATAGACAAGGCAATAATTTTTCCTATTCCAACACTTTATTTCCAAGTTGTTTGCACAATTTCATTGAACTGAATTTAATTAACCATAAGAGCATGTCTATTTAGTTGTTGTGTAGGTAAAAGGGAAAAGGGGTAAGTAGTAAAGATGTTTACATGCATATCTTGTACGAAGCAAACAGAAGAAGAAAAGGAAGAAGAAGCCCGTGAGGGTGGCACGCCAAGAACAGCCGTCAAAAGCCTCACAACGCAGGTTACTCTTTTTCTGTCACTCTTTTCTCTTCCTACACCTACAAGTTTGGCTTTTGTAGCTTCTTTTTCCATCTTGGTGAAAACAAACAAAACCAATCCCATTGGGTCCTGATTTGGTTTTGGGACCACTCTAGGAATCTTTCACCTCCACATCTACCTATAATACGGCCTACATACATACCCAGACGTTCTTCAATATGTCTATATCTAAAGTATTAGTATTATATTATATTTGAATGATTATAATACCAATAAACAATCTACATAGAGTATTTTAGAATTTTTGCATCATTAACACATTGTATCTATTGGGGATTGTTTTGGTTTCCAATTTCCATATTCATATGCACATACTTTTTCATATATCATATAAGTTTGTAAATATTATGTACATACATTATCTAGGTTGAAGTTGTTTTCTTTGTTACTACCAAAAGTATCTCGGAATTAATCCCTTCTGTGGTTCGTGGTTGCCCTTCCTAATAAGTGTCGCTCACATGAATTGAAGGATTGACTTTTTGGTCATCGAGAATCTAACGGAACCTTATACCACTAGACCAGTGTCTTATAGGTAGACATTTTGTAAGTTATATCTATATTCGCATAATTCATCAATATAAAATGTAGGGAACTACCATTTTCCTTTTGGTTTAGGATGACGTAGCTATGTTGTGTTTTTGTCTACTTTAGCTGTTGATGGATGGTCCACTTCCTCACATGTACTGTTCCATTTATTTATTTATTTAAACTATGGAACCAACTTGTCAAGTACGTTCTTGGTACGCTTTAGACACTTATATGATTGCAATAGAGGTGCAATGTAGTTTGAATCAAATTTTATGCTGTCAAGCAATTTTTTCGCATCTCACGTGCGTAATTTTAACTTCAAACAAAGGAGTAATAGTGTAATACACTCTAAAATACTTTGGCATTATTAATTTATAGTGATTACCTTAGCTTAAGTCTAATGATTTTAATTTTGAAAGTAAAAGCAATATTTGGCTTGGTCAAATATTTTATTGTGATGACAAGAGCAGCATTAGGTACATGTTCAACATTAAGCTGTTAAGTTAGTGATGGGAAAAGGTGACTTGCACAGAAGGGTATGCTATATTCTTATCGTTGGTGTGGCCCATCCTTGAAATTTTGTCGACCCTCTGTTTTTCAAAAGCTACTATTATCTTGCAAAGCAATATATTTTGGCATTTATTAGCAGAAAAGTAAATCGTTGGTGTGATCAAGCTTGGGTTATTTTATGGTAGAATATAGTATATTGATATTCAGTAGTAGTAACTATTCGCTTTTTAACCCCCTTTACAATTTATATTGGTAATACTAATAATAAAAATAATAACAAAAGCCTCTCTTTGAACTCCCATTATTTGCTATTTAGTTACCTTTATCGTCTTGTTATGACTTCTTCTCAGTCAATGTTACTTGCAATTTTAGGCTAGGCTCAACTTTTTAACAAGATGGGGGATCTTGCTTGAATTGTTGGAATAGGTTTGTGAGATTTTTTGTGATGCCAGTACTGATCACTTTGAACCCAATGATTCTGGATTATGTGAAAATTTTGAGCAGTACTATTTGGACATATGTTGTTGGAAATTTCTACAAATAGGAAATGCTTTGCATTGGAGGTACACAGTTTATATATATGTTTCCTAACTTCCTATAATGGACTTTTACGTTTAGGGATTTTGTTGTTGCCATCCACTTGTATTCTCTACCTAAGTACATGCTCCACCACCCTAGCTAGCTGTAAAGGCATTGCATTGTCCTTTGAACTTTGAAAATGACCTAAGCCTAAAACCTTAGACTGCATCCACTTTCATCAATACATTCTTTCTAATTTATATTTCAGAACTTGGACTTGGTTTCTTCACTCCTTCCATATTTGACATTTGAAAAACACTTCTGCTATTTTGCTTTGTTGAAATCCAGATGTATATCGATGGATTATTTAGCTATTTTTTTGTATAATTAAGGGTATACTCTCAAGTCATTCCTAAGAATCGAACATTTGGCTTAGTACAATACTTAGAGATCTAGTAGAGCCTTACACCACTACACCAACATCTCGTTGGTATTATTTAGCTAATTTGATAGCATTATTTGTATTTTATTACTCTAGTAAAGTGGTAATTAATATATGATAGAATATTTTTTGAGACAGTTTAGTGCAGTTGCCTATGACAATATGATTGCTAATGATAAAACAAGGAATATTTATTTTAAATTAGCATGTTCAACTGAAAGGGATGTTCCTCTTTTAAATTATACATTGGTGAAATGATTTGTTATATTTTTATAACTAAATGAACTTTATTTTGCATAATGGCCATTAATGCAAATCTATTCTGCATATATAGATCAAGGATATGGCACTGAAGTTTTCAGGGGCTTACAAGCAGTGCAAACCATGCACAGGGTCCAGCAGTACCTACAAGAAAGGACAAAGACCATATCCTGACTTTGACACCATCTCAGAAGGGGTTCCATACCCCTATATTGGAGGCGCAAGCTCTAGCTCAACTCCTGCTTGGGACTTCACTAGCTCCAATCATCCTGGTGGTAAATATATCGGGGGATTTAGTGGTGACAGAAAGCGTGACTCGGCAGCATCATTATCGGTCTGTGACGTTGTGTTGGAAGATGAGGGTGAAGCCAAGGAGTGGATGGCACAAGTGGAGCCAGGGGTTCACATTACATTTGTGTCTCTACCTAATGGGGGAAATGACCTCAAGAGAATTCGGTTCAGGTATTTTAAGAGATGACAAGTCTTGGCCTAAGGTTTTACATTGTTAGTTTAGTGTGCCACTAAAAAATCGAACCTTCGAAAGGTGGCCAAAGTGTGCCTGGTAGATGTTTGTTTCTTTATACCGACCAATGACCGTTAAAATATTAAGCCTATTGAAACTAATTGATCATAAATTGCTGGAGTAACTCTATTCTGTATGATGTGAGGAGTTTCAGAGTGGAAGCCTAAAGATTTAGGTGCAACATGTACAAAGTTGTGATAGGTTATCTACCTTTGAGGCCTTATCTTATACAAAATATATGAGAATTTAGTTGTTAAAGACTTAATTATCCTGTAGGATCTAAGACTGACAATACTTAGCATTTGAATTTGAAGCCGGGAGATGTTCAACAAATGGGAAGCTCAAAAATGGTGGGGTGAAAATTACGACCGCATCATGGAACTTTACAACGTGCAGAGATTCAATCGACAAGCTCTCAACACTCCTTCAAGATCTGAGGATGAGGTAATCTACAACTTCTCCACCCATATCATGTATGAAGACAACATTTCCAAAATCCTTGTTATTTTGCATGAAAAACAGTAATAACACCTAACTTGACTTCTATCATTATAAGAAGGGACTGCCATAAACAAGGTTCATGTTTCACCCAACAAACAATATTTGATCCAATATTTATTTATGTACATTGTTTTCATGAACAGCCAAGAGATTCTACTTACTCAAGATTGACATCTGCAAGAGAGAGCCCCATGAACTCATCGTTGAACAGGGATTGGACACCAAGGAGTCACTGTAAACCTTCAGCAATCAGAGGATATAATCCCACTGAACCTTGTAGTCAAAGTGGTGGGGCAGAATTTCATGCAGGGTCATCCATGGAAGCATCAAGGACAACCACCTCTTCTCGAGACGAGCCTTCTATTAGCAATGCCAGTGAGGTAGAGGCTGAGTGGATTGAACAAGACCAACCTGGAGTCTACATTACAATAAGGCAATTAGGTGATGGCACGCGGGAGCTTCGGCGTGTGAGGTTCAGGTAATGTAATATATGCATGTCCAGAACATGCTCCTTATTGCCTTTTTCTCAACAACATGGTTATCCTAGGAACATATACTCTGGTCCAATAATGGAATTGGAGAATCATACACAAGCACAGATGTATAAATTCCATGTTGATAGATTTGATTAAAAATTTCAACTGAGGGTAGGAAAAATCATTAAACTTTTGATTTGACAATTTCTCAACTCTTGTGCAGCCGGGAAAAATTTGGAGAGGTACATGCAAAGAATTGGTGGGAAGAAAATAGAGAGCGAATACAAGCTCAATACCTTTGAATTATTATTTCCTAAAGTTGCAAAGAATTGGAGGGAGAGGGGCAAACTGAGAATTCAAGCTTAATACCTTTGAAGTCTTAATTGTCTTCAAGAATATGCAAAGAATTGGTGGAAAGTAAACAAATAGAATACAAGTTCAATACCTTTGAAGTGTTTATTGCCCTACAAAAAAGTGGATGTCCAAATGAGGTGGAATCCCCAATTTTGTTTCTTAGAGATTATAATGTTGTAGTATGATTCTAGATTTTGGAGTAGAGTCCTACACAGGAAACTAGCCATTCCAAAAATATTGATGATATCTGGCATTAATTTGATACTACCTCAGACAGTGCATATTTTGAGTTTGTTTTTGTGGTTGCTCTATTCTTCCCAAGGGTCATGTGCTATTAGGATTAGAGGTCTTCTTTAATCATATATAGTTATTTACACTCTTTTCTAGTCATCATCTCTTTTCTATTCCTTGGATACTTCTATCATCATTGTGGTTATTGTTATAGCAACTAAAATTTGGTTGCTTAAGAGCCCACTTAGTTTTTTTTATCAACAACAACCAAACACGGTGGGCAAAACAAAATGAAATTGAACAATGAGTGTGTTTGGCAAGACTCTTGATAGCATTCTAAGCCAACTAATCAGTTTATTTGACCAAAAATTAAAGAGCTTTTGGTTCCAATTGTTAAAACACACCCTTCACATTGGATGGGGATCACTTGTCCCAAAATGTGTCTCATTCCCTGTCTTAAGCCAATCATATATTAACACGTGGATAAAATAAAAAATTTTAAAGCAAAAAATAATAAAACAGACTATTCCAATTGGCTTGAAACATAGAATAAAACACCATTTGAACATGCGATCTCCCTCCCTTCACATTAGAGGTACAACATATAAAATTCAGAGCTTCTCTTTTCTCTCTAGCTGGAAGATCTTTTTTAATACAAAGGTATCTGTCCTTACCGTAAAGAAGTAATTTAATTTTGGAAGTTTCTGTTTGCTTCCACTCAACAATATCAAACCTTGACTTTGACCAATTTAATTTATCTGAATTTAATGAGATTTTACATCTCCTATTGCTATTTGTTTCTCACATGTATTATCACATTGGAGATAATCTTGTTCAAGATGGAAACATTCATATGAAGTAAATCTTTCAGCGAATATTTTTTCATCCACAAAACTCGAACCTAACGTTACTTAAGGAAAATCAAACATGTACTTGAACCACCTACTTTCATGGTTTGCAAATGAATAACTCCATGAACTTAATTTTTAATTTAAAACTACCAATTTTCAGCATAACTGTCTTTCTTTAATTAATACAAAATACATAGTATTGAGGGTATTGTAGAAAGCTTTTTGTATAAAAAATGAATTTTTTTAATAATTGACTAAAGTGATTATAATCTTATTTATAATTTTTACACTCAACAACAAATGTCTTTTTATGCATTACTATCAAAATCTGAGATGCCAATTTTGGGAATACTATACTAAAGTAATACTAAGACATCAAGCATTATAAATATAAATAATCCACCAAATACGATTTTAGTATTTTAGAATGTACAATAATATTCTTCTAATAGGACCAAAACAAAATAAATCATCTTAAATCACTTAGGAGTTAATATATTCAAATCGTCCTGATTAATTTATAAAAGTAATATAATGCTAAATTAATTATTAAAACAATTTTCCCACACTTTTATTGTTAGTGTGTTTCAAGCCACTTTCTTGATTAGTTTTTTAATTTTTCTTTGCTCTTCACGCCACTTTCATGATTAGTATTTTTATCTTTCTTTCCTCTTCACGACACTTTCATTGTTAGTTCTTTTATCTTTCTTTGCTCTTCAAGACACTTTCATTGTTAGTGTGTTTCATTTTGTTCATAAAGTAATTCTTATAAGACCAAATAACTAGAAGAATTCCACCAATTTGTTTGTTATTTTTTCTCTCTTTTAATTGCTTGATTTTTCTTTTGCAATTATTTTTTTTAGATTGATATCTTCCATTGTTGCTTTAATCCTAGTCCTATAATATTTTAAAAAATGAACATTGAGATTGAAAACTGAAAATTATTATATCTTTGTGGCTCTTTTCTTTCATTTCAATCCTTAATTTTTAAACTATTAACATTTTGCATCCTCAATTTTGACAATATACTAAATATGTTTGTTAGCTTTTGTTGTTGTGTAGCTAAACAAGAAGTTAAGGAGAAAATATTTTCAGGTCATTTCTTCCATGAAGAGGAAAGGGAATAAGGACATGACAATGAGTCTTCAAAAGCATCATCCTCAATAAGTCTCACAACATAGGTTCTTAATCTCACCCTTACTCCATTATACTTGGCTTTTGTAGCTTCTTATTGGGGCAAACAATATCTATATCAATATTTCATATTGTCTCACTTTGCATGTGTTTATGTATTTTGGTTTTTCCTTCTTCCTCCCTACTAGATAGCTTAAATCATACTTGTTATTAACAAAAACCCGGATAGATACAAAAATATATGTAACTATTCAAGACATAAGCATTTGTGGCTTGTGATATTTTCATAAAACATGAATGATTTATAATTTTAATGCATTCGTGTTAATAAAAAAAATCATATGCAAATGGAGGACATTTCGGTTGAGGTTTACAAAAGATGTATGGTAATAACAAATTTGTAATTTCTACAAGAATGTGAGCTATGAAAAAGTACTTGATAGTAACCTTAATCGGGGGCAGTGAAAATTTACTAATTGCTTCAAGTTTGTGAGTTGTGAAAGACAACTTTGGCAGAAATAATAGCTTGTCACAAAAGCAAATAATAAGGTGCTTAAGACAAGATAGGTATCCCATACTATCGAATAATGATCTTAATTTATGACCGTCCATAATATTCAAAGTACAGAGGAAAGTTATACCTTGCAACAAATATTTTGGAAAAGATTTTATTTCACAAATATGTAGAAACTTAAGATGAGGCACAATCCTTTATGAGAAGAAAGCCAAGTTTTCAATCCCATAAGCATGAAGGTACATAATAAACGGCGGAAGTTACAACAATTAAAACTTTAACACTTCATCAATCATTAATTTTAAAAGAAGTGGGAAAATTTCTACTCCTTTATTTCTCAACACCCTCTCTAAGTTTGGCAAACTATTGTCAATTTCTTCAAGGACTTAAAAGCAATTAAACATCTTCATATGAGTCATCATCAATGTACTTCACTTCCCACATACCAGATACTTGAAGAGTTGATAAATGTGATAGTTTACCAAGTGGAGAAAGCCCTTGAAAATTGAAGCACATTTCGAGAGTAACAATTACTAAACCTTGGAAAAGTGAGGATTTCTCATCCAACTCGGAAATTGTATCCAATGTACCATTCAACTCTAAACTCTTAAGATTAGAGTGAGAATGGAGGGCTTCAAGCATACTATGAGCATAAGTTCTCTCTGAATTAGCATTTGCATCCCATAAGAAACATAAGCGATTCAATTTTTTCATACAAACTTTTGCACCCCAATTTTCGGTCGAACACGGTTATACAACCAATTGGAGTCACCACCACGTTTTTGTGATTAAAACGTAGAAAAATTCTTTTATTCCCAAATATTGGAAATAATTGGTCTTTGAATGAGAATTTTGGGCTCAGAAGTCGGTTGCGGATCAAGGAAGATATGCACACCAATCGCTGTTATTAAACGGCCCGTAATAGTCGCATGAAATTAGTTACCCTAAAGCTTATTAAATCAAATGATTATTTATTAAAAAAAAATTATATTTTTATTTTTCTTTTTTGCAAGAGTTTATCTTGTCCTATTTATCCTAGGTGCAATGTGGAAAATGTAGTTCCTGGATAAAAATTGTTGTATTGATTTTAATTAATTTTAGTTTTTGAATATAAGATAATTGTTATGAAATATTAATATTTATATCCAAAGTAATAAAGAAAAGTTAACATTGGTCTAGATCACATTATTCACATGAAAAAAGGATAATGAAATTAACATGTTATCATAAAAAACACATAACATGTATACATATTTAGATCTCATCAAATAATAAACATAAAAAGTAAAAACACATAAAACAGATTATTAAGTAAACAAATATGTACCTGAATAAAAATAAAGAAATAATAACAAATGAAATGAACTGCTGCGATAAAGATAAGAGTCATGGGTGAAGGCAAACCTCATTGTCTTGCCTGTATTACAGAGATAGAACAGGACACATTGTGAGTCTATTCCGTCCATGGGGTTCAACCGGGATCCATAGGCCACGGCTCTAGCCGCTGGTGGTTCCATGTACACCTTCAGATCCTATTGGTTTGCGGAAATATAGGGAAACATGGCGACTCTTCTACTGGTATTTGTTGTGCCCTTTTTCTTTCGTTACTGTTGTTGTTATGTCCTGTGAGTGTGTTGTGTTTAATTACGACCCATTCCTTGGATTTCTTGGAATTTTTAAAAAAAGAATTTGAACGAAATTGGATGTCCACACTAACTAAATTAGCTTGTCTGACTTCTGATTCACTTTTGATATTATCGAGCCTATAATGTGTAGCTTGCCTCATAGCTATAAGTCGTGTAATTTTGCTAAGCCATACCCTGCCTTCGAATACACATTGAAAGTACTCAATGTCTTCAAACATTTTAACTTCACAATCCTAGGGGCATTGCTACTAATTGTCACATCTTTTAATAATAAGTTGTCTTAGATCTTTTAGTTGTGTTAAGTATTAGGGCAGAGAATTAAGAGAAATACAACCTTCAATTTTCAGAAATTGTAATGTCTACAATCGGCAAAGAGATTAACGATGGTTTTAATGTGACTCATATATATATATATATGCAGATACCTCGAATGTATCAAATTCAGGAGCATTGAGAATTCATAAGCACCTCTAGTCTATAATACTCAAAGAGAATAAAAATTGGAACCTTTTGCGTATCAAAATCCCATGATTAAATTTTAAGAAAAGTCCGTAGGGACTTAACATCCTTGAAGGCAGACATGTTGAGGAATGTGATAGAACTTAAACAACTCATATGGTGAATTCTACTCAACAATTAGTCAAGTCTTCGGTCTTAGAAAACACACATTCTTCCCCCATAATAGACTAGGTAAGATCATGTATCTTAAATATCATATGGCCGAAAATATCAGTCTTAGAAAGCGCCTTTTATCCCACACCCAAACTGCAACAAAGACTTTTGTTCCATATGACTTGATCTTCATTCAAGAAATCATATAGAATATACACTTTTTACTTTGCAGTAGTTCTTGGACTTTCTTTTACCTTTGCTTCAAGAGTAGAGTGATTACAGCTTTCTCATGTGATGGATTCTAAGATGTAATGTATTATTCTCATGATTTGAAAATTATCAGAAACACAAACCCAAATTTTCGGTTAAAATGATGGGTTAATTGTTCATTCTTGAAGACAAATTGAGCAAGTATTGTTTTCCCAAGTCCACTCATGCCAACAATGAGATAGATTCAAAAGCTCTTTATTATTACTTGCATGGTTGAGAAAGACGTCAATAATCTGATATGTATCTTCATCTTGTCTTGTATCGAGAGTATCAGGTAGCAACATATACAATAAGAGCAACAAAAAATATTGGCTATTTTAAGTTTTGGATATACCAAGGATAATCACAATTATGCCTGCTATGAGATTAAGCTATTTTAATTTGAGTTTACCATCAAGATAATGCTTTTCCTTATACACCATTTTTCCTAAAGATTTTGAAATGAAGAAGGAACAACTAAATCATCTTTGGATGGAAAATGGGTTTATTTAATGTAGAGGTAATTTGTAGGTAGAGGATGTTGGTAATGAGGTGTGGAATGAATTGTATTAGAGATCATTCTTTCAAGAAGTTGAGAATGATGCTTTTGGTAACATTACATTTATGATACATATCTATTCCACGATCTTGTTCAGTCTATTGTGGGGAAAGAATGCATAGTTTCTAAGGTTGAAGACTTGACTAATTTGTCAAGTAAAGTTCACCATATGGGTTGCATAAGTTCTAACAAACTCAATATGTCTTTCTTCAAGGATGTTAAGTCCATATGGACTTTTCTTCAAATTGATCCTTGTTATTTTCGTACACAAGGCCAAGTTCCATCTTATAGTTCTACTTGAGCATTATAAACTATGAGTGCTTATGAATTCTCAACACTTCAGAATTTGACACGGTTGAGATACTTGCATATATAGGAATTACATCATAACCTTACACAAATCTCTGTGTCGGTTGCAGAAATTGCAAATTATGAAACCGAAAGAATATTTTTCTCTTAATTGTGTGCCCCAACACTTGACATGGTTACAAAATCCAAGACATTTTGTCATTAAAAGATGTTACACATCAGTAGCATTCCCAACCAGAATTGGGAAGTTAAAATGTATGAAGATATTTAGTATATTCATTGTGGAGTCGATGCCAAAATTTGGCTTAGCAGATTTTTGGATAGTGTGGTATATTCATTGTTTATTGGTTAATTTGGACATTGCCATGCTTTAAATGAAATAAGGAAATTTTAGAATAAAAAATTATAATTTGTAAATAATATGAAAAAAACTAATTAAAATAGTAAATAACTATGTCATTGTGCAAATAATGTTTCATTCCAATCATAATATTGAACTAAAGTCTATATAGTCATGTACCTAGAAGTGTTAAATAACCAATTTAAAGCACACACAAATAAAATAACACCCAACAAAAATATATATCCAAATTTGATATTTTGAGACTAAAATATAAACTAGTAAATTCAGAAGGATGGAAATCAAAACAACTTAATTTATACATATTAAAATCCAAACAAATAAAACCAAATCAGTATGAAACACGTGACAGTGGTGATGTGACCTTTGTTAGTCACGTTAATATTTTTCATCTAAAACTAATAATATGTACAATTTGCAGAATATTCTAAAATATAAGGATTAAAATATAAATAAAAGTTTAAAGAATTGAATCAAAATTCTATATATATTTGTAGAGAAAAGGAAATTTTTTATCTCAAAGTATTAGAAAGAGAAATTCATGTTTTGCTTTTAATTTTAAGAGTAAAAGTAATATCCCATTATAAATAAAAGGATAAAAATATTTATTATTTTATTGTTTTGCTGAGTGTTATTAATATCGTACCAGTTATTAAATCATTTAGGATACTGATACAGTGGTATAGCGGTTCAACTGGTGGCTAACATTAAATAATATACCGACGAAATTAGATATCATATATAATATATTAACATTAATCTTGAAAATCAATAAAAAACCAATATTATTATTTTATTTTCATTAAAAATTAATGTTAAATAAAAATTGGCCGGTATGACCAGTATGACCAATACGGTTCAATTGAAAATTGGCTGGTATGATCAGTTTTAGGAGAGTCTAATAATATCTTAAAAGCCATGTGAAGCCTCCATTATTTAGGGGAACATCATGTTCATGTCTGAAGAAGGATGAGATTCCTTAATATCTCCAAAGTGGTGTCCTTAGCGGTTGACTTCACTGCACGTTACCAACAGCAACATTATATTCCCAAAGCAATTGAAAGGTAGATCTCGCTGGTGTAGAATTTACAATCATCAAAGTAATTGGTAAGTCACTCTATTATTTATACTAACTTTCATTTCATGGTTTAGCACATCCATCATCCTATTCCTTCAATTCCAACCTTTCATTCCTTCTAATAATTCAGCTTCACTTACCAAATGGCAGAAGCTTTACTCCTAACCGTGCTTAAAAGTTTAAGCACTTTTATCCAGCAAGAGGCTGCAATGTATTGGTCGGTACACCAACAGGCTGAAAAGCTAAATCGATATCTGACTGAAATCCGTGCTGTCCTCTTAGATGCAGAGGAACAACAAGTGACCAACAATGCTGTTAAGCTTTGGCTACAGAAGCTAACTGATGCTGCACTTGTTGTAGATGATATATTGGAGGACTCTTCAATCCAACCTTTCCAAACTGAAAGCCTTGGATTGTGTGGGTGGTTAACCCGTTTCCATCCTTCAAACATTCTCTACCGTATTAACATTGGAAAGAGGATGAATGAGATTACTCATAGATTTGATGTTATTGATGAAGAAAGGCGCAAGTTTGAATTTCGTCCCGCTACAATCATCATAGAGAGGCAACCACAAGTTGAAGAATGGCGCCAGACTACCTCAGCCATCAGTGAAGAAATAGTTTATGGAAGAGATAAAGATAGAGAGATGATTATTGACTTTCTTATCAACCATGCAAGTAAGAATGAAGAACTCTCAATCTATCCCATTGTTGGCATGGGTGGACTTGGGAAAACAACACTTGCTCAATTAGTCTTCAAGGACGACCGCTTAACCCATTTTGAATTGAAAATTTGGGTTTGTGTTTCTGATGATTTTCAAATCACAAGAATCCTAAAATCCATCTTAGAATCCATCACAGAAGAAAGCTGCAACCTCTCAACTCTTGAAGCAATTGGAAAAAAAGTCCAAAAAGTGTTGCAAAGTAAAAAGTATTTACTTGTTCTAGATGATGTCTGGAATGAAAATCAAGACAAATGGAACAAGTTGAAGTCTTTGCTGCAATGTGGGAATGGGACAAAAGGCGCTTCTATTTTGGTCACTACTCGACTTAATAATGTTGCATCCCTCACAGGAACATGCTATTCTCATAAATTGTCGGGTTTATCAAATGATGACAATTGGTCATTGTTCAAACATCATGCATTTGGACCGAACAACGAAGAGTGTGAAGAGCTTGTAGCAATAGGCATGGAAATCGCAAGAAAATGTGCGGGTTCACCTCTTGCATCCAGAGCATTGGGAAGCCTTTTAAGCACTAAAAGGGAGGAAAATCAATGGCTCAATATCAAGAATAGTAAGTTATGGGATATACAAGATGATAAGCACATCATGCCTGCTTTGAGACTAAGTTATTTTAATTTGAGTTTACCAGCAAGGCAATGCTTTTCCTTTTGCGCCATTTTCCCTAAAGGTTTTAAAATTGGGAAGGAACAATTGATTCATCTATGGATGGCGAATGGATTTATTCAATCCACAGAAAACTTGGAAGTGGAGGATGTTGGTTATGAAGTGTGGAATGAATTATACCAGAGATCATTTTTTCAAGAAGTTGAGACTGATGCTACTGGTGACATTACATTCAAAATACATGATCTGTTCCATGATCTTGCTCAGTCTATTATGGGGGCAGAATGCAAGGTTTCTAAGGCTGAAGAATTGACTAATTTGTCAAGTAGAGTTCACCATATGGGTTGCCTAAGTTCTAGCAAACTCCTCGACATGTCTGCCTTCAAGAATGTTGAATCCCTACGGACTTTTCTTGAGATTGATTCGTGGCTTGTGACACCAAGTCAGATTCCACCATTTAGTCATCTTCGAGCATTACAGACTAGGGGTGCTTATGAATTCTCAGCACTCGAGAATTTAACACATTTGAGGTACCTGCACATATATAGGAGTAACATCACAACCTTGCCTGAATCTCTTTGTCAGTTGCAGAAATTGCAAATTCTGAAACTGGAAAGTTGTCTTTCTCTAAATTGTCTGCCCCAACACTTGACGCAGTTACAAGATCTAAGACACCTTGTCATTAAAAGATGTGACAAATTAGTAGCATTGCCCCCCAATATTGGGAAGTTGAAATGTCTGAAGACATTGAGTACTTTCATTGTAGATTCGAGGCCGGGATTTGGCTTAGCAGAGTTACATGACTTACAACTAGGAGGCAAGCTACACATTAGAGGCCTTGAGAATGTCAAAAGTGAATCAGATGCCAGGCAATCTAATTTGGTTGGTAAGAAATATTTGAATTGCTTATGCTTCTCATGGGATGGAAATGCAAATTCACAGGGTGCTGGTGTTGATGCCAGAAGTATACTTGAAGCCCTTCAACCTCACTCTAATCTCAAGAGTTTGGAGCTGAATGGTTACCAGGGGATACGATTTCCCAGTTGGATGAGAAATCCCTCACTTCTCCAAGGCTTAGTTGATGTTACTCTGAATGGGTGCCTTAATTGTAAAGGGCTTCCTCCACTAGGTAAATTACCACATTTAACTACTCTTCAAGTATATAGTATGAGGGAAGTGCACTACATTGATGATGACTCATATGATAATGTGTCGCTGAAGCCTTTTAAGTCCTTGAAGAAATTGACATTGGGTGGGTTGCCAAACTTAGAGAGGATGTTGAGAGATAACAAAGTAGAAATGCTCCCACTTCTTTCAGAATTAAGGATTCGTAAAGTCCCCAAGTTCCAATTGCCTTACCTTCCATCTATTACATACCTTGATGTTGAAGGCATTGAAAACGCATCTTTCTTCTCACAACGATATGGGCCTTGTCTTAAGTTCCTACGTATTAGTCATTTCAACCTGAAGGTGTTTCCAAATGCAGTTGGCAGCCTCAATGCACTAAAGGAATTGCAGATCGATTATTGTCAAGAAATAGAGTCTTTACCGGAGAATGTGTTGCAAGGTCTAGCTTCGCTTAGAACTTTGTTGATTGGGAACTGTGATAAACTAAAGTCATTACCCGACAGTGTAGGACACCTATCTTCTCTCGAGCGCCTTATTATACGCTTTTGTCGAGAGCTTGCATCATTGCCAAGTAGCTTTTCGCAACTCCAAAACTTGAAGCAATTAGCAATTTCTGGCTGCCCCGGGTTGATGTCACTCCCAAGTAGCTTTTCGCAGCTCACTATATTGAAGCAATTAGCAATTTCTGACTGCCCCGGGTTAACGTCGCTGCCAGATGAATTTTCACAGCTCATAAACTTGCAGCAATTAGCAATTTCTCACTGCTCTGGATTGACGTCACTGCCAATTAGCTTTTCGCAGCTCACAAACTTGCAGAAATTACTTATTTCAAATTGTCACCAGTTGGTGTCACTGCCAAATAGCTTTTCACAGCTCACAAGCTTGAAGCAATTAGCAATTTCTTGCTGCCCCGGATTGACATCACTCCCTAGTAGCTTTTCGAAACCCACAAACATGGAGGAATTAGCAGTTTCTAACTGCCCAGGGTTAATGTCACTCCCAAGAAGCATTTCTCAGCTTACAAACCTGCAGGAATTAGCAATTTCTCGCTGCCTGGGGTTGACGTCACTGCCTGACAGCTTTTCGCAGCTCACAAACTTGAAGCAATTATCAATTTCTGACTGTCGCGGGTTGTCGTCACTGCCAAGTAGCTTTTCACAACTCACAAACTTGCAGCAATTAGTTATTTCTAACTGCCTCGGGCTGAAGTCACTGCCAGATAGCTTTTCAAAGCTCACAAACTTGGAGGAATTATTTATTTCATATTGTCACCGGTTGATGTCACTGCCAAGTAGCTTTTCACATCTCACAAATTTGAAGCGATTAGAAATTTCTGGTTGCGATGGGTTGACGTCACTGCCAAGTAGCTTTTCACAACTTACAAACTTGCAGCAATTAGTTATTTCTAATTGCCGCGGATTGACGTCAATGTCAGATAACTTTTCACAACTTACAATCTTGCAGCAAATGGTTATTTCTGATTGTCACCGGTTAATGTCATTACCAAGTAGCTTTTCACGTCGCACAAACTCGAAGCGAGTAGAAATTTCTGGTTGCCCCGGGTTAACATCACTGCCAAGTAGCTTTTTGCAACTTACAAACTTGCAGCAAATAGTTATTTCCAACTGCCCCAGGTTGAAGTCACTGCCAAGTATATTTCCGAGATCACGAACTTGTTGAACTCACTACAATTTATGGGTCAGAGATTACCAAATTATTGACTACTACACATTTTCTTCAGTTTCATTGCATTATACAAGTCATCTTGGGCACTAGATTGCGCACGTTCTACAGGTTAATGAAGGATATCATTGGGGCCATTCTCTGGGCTATATTTTGTAATTCAAAGGATGAACCACTGCTAGTAAATTCCCCACTTCACTTAATTTCCTCAAATAATGTGCCTTATGCAACAAACAACATGCAATTGCAGTTTGAACTTGACCCCTACCTGATGCTATATGGATGTAAATGTTCCATTTTCCATCCCTTCATATATTGCATTAGCTTTGTTTGGTAAATTCTGGACCTGATAATTCTCTGTTTACTCATAGGCAGAAGTCTCTGTTTCTTTATCCAGGTTAATAAGTTGGCACTCGCAGTGATTCCAAACATGAGGCTTTTGTGTGCACATATTTCAAGCAATTTGCTGCCTCAATGCATGAAAACACCACCAATTTGTTCTCCCCTTCCTCAAGCAATGTCAGCTCTGGTGGGTTTGGCTTAGAACCTCAGACCATAGGTGCCAATGTGGCTGCACTAAATTTCTCCAGTGATGGAGTCACAGTGGTTAAAGCAATAATTAAAAAGTTCATGGAGGATTTGGGTTGAGGATATAGCATGATTGTGTTGGTCTCTCATGATTGTTGTTATGATCAAGATGGTTTCAATGATTTTAAGTTTGTAATCTGAAAAAATGGAGTTGAATGTTGATAGGGTAGGCATAGGGTAGTAGAAAAGAGGTTTGTTGTTAGGAGTTGTTTGAATTAAATAAAGAGGGAATTCCTAGAATACCTTACTAGTTAGTTAGATTAGTGTATTAGTTGTATAAATAGAGGATGGAAAGCTTGTAAGAGTAGTTTTTG